>NC_051421.1:26512137-26527401 GCF_015228065.2 Penaeus monodon | reverse complement strand
TCCCCTCTTTTCTTTTTCCCCTCTCTCTCCTCTCTCTCTCTCTCTCTTCTCTCTCTTTTATTCTCCTTTAAAAAAAATATAAAAAAAACATTTTAAACACACAAACACATTACAAAAAAACTAGATGCACACCACACAACCACACACACACCACACACACACACACACACCACACAAAATACCACACACACACACACACCACACCACACACACACACCAAACAAACACACAAACAAACACAACACACACACACAAAACACACACAAAACCACACAAATATAACACCCATACAAAACACCCCCGCACCCACAAACACACACCACGCACCAGAAACGGGAAATTTTAAAATATACGCAGATAAGGTATTACAACTTTTTTTAAAACTCCCAAAAAATTACCATTAAAAATTTAAATTCCACGCCATTTACAGGCATTTTTTTTCAACTGGGGCGTGAATGTGGGGCACATATAGGGGGGGAATTCTGACTCGAACTCTTTATTTAAGGTTTGGGTATGAACGCTGTATAGATTAACGCACAGGAAGGCGGGTTACGAACACATAGGGTGAGATACATTTCCTGTCATCAGTATGGAGTGCCATGAATCTATCTTGCGTGTGAAATTGACTATTAGAAATAAGTGTTTAAATTTGAACGTCGAGGGAATGAGATTCTCACCCATCTTTTATTTATTATTTTTTTTTTTCGTTCTGATTTCTTACTTTTTCTCCCTGCTTCATTAATTCAATGAGGTGCAAAAGGGAAGTCGATCTTGAGTAAAAAGAAAGGCTAAATCTGTATATCTAATTGCTTTAGATAGAGGGAAGGAAAACGAAAGAGAGAGGGGGGTGAAAAGAAAGAGAGAGAGAGAGAGAGAGAGAGAGAGGAGGGGGAAAGAGAGAAGGGGAGGAGAGAGAGAAGAGGGAGAGGAGAGAGGAGAGAGAGAGAGAGAGAAAAGAGAGGAAGAGAGGAGGGAGAAGAGAAGGGGAGGAAGAGAGAGGGAGAGATGAGAGAGAGAAGGAGAGAGGGGAGAGAGAGAGGGGGGGTGAGGGAAAGGGGGAGGAAAGAAAGGGAAAAGAAAAGAAAGAGAAGAAAAGAGAAGAGGAGGGGAAGGGGCCCAGGGGGAAGGAAGAGAAGGGGGAGGAGGAAAGGGGGGTAACGGGGGGGAAAAAGAGGGAGGGAGGAAAAAAGGGGGAGAAAGGGGAGGAGGGAGAAAAAGAGGAGGAGAGAGAGGAGGGGAGAAGGGGGGGGAGGGGGGGGGGGGAAAAAGGAGAGGGAGAAGAAAAGGGGGGGGTGGGGGAGGGGGAGGAAAAAGAAAAGGGAGAGGAGAGAAAAAAGAAAGAGAGAAGGGGGATAGAGAGGAGACAAAAGGGGAAAGAGAGAGAGAGGAGGAAGGGGTTTGGGACGGGGACTTTTTTGCTGAAAAAAAAAGCAAAAAAATTTTAGCCTTTGGGATCTAAAATTTCCTTAAATTTTTTATACATTAAATAGTCAGTTTTGTTTACGAATCATCAGTTCTCCCCTTTCAGCCGGTTTATTGATAACTAAGTAAAAATGCGATTATCACATCCATTTACTGATGTGAATAATCTCTTTATTTTCCTTCTCCCCTATTCTCTCTCTCTCTCTATCTATCCCTCTTTGCCTCCTTTTCTCTATATCCCTCTTTCTCTCTCTCTTTATCTTATTCTCGTCACCACCTCACTCTCCCTCTTCCTTTCTCTCACACTCTTACGTCTATTTGTCTCTTCTCTTTTTTTCTATTTCCATTATTTTCCTCACAAACGGAATTTTCTTATCTCCCTCTCTTTATCTCTATCTCTATCCCTCCTTCTCCTCCGTTTAATTTCATCTCTAATCTCCTATCTATCAGCAGCTCCATCGACTAAAACTAATATAACCCGGCCGTCTCTTTCACTCCTACTCCCCCTCATTAATCCATTTAGCCCAGCTCTCTCTGCTTCTTTCTCTTCCATTGTTTTATCTTCTGTTTTCTAGGTCTTATTTTGGTCAATTTTCATCTCCCTTTTGGTTTCCTTAATTTGTTTTTTTTCTCTCTTTCTTCTCTCCTCCTTTTATACGTTCTCTTTTACTTATCTTTGTCTATACTATTTCATTTAATTGAGTTTGACAATACCGCTTCCTTTTCGCATTATGTGTCCGCCTCCGTCTACGTCTTAATCTGTTTCCTGATTTATTATCATTTTACCCCTCTTCAGGTCTTTCCTCCCTTTTCCTGTAGATTTTCCTTTTCTCTGCATTTATTAAGCGGAATATAGACAGATAACGCACAAACGATATATATCTATATATATATCTATATATATATCTATATATCTATATCTATATCTATATCTATATCTATATCTATATCTATATCTATCTATCTATCTATCTATCTATCTATCTATATCTTTATCTATCTATATATATATATATATATATATATATATATATATATATATATATGCACACACACACACATATATTTATGAAAGGTGAACCTGTGCTTATATAACGAGTGACAACTCAGCAGCTGTAGTGATTCCAGCGATGAGGTCAGTGAACGCGACACCAAACGAGCCGACACCACCATCAAGGCACTGCAGTGAAAGCGCTCGTGATAGCACAGGTGATGGATGCCGTGGCGGGATTGGCAGTGACTAAGAGTGACATCAATGATGGCAGAACGAGAGACTTCCTCGATGGAGGATTTTTCGAGAGGGAAAAAAGTTGGTGGTATTGATGTAGGCGTCAGACCTCTCGCCTCGCGTCGCTGAGTCCCAAGAGGCGTGTAACCTGATGACAGAGGGCCACGCACAGCCGAGGGTGCCATCCCGTAGCCCTCCTCTCCTGGCACTTTGGGTCGGGGAGGAGGGGGGGGAGGTGCATTAAGGAAGGCACTATGGCGCCTTATTACTCTCAATGGTGTGTGGTTGGGGTGCAGTTTACTTACATGTGTTCCTTTCTTTTTCTTTGTCTCTCTTTGTCTTTCTTTCTCTCTCTCTATCTTTCTCTCTGTCTTTCTTTCTCTCTCTCTATCTTTCTTTCTTTCTTTGTCTCTCTCTTTCTTTCTCTCTCTCTCTATCTTTCTCTCTCTCTATCTTTTTGTCTCTCTGTGTTTCTTTCTCAGTCTTTTTTTCTCTGTCTTTCTTCCCATCTCTTTGTCTTTCTTTCTTTCTGCCTTTCTTTCTTTCTGTCTTTTTTTCTCTCTGCCTTTCTTTCTCTCCCTCTTCCTTTCTTTCTCTTCTTTTCTCTATTTTTGGAATGAAAGAAAGGAATAGTGGGAGGAGGTAACAAGAAAAAAAAGAAAAGAATATGAAATGAAAATCAATAGATATAGATAGATAGATAGATAGATAGACAGATAGATAGATAGATAGATAAATAGATAGATAGATAGATAGATAGATAGATAGATAGATAGATTGATAGATAGATAGATAGATAGAGAGAGAGAGAAAGCAGAACAAACCACAAGGTAAACGTGCCTCTCCTCTCATTATATTGACCACTCCCCCCCTCCACCCCCCACCCCCACCCCCCCAGCAGAAACCGAACCTCCCCACCGGCCGCTTCGCCACAACAGGTAGCCAGGTCTCTTCGCTGTGTTTTCGATCACGACGAGGCTGTAGCTTTGGCGGACTGGAAGAAAACTCAATTTTCACCTTGTTGCCTCGAGTTATTGCAATTACAAATAGGCGTCGGACAGCCACGCCGCTTTTACAGCTTCCAGCGCGACGAGGAGAGAAGGGCGCGCGCTGTTATGCTGTTGTATGGGTATATTAGTATGTTGTTGTTCTGTTGTTATGTCGTGATGCTGTTTTGCTATTATGCTGGTATGTTATGTGGGTATATTAGTGTGTTGTTATGCTGTTATGTAGCGATGTTTTGCTATTATGCTGGTATGTTATGTGGGTATATTAGTGTGTTGTTATGCTGTTATGTAGCGATGTTTTGCTATTATGCTGGTATGTTTCCTTGGTATGCTGTGATATTGTTATAGCGTTATGCTGCTGTTATGTCGTTTTGCTATTACGCCTTTATGCTATTATGCCATTACGCCGTGATGTTACTATGCAATGCTCAATCGAATTTAAGTCAACCGGAAAAAATAACATCGCGATTGTCTGAATTAAGTAAACACGAACGAATCCTTTTGATATGACTTTTACTGATCGTTTATTCATTTTTCATTCATATTCTGTGAATTGTGTGAATCGGCGTGTTTTTAAGAACCTTAAGCCTTTTTATCATTTCTAATAGTAAGGTTTTACATTTGCATTCAGAGACGCTAATAGTGGTTTTATTCACACATGCCACGTATCAGTGTATATGAAGACACATAACACAAATGAAGATAGTACTGATAATAATGATAATGATAATAGTCACAATAATAGTAAATGCAATACTAATGGCAATATTAGTATTAATGATAGTAATAATAATAAGATGATGAATATGAATATGAATATGAATATGAATATGGTGTTGATGATGATACATACATATAATGATGATGATGGCGATGGTGACGATGGTGACAATGATAAAAACAACAATGATAATACAACAACCCCCCCCTCCCATTGTCAACCATCTCCCTATCCTTCAGAACAGATATCCTAATATCCATTAATACGCCCTTCCTAACACGAGACAGACACGTTAAGGGGCAATACAACATGCACATATACCATCACCGTAAACGCATACAAACGTTACCAATTACCCGTTGTTTCCCATTACCTTTTATACCCAATTTCTCGTTATCAATTGCACCCAATTTCTCGTTAGCAATTGCACCCTATTTCTCGTTAGCAGTTGCAGTCTGCTTTCCATGACCAATTGCAGTCTATTTCCTGTTTCCAGTGGTACCCTATTTCCCTTTAACAATTACCCCCTATATCCCGTTACCAATTGCATCCTTTTTCCTGTTACCAAGTACACCAAATTTCCCTTAATCAAGTGCACGCTATTCCTCTTTATCAACTGCACCCTATTTCCTCTACCAATTACCCCCTTTTTCCCTTTATCAACTGCATTCTATTTACCTTTATCAATTACCCCCCTTTTCCCTTTATCAATTGCATCCTATTTACCTTTATCAACTGCACCCAGTTGCTTGTTTCTCACGCGAATAATACGTTGTTCTCAAACTCTTAAAGTAAAGCGTACCCACATTAGCATTTAAGAAAGGCTAACCCACTTAAGTTCTATTAGTATAAATGACTTCGTAAACGGTGCCATGTAAACATATATTTTGTTCAGTGGGTTATTTCAAGACTGAATAGAAAGAGGATGCTAAAAATAAGGAGAGAGAGAGAGAGAGAGAGGAGAGAGAGAGAGAGAGAGAGAGAGAGAGAGAGAGAGAGAGAGAGAGAGAGAGAGAGAGAGAGAGAGAGAGAGAGAGAGAGAGAGAGAGAGAGAGAGAGAGAGAGAGAGAGAGAAGAGAGAGAGAGAGAGAAAGAAATAAGAAAAATAAGAAAATTAAAAAGTTATGATCTTGTCCATTGTTGGTGGAAGACAAAGTGTACAGATTACAACAACTGTGCAGATTCTTGCAATATGCAAATTTTCTATCCATGAATAATCGCCCTGTTCTAATTTCCATCATCATTACCGGCTAAAAAGGACAATGAAGAGAGAGAGAGGGGGGGAAGGAACAGGAGAGAGAGAGAGAGAGAGAGAGAGAGAGAGAGAGAGAGAGAGGGGAGAGAGGAGAGAGGAGAGAGAGAGAGAGAGAGAGAGAGAAAGATAGAGGTAGAGATAGAGAGAGAGATATAAAATATATATATATATATATATATATATATATATATATATATATATACATATATATATATTAATAGAGATAGATATACAGACAGATAGATAAATAGAGAGAGAGAATGAGAGACAGAGAGAGAAAGAGAAAGAAAGAGAAAAGAAAGAAAGAGAGAGAGAGAGAGAGAGAGAGAGAGAGAGAGAGACAGACAGACAGACAGACAGACAGACAGACAGACAGACAGACAGACGAACAGATATACAAACACATAAAGATACAAAAAGAGACAACAAACCAACCAAAAAAACAAACTTAAAAAAAAACAGACAGACAGACAGACAGAGAAAAAAAAGACATAGAGAACAGACAAAAAGAACACAGAGCAAAGACGGAGAAGTAATTCCGTGTAAATAAAAGCTCTACATTATTTTTAAGACAAGCCATTCCTCGCTCTAATCCCACCTCATGGCCGAGATTCATACTTTCAATTTGAATAAGATTACCCCCGAATGCCCGGATCCCAGGAAAGACCAAGAGGACTGTGAGAAGGTCCACGTCCAAGGGAGAATCATGGTGAAGCGAGGAGCATCTTTTTTTGTTTTGTTTTGTTATTAAAGTATCGTTTGGTGTTGTCGTTGTTTCTTCTCTCATTATGCGCGGGGATAATGTTTTACTACTTTAGACGCTGGGTGATAATGAAGCCAGACAAATACACACTTGTGAATACGTGCACACACGTACACATACATAAGCGCACATGGGCGCACACACACACGCACACACACATACACACACACACACACAACACACACACACACACACACACACACACACACACACACACACCACACACACACACACACACACATACACACACACACACACGCAAACATGTAAACATAAGCACATAAGCAAGCATGCACGCAAAATGCAGAGACGTTTATTCTCTTACACATATATCTCTTGAGTTCCTTGCCTTCTTTTCACAGACATTTACTCTATAAGGCAAAGAAGACCTTTAAGTTCATCTCCTCCCTCTCTCTCTCTCTGTCTATTTGTCTGTCTGTCTGTCTGTCTGTGTGTTTTCCTCTCTCTGCTTTTGTTTCTATATTCGTCTGTCGGCCTCTTTCACTCTTTTTTTCTTTATCTCTGTTTCTGTCTTTCACCGTCTTTTTTGTCTGTCTGTCTGTCTGTATGTCTGTGTGTCTGTGTGTCTGCCTATCTCTCTCTCTCTCTCTCTCTCTCTCTCTCTCTCTCTCTCTCTCTCTCTCTCTCTCTCTCTCTCTCTCTCTCTCTCTCTCTCTCTCTCTCTCTCTCTCTCTCTCTCTCTCTCTCTCTCTCTCTCTCTCTCTCTCTCTCTCTCATACTCAATTTCCAAGAACCACATTTTTTAATTCCTCCCATTCCGCTTCTAGAGTGAAAACTCCAAAACAAACACGAGCTACTCCGTCATTCTGAAGTGACTGGAAAAATGAATGGTTCCAATTACATCCGGACTCTGAATATTGCAACTTCGGACCAATAATCAATGAAGAAAATAGTCAGACATGGCAACTTTTCATCGGCTCAGCTGTTCTGGCGGGTGACGTCATCATCGCGCCGTGATCTGGATTATCATTCGTGTGTTTTGGTTTGTTTGGTTTCAATTTTTTTGGGGGGAATTATGGTTATTATCATCTTTATTGCTGTTATTCTCACTTTCGAAATATATTTTATTTTCACGATCATCTCATTCACGATCGCTTTATGATCACCTTTACCTTCATAAATTTTGTCATTAATTAATTAGTCATAATACTAGACTGTTAGATTATCAATCTCCATCTATCTATTCACTATATATCTATTTGTATATCTACTGATGTCTATATCTGTCTGTCTGTCTGTCTGTCTGTTGTTTCTCACTCTCTCTCTCTCACTATATATTTGTGTGTGTGTGTGTGTATGTGTGTGTGTGTGTGTGTGTGTTGTGTGTGTGTGTGTGTGTGCATGTGTGAGTATGGGGAAAAGTTCGTTATTTCGTAACACTTCCTTTCTAGAAAAAAAAAATCACCTTTCCTTCTCTATATTTCTCCATTAGCTTGAAAGCCCAATTCCCTTAAATCCATTTAATCTTGTTCTTTTCAGATTTATCCATCTTTTCATATTTATCTATTTGTTTCATCTAAGACGTTAGTCCCTTTCTTGGAATTTAGAAGAAAAGCATAAAGGGAGCATTGAACATTCCATATAACTTAAGCATTAAGTTTATCTACCGTGAATAATACATAAAAAAAAAAACACATATCAGACTGTTAAACCTTACTTTTAGCGCCAAGTTAACGATTCGGATAAATTTCTCTAGAGATCCAAGCCTTCTTTATTTTTCTTTTCTTTTTTTTGAGAAAGATTATGCTTTTCACTTTCAAACCGTCAACCTTATTCAGTTTTACAGCAAACCTCTCCTGCAACACCGTCGGAGAGGAAGATGGTGGAAGGAAGTTGAAGGAAAAGCAAATGAAAATGAAACCATAAGGAAAATGGAAAAGAAAGGAATAAACATGAGGCCAAAAGCTGCTACTGCTGCAGACAGACGCGTTTTAAGCAGCAGCTGTGCAAGCCCGCTCGCTACAGACTGCAGTAAAATGGAAACAGAAGTCTGCTAAGAGACGGGGAAACGTACAGAAAGAAATTAGAAAGAAAGAGAGAAAGAGAGAGGAAGAGAGAGAGAAAGAAAGAGAGCGAGAGAAAGAAAGAGAGAGAGAGAAAGAGAGAGAGAGAGAGAGAGAGAGAGAGAGAGAGAGAGAGAGAGAGAGAGAGAGAGAGATGAGAGAGAGAGAGGAGAGAGAAGAGGAGAGAGAGAGAGAGGAGAGAGGAGAGAGAGGAGAGAGAGAGAGAGAGAGGAGATAGATAGATAGATAAATAGATAGATAGATAGATAGATAGATAGATAGATAGATAGATAGATAGATAGATAGATAGATATAGAGAAAGAGAGAAGATAGGTCATACAAATGGAAAACAATGGTCTACTTCTTTCCACGAAAACAAATATCCTGATATGAGAGAGAGATGTGTGTGTGGAGCCGCATCAATCAGGCCATAGTGGGTAGTAACCAAGGAACGAGAAAAGACAAACCCCTTTTTAAAAATAAGTGCACAACATTAATGCAGTTCCATTATCAGGTAGCACAGTAATACGTTATATTATATCTAGCCATATTGCAAAATGTACAGAGGCGTTACAGAAGAAAGTAAAAATAAATATATATCAGCTGTTGTACTGGCAGACCAAGAGCAGGCGATGACAGAGGAAAAGGTAGCTGTGTCGTCGAAGGTCAAGGTATTACAGGTATTGTATTGATTACTTACAGGAAAAAGTGTTTACCGTCCTGAAGACAAACATGAAGAGGTGTCGAAGGAAGAAAGGTGTGACGGACGAGTGTCAAAGGGGAGAAATGAAACGATTGGTGATAGAAGTTTGAGAGGTGTCAAAGGGGAAAACTAAGATGGGTGACTGATGGGTGTCTAGGGGAAAAACAAAACAACGGTTGACGAAAGACAAGGTGGAAGACTGAAGAGAGAAATGACACAAAATGGATGACTAAGGAGTGTCAAAGAGTAGAAATGACAAAGGCAACTGGAAAACTACGGGGGAGGATTGAGGGCCGTCAAACAAAAATAAGAAATAACACACACAGCTGATTATGATAGACAACATAGAAGAATGATGGATGTCAAAGTCGAGAAATGACTCAGTTGGTGATAGAAAACAAGATGGAAGATTGATGAGAGTCAAAGCGGAGAAATGACATAGTTAATGATGAGAATTGGAGGTGGGAGAATTGATGATAAGAGGTTGGCATAATTAGGGATAATGAAAGGCGTTTAATCAAAAGTAACGAAGGGAGAAATAGGCGTGGAGACAGGTAGGTAGCATAAAAAAAAATATTGTTGTAGCAATAAAGAAAATGCCGAGCTAGAAGATAAAGCCGATAAATAATACCTAAAATAAAAATGATAATAAAATAAGATGAAAGAGGAAATGAAGATTATATTTCCCAAGTCACCTCTTTCTTGCTCACACATTTTCGCTTTTGAATACAATTTATTTTTTATCTGTTTTACTTTTACTGCCCACAATCTGACCTCGTATTTAAATCCCCCTGACATTGTGGAATTGATTAGGAACGAAAAGTCAAACCTGTTGCTTGGAAATTCCTCATTAAATGGATTCATATTTCACACACGACTTCCTCTTCCCCATTTATTCTCTCTCTCTCTCTCTCTCTCTCTCTCTCTCTCTCTCTCTCTCTCTCTCTCTCTCTCTCTCTCTCTCATCTCTTTCCTCTTTCTCTCTCTCTCTCTCTCTCTTCCTCTCTCTTCTCTCTCTTCTCTCTCTTCTCTCTGTCTCTCTCTCTGTCTCTCTTCTTTTCTCTCTTCTTTCTTTCTCTTCTCTCTCTCTCTTTTCTCTTCTCCTCTTCTTTTCCTCTCTCTCTCTCTCTCTCTCTTTCTTTCTCTCTCTCTTCAATGTCTATTTCCGTCGTGTTTTTTCGGCTTCTTTATTACAACTCTTCATTCGTTTACCGGATCTTGTGTCATCGATTTAGCATTTTTGTTCACTGGATCTGTCTCTTTCCTTTTATTTCTCCCACTTCCTCTATTTTCCTTTCTTTCTCTTCCCCCCTCCTCTCCCTCTCTCTCTCTCTCGCTCGCTCGCTCGCACTCTCTGTTCTTCTTACTCTCTTTCTCTCACTTTTTCTCTTCTTCATTCTCCTTCTCTTTCTCTCTAGCCCCCCCCCTTCCTCGCTCCCTCCCTCCCTCTCTTCTTTTCTCTTTTTCTCCACCCTCTCTCTTTTTCTTTCTCTTTCCCTCCCTTCCTCCTTCCTCCTCTCCTCCCCCTCCCTCCCTCTTGTCACAACCTGATTTTGACTTCTTGTATACTTACTAATCCAACTTATCCATTTATTAAAGGATATTGGACATAAAGCATTCTCATTTTTTGCTGCATTAATTGTCAAAATCCATCACCATTTACTTTGAGCTAATGCAGTTGTAATGACTTGCAATGAAATCGGACGGGGTTAATCGCCTGAAACGCACACACGCACAAGCACACTCAATCCTCTACACACGCTCAGATGGACATTTGCTTTACTACACAAACGCACACATATATACACAGACACACACGCACACACAACATCAATTACAATAAGATACCCAACGCTCTCTCTCTCTGTCTCTCTCTCTCTCTCTCTCTCTCTCTCTCTCTCTCTCTCTCTCTCTCTCTCTCTCTCTCTCTCTCTCTCTCCTCTCTCTCTCTCTCTCTCTCTCTCTCTCTCTCTCTCTCTCTCTCTCTCTCTCTCTCTCTCTCTTTATATATATCTATCTTTATCTATCTATCTATCTATCTACCCCCTCACCTTTCCAAAAAAAAAAGAAAAAAAAAGACAGCTTAGTAACAACCCCCCCCCCACCACCACCAACTCCAAACTCACAAACCGAATTTCTGAGAAGACTCGAACCGCCCAGAGTTCATCCACGAGACGGCAGACCTTCTCTGCTAGACACACATATATATATTTTTAAAGAATTCACCTCTACTTTACCTCCTTGAAGACTGCTTTGCCCGCCCTTGGACTGGAAGCTCTTTGGATTCAACTTACCTGCGAAAAGAAAGAGAGAGAGCGTGAGTGAGAGTGAGTGATTGTAAGTGAGAGTGAGTGAGATTGAGTGAGAGTGAGTGAGATTGAGTGAGAGTGAGCGAGCATGAGTGAGAGTGAGCGAGCGTGAGTGAGTGAGAGTGAGTGAGGAGTGAGTGAGAGTGAGCGGCGGAGTGAAGTGAGGAGAGTGAGTGAGAGTGAGCGAGCGTGAGTGAGAGTGAGCGAGCGTGAGTGAGAGTGAGCGAGCGTGAGTGAGGAGTGAGGAGCTGTGAGCGAGCGAGCTGAGGTTGAGAGGAGTAAGGAGCGTGAGTGGATGAGTCATGCGGGGGGGGGGAAAGTGAATGAGAGTGAGCGAGAGTGAGTGCGAGTGAGCGAGCAGTGAATGAGAGTGAGCGAGAGTGAGTGCGAGTGAGCGAGAGTGAATGAGAGTGAGCGAGCGTGAGTGAGAGTGAGCGGGCGTGAGTGAGAGTGAGCGAGAGTGAGGAGAGTGAGCGAGAGTGAGTGCGAGTGAGCGAGAGTGAATGAGAGTGAGGAGAGTGAGTGCGAGTGAGCGAGAGTGAATGAGAGTGAGCGAGAGTGAGTGCGAGTGAGCGAGAGTGAATGAGGGACGGAGTGAGTGGAGTGACGAGCGTGCGAGTGAGCGTGAGGAACGAGCGTCAGAGCGAGCGTAGCGAGCGTAAGTGCGAGCGAGCGAACGTGAGTGCGAGCGAGCGTGAGTACGAGCGAGCGTGAGTGCGAGTGAGCGGGCGTGTAATACAGTGGAGGTTAAATCAATCGAGGAAATTAAATGTAAACACGCTGGAATCCCTCCACAAACAACCGCTGTCGAAGACCCACGCTCCAAAAGGCAAATGGGATGATTTTTGAATTTTGGGGAAGAAGAAAGAACGAATAAGAAGTTCATTACTGTAATTATTGCATTTATTTGCTCATTTGTTATTTTTTGTTCAATAGGATTTGCTTCGGTGGTAATTTTACTTTGGAAAAAAGGTAAGATTTTTAAAAAATTAATATTGGGATAACGGTGGATGATAATCATATGATGATGGGTGATAATGGTGATGATGTTGATGATGATGATGATGATGATGAGATAATAATAATAATAATAATAATAATAATAATAATAATAATAATAATAATAATAATAATAATAATAATAATAATAATAATAATAAAAATAATAATAATGATGATGACGTTGATGATGATGATGATAATGATGATGTTAATAATGATAATGATGATGATGATGATGATGATGATGATGATGATATTAATAATGATAATGATGATGATAATGATGAAGATGATAATAATAATAAAAATAATGATAATCATAATAATAAAGATGATAATGATAATGTTTATGACCGATGATTAGTGTTGCTTATCACTGACTGTTACGAATGATAATGATGCAGCCATTACGATAATGATGATGATATCATTACCAGCAACATATATAATCGCCCCCCCCCAAAAAAAAATACCCTTATCTCCATAATAAATACACGGAATACTAAGACCCACCAATTAACAAACCTAAACATAAACAAAAAAAAAAAAAAAAAAAAAAAAAAAAAAAAAATCGCGCCATATGGTTGCAAAATGCACGATCTTCAACGGCATAGAAAACAACCACGCCCTTCAAGTGTTTTTGGATTATTTGTAGGCAGCATTAGCCTGGCAGACGGGAACGCCTCTCGCATGTCTGGAACTATTTACAGAAAGAGGAGGAGGTGAAATAACGCCGAAGATAGAGAAGGGGAGGGAGGATAATGGGGAAGGAGAGGGGGGGAAGAAGAAAATGGGGAGGGAGAAGGGGGAAGAGGAAAATGGGGAGGGAGAAGGGGGAAGAGGAAATGGGAGGAGAAGGGGGAGAGAAAAAGGGGAGGGAGAGGGGAAGAGGAAATGGGGGGGATTATGGGAAGGGAGGGGGAAGGGAAATGGGGGGGGGGAAAAGGGGGGGAAGAGGAAATGGGGGGAAAGGGGGGGGGGGGGGAAGGAAGGGCTGGGGGGTTTGGGGGGGGGGGGGTGGGGGGCCTTTTGGGGCGGGGGGGGCCCCCTGGGGGGGGCCCCTGGGGGGTCGGGGGGTGGGGGGGGGGGGCCCCCGGGGGGGGGGGCCCGGGGGGGCCCCCCCCTGGGGGGGGGGGGGGGGGTTCCTGGGGGGGGCGGGTTGGGGGAGGTGGGCCCCCGGGGGGGGGCCAGGGGCGGGGGGGCGGGTTGGGGGGCCGGGCCGGCCGGGGGGGGGGCAAGGGGGGCGGGGAGGGAATGGGGGGGCGGGGGGCCCCGGGGGTTGGGGCCCCGGGGGCCGGGCCGGGCCCCCGGGGGCCGGGGGGGGCCCGCGGGGCGGAGGCGGGGGGGGGGCCGGGAGGCCCCTTCGGGGGGGGGCTTGGGGAAGAGGGGGGGACCGGGGGGGGGGGGAAGGGGAGAAAGGAGGAGGGAAGGAGGGAGAAATGTTCTGTTGGCTTCTCTTTCAAATGTTCAGCCTTTATTGTTCTACAGGGAAAAAGTGCGCTTGTAAGAAACTCTTCACTTCTTATTTACGTTAAAAACAAAAAAATTTAAAAAAAACAAACAACAACCAACCCACACAACGTAAACACAAACCAAAACACACACACAACAACAACACACCAAACACCCCACACACACACCACCAACCACACACACACAAAAACACACACAAACACACACACACACACACACAAACACACACACACGTAAACGCACACACACAGAAACAAACACACACACACACTAGATCATGTACGAGATAATAACAAATAAACAAATCGATAAGTAAATCCTAATAAACACGAGCCCCCCCTCTCTCTCTCTCTCTCAAAAAAAAAAAAGAAAAAAAAAGTCCACGGACCCGTCACACCTTTCAATAAAAGCGAAACGCCAACGCATCAACCGCGCTGTCCGAATATCACTCAATGAGAGAAAACGGAGGTTAAGCGTCAGGCTGAATGTCCGGTTACAACAGTGCGGGGGAAAAAATAACGTGTTGCTGGAGATTTGCCAAGTGGTTTGGAAAAAAATATTATATGGATGAAAGTGAAAGTGAAAAAAGTGACAGGGGTACGTTTTATTGGCCTTATTCTTTTTAAGTACGTTTTTCCTAATATTTATATGTATATATATATATATATATATATATATATATATATATATATATATATATATTATATATTTATATATATTATATATATATATATATATATATATATATATATATATATATATATAATATATATATATATACATACACAGATATATATAATATATATTATATATAATATATAATATATATATTATATATATATATATATATTATATATATATATATATAACTAATAATTGTTCTATATATATTATATATATATATATATATATAATATATATATATATATATATTATATAATATAATATATATATGATAATATATATGCACACATAACTACTATGATACACAACTAATACACTACACACAATTGTGCGTGTGCGCGTGTGTATTATATATAATATATATATATATATATAATATATATATATATATATATATATATACAATTTAAAATGTAAACTGAAAATATATGTTTATTGTGTTTTCTTATAATATTAGATATTATTTATAAATATTATCACATTTATACTTTATATTATGATGCTAAAAATATACTGATACATAGATAGTCTATATATAGAGCTTAGTATATATATATATAATTATGAGTTATATATATATATATATATATATATTATACATTTTATGCAAAATATGATTATGTGTAAATTTCAAATTTTATGAAGTAATCGATCATCAAATCTATGCTTATAT
>NC_051421.1:26502137-26507137 GCF_015228065.2 Penaeus monodon | reverse complement strand
GGTGCGGAATAGATGATTGAATCAAGTTACACAATCGCGTGTTAGCAACATTATTCATGCATGCATTTTGCATCAGCTACCCATCCCTGTCGGCAACATGAGCAAGTGAATTTTACATCGTGGTTACATTGGCATAAAATCATCGGACTAACTTGCCTTTGCGTGCTAGAGAAGCAGAAACACGAACCGAGCTCTTTGTGACAAAGAAAAGAAATGAACGAGAATGAATAACCTTAAAAGCAAGATGTATAACTCATGCATTATATCAGTTACAAAAGTAACACGCTAGACTGTACTACTGCGTTGTGGTCTAGTCTCGGTCACGTACTTAGTAAACAAGGTAAACAAAATGCTTTTAAAGTATCGTTTTTCAGAATGTCTTTTTTTGAACTCGGTACGTCATGTTTGGAAACGGAAACTTTTAGGCATAAAACCTGTCTATGTATTGTGTGAGCATTTATATGAAGTGCCCGCACACACTCGCACAGTTGTGTTATATATATTCTTCTTTTAACGGTAGGTTCATGTCTGAGCCGCCGTGGTCACAGCATGTGTGTGTGTGTGTGTGTGTGTGTGTGTGTGTGTGTGTGTGTGTGTGTGTGTGTGTGTGTGTGTGTGTGTGTGTGTGTGTGTGTGTGTGTGTCTATCTATCTATCTATATATCTACCTACACACACACACACACACATACACACACACACACACACACACACACACACACACACACACACACACACACACACACACACACATATATATATTATATATATATCAATATATATATATATATATATACATATATATATATATATATATATATATATATATATATACATATATATATATATATATATATATATATATATATATATATATATATATATATATATATATATATATATATATATATATATATATATATATATATGCGAGCATGTGCATGCATGCTCCGGCACTATACGAGAAAACTTCCTCGCAGTATCAGCATGTACTACAGAAGTGTTGCGACACCAACTTCGACTTCCATCTGTCACATCGCAATGGCCGGAGAGGTCGATGCAGACCCGGACTTAGATAGGGCAAGAGGGCGAGGAGCATTTCTTCCGTACGTGGGGCTACTGCAGGATATTACACAGTCATGAAACGTAGCGTGGACACACGGAAACTTGAGGACAAAGCACATGTGTGTATTTGTGTCTGTGTTTGTTTGTTTGTTTGTTTGTTTGTTTGTTTGCGTGTGTGTGTGTGTGTGTGTGTGTGTGTGTTGTGTGTGTTTGTGTGTGTGTGTGTGTGTGTGTGTGTGTGTTGTGTGTGTGTGTGTGTGTGTGTGTGTGTGTGTGTGTGTGTGTGTGTGTGTGTGTGTGTGTGTGTGTGTGTGTGTGTGTGTGTGTGTCTAGGTGTGCACTTCTTACATGCTTGAACGCACTGCACGGAAGCGGCGCAGAAAACAATACCATGCAAAGCACTCCTATTTAAGTACGAAAAAATATCACTTGAAAGAAATCGTGTTTGTTCTGAATCCTTTATGAATATCTATTGCATTTGTCATGACATTTGTTCTCGTGGCAGGAAGTAGACCATTGTTTTCCATCTGTATGATTTATCTTACCGACTAGGAATCAGACAATCAGATTTGGATTTAAACAAAAGTAAGCATATCTGGAATTGCTGAAGAATG
The DNA here is from genome assembly GCF_015228065.2 of Penaeus monodon. Taxonomy (NCBI): domain Eukaryota; kingdom Metazoa; phylum Arthropoda; class Malacostraca; order Decapoda; family Penaeidae; genus Penaeus; species Penaeus monodon. Next base: position 26,505,459 of record NC_051421.1, on the reverse strand, counting down.
AATAAATTTAACGAGTAACAAATTTAAGTGCAATCACATCTACTTGTCTTTCCCCCCTTCTCTCTCTCTCTCTTTTTTTTCTCTCTCTCCTCTCTCTCTCTCTCTCTGTCTGCCTCTCTCTCTCTCTCTCTCTCTCTCTCTCTCTCTCTCTCTCTCTCTCTCTCTCTCTCTCTCTCTCTCCCTCCCTTCTCCTATCTCCCTTCTCCTCCCTCCCTCCCTCCCTCCCTCTCACTCCCTCCTTCCCTTCCTCTCTCCCTCCCCATTTTCCCTCTTTGTCTACGGACCCACAGTTAAACACAAACACACACACACACATACAATGCGGATAAAAAGGAACATCACTTTTGGCAATGATGGCGCTAACTGCAGCCGCAACTAGCGCTTGAGGCGGAGCAATCTCCCGGCATTTCCCTCGAGAGCTCTGCGAATATGACTGGCGTAAACGTCGCAAAAATCCCGAAGGTGTCGAGCACTTAATTATATTCTCCGTTGTTTCATCCTCATATCCACTAAAAATTAATAATTAAAAGAGAAGGCGGCGAGAGAAAAGGAAGCAAAAAATATTCCCTTGACAATTTATCGTACCTTTTTAGACACGGCGTAGGAATTGGTGAGGGAGAAAGCTGTTACGAGGAAGCCAGAAGATTCTTATATTCCTGATGGTGCCGGATAAGGGTAAAAAGGAAGAGGAAGAAGAAATAGAAGAAGAGAGGGAAGAAGTACAGGGAAAATGCAGTAAATGTGGAAGACGAGGACGACGTCGACGACGACGAAAAAGATGAAGAAGAAAGAAGAAAAAAAGATAACGAAGATGGGGTAGGAGGATGAGACAGAAAATAAGAACGAAAAACACAGACAGAAATACAAGGAAAGAAAACATTGCGGAGAAAGATATTCACACGATCCGCGGGACCCTCATGAGAGATCACCAGATGAGCTTTTTGATAAAGAGAAAAGAGAAAGACACAGCCGCCGCCAGCAGCGCCACCACGCCCTCCGCACCAGCCGCCCCAAGCAGGCGTAAATGTCACATGGAAATCGCGAGTGCTAAGCCCGGCAAAGGAGCTGATGGCGCGAGGGTTTTTACTCGCGCCGCCTTCACGATCTTTTAATTGGCTCCTTTTGTCGCAGGCCCGAGGAAACAGCTGTTATTGCGAGCCAACGAGGCAATTACTCTTCACTTGCCGAAGGAAACGCCAGGAACAAAAGCCTGGTTTGTGAGGCGCCCGACGCTGGCCCTTGACTCGAGCCCGTCCTCAGGCCGGCTGCGCTGTCGGCTTCCTCTAAATTATTATGTTAAAGAGATCCTGTGTGGGAGCTATGCATATGTATGCTTAGAAATGCACGCGCGCGCGCTTTTGTGTTTGTGTGTGTGCATATGCATATATATACATATATATATATATATATATATATATATATATATATATATATATATATATATATATATAATATATACACATACACATATATATGTATATATACATATGCACACACACACATATGTATACACATCAATTTTCTCTCTCTCTCTCTCTCCTCCTCTCTCTCCCTCTCTCTCTCTCTCCTCTCTCTCTCTTCTCTCTCTCTCTCTCTCTCTCTCTCTCTCTCTCTCTCTCTCTCTCTCTCTCTCTCTCTCTCTCTCTCTCCACTCTCTCTCTCTCTCTCCCTCTCTCTCTCTTCTCTCTCTTCTCTCTCTCTCTCTCTCTATATATATATATATATATATATATATATATATATATATATATATATAAACATCTAAGTTTTATAAAAACGTGCTTTCTCTGCAATTGAAACACCAGCTTCATAAGGATTTCCGTAAACGTAAACTGTAAACGCATTAAAGCCCGGAATCGGGTCACGCTTTTTCTATAGCGGGTTAATGCTTCATTCTCTCTCTCGCTTTTTATCTTTAATGTAATAGGTTTTGATTTTCACTTTTTTTTGAGGGGGGGGGGTTGTCGTGTGACTGTTTTTTTTCTCCAGGTTAACACATCTCTCATCTCTGTCTGTTTGCCTGTCTTTCTGTCTGTCTCTGTCTCTGTCTCTCTGTCTCTCTCTGTCTCTGTCTCTCTCTCTCTCTCTCTCTTTCTCTCTCTCTCTCTCTCTCTCTCTCTCTCTCTCTCTCTCCCTCTCCCTCTCCCTTTCCCTCTCCCTCTCCCTTTCCCTCGCCCCCACCTTTCATCTCCATCTTTCCCTCCCTCTTCCCTCTCTCTTACAAACAAGAGGGCCGAGAACAGAGAACAGGAGGGGAAGACGCAAGAAGAAATATGGACAGAGCGAGGTAGGCGGGAAGGGACGGGGGGAGGGGGGAGGGTAGAAGAGAGGGAGGGGGAGGGAGGGGGGAGAGGCTCGAGGTTAATAGGACCATCCAGTTAATTGCAACGACAACACGGACGGAGGTACTTCATGGTGTGGCCATTCCCCCCTTCACAGCTCTTTGCACTTTCCCTTATTCCAACGTGCAACTCGCAAGGTTATGGATGCCACGCGTACACAGACATGCAGCACCAACGTATGTACTTAAGGTTAGAAGCCTTCAGAGTCAGAGGCATACTAAAAAAAAATAATTGATAAATGAATAAAATTTCTCTCTCGCTCTCATCTCTCTCTCTCTCTCTCTCTCTCTCTCTCTCTCTCTCTCTCTCTCTCTCTCTCTCTCTCTCTCTCTCTCTCTTCCTCTCGCCTATCATACGCACCCACATAAACGGAATCCCCCCCCATTTCCTAGTCAAAAACCCAAGTTTCTGATCTTCTTCACGGCAATACTGAATCCCCTCCTCCTCCTCCTCTTTCCCTATCTTCCATCCTCTCTTCACTTTCCCCAACGCTCCCCCCCCCCGCTTCCACGCCCTCCCCCTACACACCAATTTCTCCCACACAAACATCATCCCACACAACACACATCCGCCTCCCACACACAACAACCCACCCCGACCCACCCCACACACACAACTACACCAATAACAATCCCCCGGCGATTCCCACGGATTAAGACAGCTCATCAGTCCCCCCAAAAACAAAGGGGAAAATCACCCTTGCATTCGGCGTGAGACTCGAGCGAAGATGAAGCTCGAGGCAACCCCAGTTGAGGGGAGTTGAGGCAAGAGTGAAGGGAGGCAGGATCACGTTTATGGGAGTGAAAAAGGGGAAAGAGGGAGGGGGAAATTCGAGGGGTTTAGGGGAGTGACAGCTGGGAGGAGAAATTTCCCATTATATGTCAATGTTATACTTACTTGTCTTTTTATACTTTTTGTGTTGCTTGATAATGGTAGCAGTAATTGTAGTAATAGTAATGTAGAGTTTAATAGTAGTATAT
>NC_051421.1:26474637-26477137 GCF_015228065.2 Penaeus monodon | reverse complement strand
TCATCTTTTGGTTGAATTGTACAGATAGATTGGTTATGCGTAACATTTTACGATCATACAAATAACTTCGGCGAACAGAGAATGCGGGAAAACGAATGCTGATATAAGGTCATCATCTCTGAATGCATGAACGGTGTCCTCTTCGTGTTCCTCATCATTCCTTGCTTCTGCGAACGAGGAGGGAACGCTGGTGCAGGACGAGGTACGGCGCGCGACTGGGGGGCTGCTCGTTAGAACCGACAGGGGAGGGAGGAGAGAGAGGGAAACACACACACACATAGAGAGAGAGAGAGAGAGAGAGAAGCATGCAGAGAGGGGTGAGGGACCTTTCTACAAGGGACATATGTTGTTAGAAGCAATTAGTCGCGCCCCTTAATAACTTGAGAGTTCACACCTGCGGGGCTCGATACCTTGGTGATACAAGGATGTAAACGAGGACGTTGTGTGTATTCTTTCTCTACCAATGTCTCTTTTTCTGTCTCTCTCTGTTTCTTCCTCCCGCCCCCATCTCTGTGTCTGTCTGTGTTTCTCTCTCTCTCTCTCTCTCTCTCTCTCTCTCTCTCTCTCTCTCTCTCTCTCTCTTTCTCTCTACGAGCCCTTGTGCCTAGCCTAATATATGCATTTGCGCATATGTACCTGTGAAATACAGCGTGTGTGCATGCGTGTGTGTGCGTGCGTGACCGAGGTCGTGTTTATGAACGTGTGCGCTATTAGGGAGAATAAAAAGAGTATAAGCGAAGTTGTTAATACAAAAAGAAAGCAAAAAAATTACCTGACAAGACATTTCTTTGCTTAGCCAGCCTTATTCACGAAATAAAAATCGTGCTAACCAGCATGTCAACAGACGAACGTCCTCACAAAACATGTTATGCGGGAAACATGAAGATCAAACGCATTGTTCGTTCTGTTCTAAAGAGTCAGATAACAGGATGAAGAGTCCATCTCTTTCACATTTAATCATAGTTCTTCTTCTATTTATTTATGACATTTTATTTTTATTTTTGATAATACTGATGATGATGTTTGATTTTAACTAGAAAGGTAATGGAAGATAATGAGCGTAACGATGAATATATATATATATATAATATATATATATATATATATATATATATATATATATACACACATGTATATATATATATAAATATTATATATATATATATATATATATATATATATATATATATATATATATATATAATAATATATATGTATATATTATATATACATATATATATATATATATATATATATATATTTTGTGTGTGTGTGTGTGTGTGTGTGTGTGTGTGTGTGTGTGATACACACACACATACACATACACACACACACACACACACAAACACACACACACACACACACGCACGCACACACACACATATATATACATAATATATATATATATATATATATATATATATATATATATATATATGTATGTATGTATGTACATATATATATATATATATATATATAATATATATATATATATATATATATATATATATATATATATATATATTTTTTTTTTTTTTTTTTTTTTTTATTTTTTTACAACGGTTTGAGCGGCTGTGGTCACAGCATGATACTTAATTGTAGTTTTCATGTTGTGATGCTCTTGGAGTGAGTACGTGGTAGGGTCCCCAGTTCCTTTTCCACGGAGAGTGCCGGTGTTACCTTTTAGGTAATCATTCTCTCTATTTTATCCGGGCTTGGGACCAGCACTGACTTGGGCTGGCTTGCCCACCCGGTGGCAAGGTAGGCAATCGAGGTGAAGTTCCTTGCCCAAGGGAACAACGCAAGAGCAAGAATGAGCAAGCGGGCGAAAGAGACCGACAGACAGAGCAAAGGAAACAAGATACGAGAGACCACGTAAACAAATGGGATCAGGAAGACGGAGAAAGGGAGACGCAGGCTAATCCACAGGCACGGGCGGGGATGGCGTGTCTCGTCGCCATCGTCTTCCGGCGTAGTGAGATGGATTTACGCCCCACGACCACTGCCTTGAAGGACATTATATTTCGTGCGTTCCTTCGCATGACCCCGAGGAGAGAGATTTTTTTTTATTATTATTATCTTTTTATTTATCTTTTTTCTTATTTTTTATTTATTATTTTTTTTTTTATTGACCTGTACTTTATGGACGTCGCCGATTCTGCATCCTGGGCTTTTCTCCTTTTATTGTTTTGTCTGTCTTCTCTTCTTGTTCTCTCTCTTTTTCTCTCCATGTCCCTTTCTGTTCTTTGGTTTGCGGATTTAAATCTGTTTTGTTGTGTCTCGGAGGAGTTGTTCTTTATGGTCACGCGAGTGCGTTGCGTGAGCGGATGGCTTCACGCACATGCACACCTGTGTCGGTATTTGTGTGCGAATTTGTGTGGGGAGGTGCATGTGTGTGGTGATTGGTGTGTGTGGATGTACGGATGTGTGTGTGTGTGTGTGTTTAGATTGGTGTGTGTGGATGTAGGGGTGTGTGAGTGTGTGTGTGTGTGTGTGTGTG
>NC_051421.1:26437137-26439637 GCF_015228065.2 Penaeus monodon | reverse complement strand
TACTCCGCGCGCTTCCCCATGCCATGATACAAGCTGTTTTCCATTTGTTACTCATTAATGCGCTCAGATCCGCTTCAAAATTACGGCCATTATGTTGCCCGTAGCAGCAGGAGTAGGAGTGATTCGACGTCATCACAGATTCACGAACGCTAAAGGGAAGCGATTTAGTGCTTGTACGATATCTGATAAAAAAGGAGGAGGTGGAGTAAGAGGAGGAGGAGGAGGAGGAGGAGGAGGAGGAGGAGGAGGAGGAGGAGGAGGAGGAGGAGGAGGAGGAGGTGAAGGAGGAGGATTAGGAGGAGCAGTATGAAGAAGAAGAAGTAGAAGAAGAAGAGGGAGGAGGGGAAGAAGAAGAAGAAAAAGAAGGAAAAGAATAAGAAGAAGAAAAAAAAAAGAAGAGAAGCAGGAGGGGGACGAGGAGCAGGAGGGAAGAAGAGGAGGGAGGAGGAGGAGTAGGAGGAAGAAGAGGAGGAAAAAGAGGGAGGAGGAAGAGGAGGGCGGAGGAGCAGGAAGAGAGGAAAAATTGGAAGAAGGAGGAAGGAGAAGGAAGAAGAAGAAGAAGAAGAAGAAGAAGAAGAAGAAGGAGAAGGACGAGGACTGGGAGAAAGAAAAGGAGGAGAATGGGGATGAGGAAGAAAAAGATGAAGAAGAAGATGAATCGTTCTACAAGTGACATTTCGCCATTGTAAAGACGGCCTCCAGACGTGGTAAATATTTTCCGAACGTTCCAAGGGCCCACGTGATGAACATTCACATGGCTTCGTAGTGAGTAGTCATCGGAGAGAGCCCCAAGGCATGTGGTCATCTTCGTCTGCTTCGTGGCAAGATGACGATGCATAGCTAACGTGTAGGTCATCAGGTAATCTTTTATATTGAGTCTTTTGATCTCTCAGGAATTCGTTGACATTTAAGAATATTGGATTTCTTTTTTCGGTCGCTGTTAGCAATTTATATTGAATTCTATTACTGATAATAGGCGCGTTTCATCTTATTATTTTTTTTTTTTTTTTGCACACAAATCTGGCATATCGAAACGCCAATGAACAAGGTAATAAAATATGCTAATAACAAAGTCGAAGAATTCAGTGACATGACGAGGACCACAGTTAGAAAAGTATGCAATAGCATCAGTGAACAGTTTCTAACTTTTTTTTGTATTCTACCTTCCAGGGAAGAAAGAAGAATAACAGTGATATCAACATCTTTAAATCGTAACTACATCGCTATATTTCTCCTCATCTTATTAGATTTGGTAATGAGATAAGTTGATATTGAGAGGAGCGAAATAGCTAAACTGCAGTCATTGATTACAGTCTCCAATGTACCAACGCACATTTATCTGCGATATACTAGTGAGTATGTATGAAATTAACGTTGTGTACAGTATACTACTAAGGCTAACGCAAATAAAATGTCAGAGTTCAGACTTATTAAGCAATCTAATAATACAGCTACTCGTGATACGTAATTAAAAAAGGCAAGAATGTGACATCGCACCAGAACGTATAATTCCGATATATCAGCGTAAACCAAATAAAGCTTTACTTGTCATTCTGCATTCTGTAGTATCCATTTCAGTGTGGGCAGCAAGAGTGGGAGCTAAGTGAGCATGTACATAAATGTAATCCCTCACAGCAATGATGGAGATGAGACGGCCAGGGAGTAAAGGTCACACTGACACCCACGCGCGGAGAACTTCTGTCAACATATAAACCGTGATAGACTTCGCTACATGTTAAATTCAAGCTGTTTCTGCAGGACATTGTTGGTCCAGTTGCGGTTAGTGTTACAGGTGGGTTAAGGATGTTGCGAGAGGATTGTACTGTCAGCTGCGACTAGTTTGTTGTATACTTTACGGTTGATATTTCTGAATACCTCATGCCATTGAAATTACTCCTCCTCACGCACGAATACATGAATGAGGGATGGGATTACGGAGTGGTAACCGCCTCATTACCTACATATTACTCCCAAATGATTGGTGATTACAAGGGAATAGTCACTCTCGACATTTGGAGATGTTAAGACGATACGGTGAAGGGATGGAAGAAGAGACGTCAAAAAAGAATAGTAGATAAAAGGACAAGGATATACATACAAACAGAAGAGGTAGAAGAAGAAAAAAGAGAGAGAACGAAGGAATAAAGAGAAATGGAAGGAAATGAACGACAGAGATAACACCAGGAATAGATCAGGTGCCGGACGGTAAGAAAACTGATCACCAGACGAGAGATTCATCAGCGAGCTTTAATAAGTAACCAAAGAAACCGTCAAATCTGTTATAGAGGAGGTGTACGGTGTAGGTGACACACGAAGCTAAAATGAAAACAGAAGGAGAAGCAGAGTAAGGTAATAGCGGTATAGAGAAAAGGGAAAGAGGACCAGTGGTGATGAAAAAGACTTCTACTGCCGATGCAACTGCAGCAGCGAAGATGGCAGCGTCGGGAGGTAGAAGTGAGGGAGACGGTAGAACAGCAAGGTCAGGTGAAGTGAGCGAAGC
>NC_051421.1:26432137-26434637 GCF_015228065.2 Penaeus monodon | reverse complement strand
GTGTGTGTTTGGAGAGAGCGAGAGAGAGAAAAAGAGAGAGAGAGAGAGAGAGAGAGACAGAGAGAGAGAGAGAGGCAGAGGCAGACAGATATAGAAAGACCGAGAGAGAGAGAGAGAGAGAGAGAGAGAGAGAGAGAGAGAGAGAGAGAGAGAGAGAGAGAGAGAGGACAGAGGCAGACAGATATAGAAAGACCGAGAGAGAGAGAGAGAGAGAGAGAGAACTAGAAATAGAGAGAAAGAAAGAGAAAAAATAAAGGCGGGAGATTATATACCAAAATGCCTTGTTTCTGAATTAGGCTTGGTAATTAGGCATTCGTGTTCATTTCCATATTTGTGGCGAAGTGCATATGAAAATTAAACACTTGAATTTCTTCATTAACGCAGAAAGTTCTTGAGATGAGAAAAATTTAAAGGGAAAATATCGAATAACTAAGTAGTACATTTCTTAGCTCTTTCAATTTATCTAGTGATACTCCGATTAATCATTGTGAAATCATTAACGAAGAAAATTATGTTAATGATGAATACAAAATTAAAATGATTATGATATACAAGAGTGATGAAGTTGATAATGGTGATGATAATAATGTTATTAAAGATAAAAGTAATAAGTGAATTTTGCTAATATTGGTAATAAAGACAGTAATAATAACATTAATGATAATAATGATCAATAATAACATTAAATTAAAACGATAATAATAGTAACAATTATGATAATAAAATACTACTACTATAATAACAAGCTTCATTACAGTAACTTTAATATAAAAACTTGATATTAATCATAATAATAATAATTATGATAATGACAAAGGTGGTTGTGACAACAATAATAATCATTGTCGTCAGTATTGTTATTGTTACTATTATCATTGTTATTATTATTAGCATTATTATCATTATCATTGTTGTTATTATTATCATCATCACTATTACTGTTATTATCATTATCATCATCATCATCATCATCATCATCATTACTATTATTATTATTATTATTATTATTATTATCATTATTATTATTATTATTATTATTATTTCTATCATCATCAGCAGCAGCAGCAACAGCAGCACGATTATCTTAATCAGTTTTATTATTATTATCATCATCATTATGATAACAATGACAGAAAGTGAAGAATCGCAACAAAATATCGGTAAGGATAATACTAATGATAATAACCAGTATGATATCATATACATATATTAAACGACTAGTCAAAATACGGATAACCACAACAAAGGAAGTATCCGTTGCAGTTTTAAGAAAACCAGCATATGTGGTGATAATTATGGTGGGGGTAATAAGGATTATATTGTTAGTTATGTCAGTAATGATAGTGATGATAATGATCTTACATAAAACACAGCCTGCGTCATTGTGAATTCTGTTCGTGAATGAATTCAAATATGTTCCCTTTTTGTAATGCAAATGTACTAGCGGGACCAGATTTCACAGCAACTTTTTTCACTGGACGCCTGCAAATAGCTCTGTGTCTGTATATAAATTGATTCATAATAGTACTAAGAACATCTAGATGTGTGTGTGTGTTTGTGTGTGTGTGTGTGTGTGTGTGTGTGTGTGTGTGTATGTGTGTGTGTGTGTGTGTGTGTGTGCGGTGTGCGTGTGTGTGTGCGTGTGTGTGTGTGTGTGTTTCTGTGTGTGTGTGTTTATATATATATATATATATATATATATATATATATATATATATATATATATTTGTAATATTATTATTTGTATATATTTTAAAAATGAAAAATTATTTATTTTATTCATATATCTATAAATTTTATATATAATTTTATAATACATATATATATTTTAAAATATATATATATATATAAATAATATTTTTATACTCCCAATTTATAATATTATTATATATTCATATTTTATAATATATATATATATATTTATTATATTACACTATATAAAATTATATAGTAAAATATTAAAATATATATATATATATATTTATTAATATATTTTATTATTATTTATTATTATTATTTTTATTTTTATTTTTAAAATAAAAAATTCAACCCTTTGTTTTATTATTTTAAAAATTATATATAAAATATATATATAATATAATAAATATATATATATAAAATTAAAAAAAATTTATTTATTATATTTTAAAAATCTATTTTATATTTTAAAATTTAATATTATTATTTTTATTTTTATTAGTATTAATTATAATAAATACATGATTATTATAATATGTATAAAATTATTATAAATATATATTTTATAAAATTAAAAAAATTCTTTAATTTTTATATTATAAAATTTAAAATTTTAACCCCCCTATATAAAATATATTATTTTTATAATATATTATATATATTATATTATATTTTATCCATTTAAATTTTTTGGGTGTGTGGGGGGTTGTTTTGTTGTGTGGGGTGGGTGTGGGGGTGTGTGTGTGTGTTTTGTTTTGTGTGTGCGTGGGGTTTTTTAAAACCCTCTGCCCCCTATGCATCC
>NC_051421.1:26419637-26422137 GCF_015228065.2 Penaeus monodon | reverse complement strand
TTTTTTTTCTAAACATTCTGCACTTCGCAAATCAACCATTCTTACAAGAATCGTAGAATCCAGATGAAAAAGATAGAGAAAAGAAGCTTTCAAGAAAACTAATCCATGTGCGGATAGAGGAGAGAATGGCGTAGTGGCGTGGAAAACACGTTAGGCGGTGGTTGGGTGGTCACTGAGCGGGCGGCCGGGTGGAGTGCGGGGTGGTGGTGCCGGGCGGCCGCTGGTGGTGGGCGGCGCACAAGTGTACCTGCTGACGCCCGCCGTGAGACTGATGGGGGCCGCGCTAACTATTGGCGGCCGGGAGGGGCGCGGACCGCCACGCCAGGCAGAGGGGAGGGGACACACACGCCCTGCCACGCCATGCTGCGCACCTGCACCACCTTGACGCTCCCTTTACAACTCCAGCGCCCACTCTGCACCTTCTGGGGGCATAACACACCGACTAGAAATTAAACAGACACTTGTTACATCGGTGGATAAGACGGAGTGGGCCAGGCTGGCGACGGCAGGTGGTCGGAGCGGGTGCCGGTGGCACCTGTAGGAAGGGAGGACGGCAGGGCGGGGCCTCTAGGGCGGCACCTCGCAGCTCCCCCTCCTTGGCTCTCGCCTCTCCTCCCTTCTCTTCCTCGTCCTCTTCCCGAGCTCCAACAATTACCTATGTCCGGATGCTTCCTGTTCACTGCTGGAGTGATGGCCCTTCCCCAGGTCGCTCCAGGGTGAGATATTGTCGAGCAAGCGACCTCCAGGGCTCTCTATGCTATCGCTTTGACCTTGACTCAAGCGTCAAGTGTCAGCCATACACGAGTCCTCCCTGTTTCCAGGTGTCCCCGTGCTCATCCGGCTGGTGTTCCGGGTGTTACGGCGAGGAGTTCACGGGGGTTTACTTGGCTGTGCATTATGCAGTGTGGCTTTGTCTGTTCTGTCTGCGACTTGGGAGCATCAAAGAGGTTGCTGGTGATGGGCTTGATATGGGTGTACTGTGCGTTTCGGGTCGTATGTTTGCATCCTGCAATGGTGACGTCAAAGAAGGGTAGCGTAACTGTAGACATTTTCTCGGTAATCTCAGTAAAAATGAAAATATATTCCTAATGAGACCAAAACAAGTTCATGAATATAATGCGAAAACAAAATAAAAAAACAATATATAGATATAGATAGATAGATAGATAGATAGATAAAAATTATCTATGAGAATCTCCCCAGACTTCCAATAACAGAAGTAAAGTCGTAAAGCTTTCTAGAACTTTTGTTTATTTATGAAACGAAAAATGGCAGAGGTAGGATGCACAATCTTGATCATAACTGCGCTATTGCGCACATATATAAAACTGAGAAAATTACAGTATTCTGGCCTTCATCCAAGACAACTTTGCCTTTGCAGTCTATTATACCTCAACAAGTTTCGCATTGTCGTACCTCAATGCCTGCTCAATTTCGAGCCAAAGAGTATGACTTAGTCACTAAACGAGTCTTTCTAAAAGCATGAACACCTTCTATGAATTCAAATGGTATCAATTTTTATACCAATGACATAACATTACTAGGAATGAAAAGTTACCTAGACATCGGAAAATATCTACGGTTGCCACGCGCCTAGTTTTACTTCCAAGGTATCAATATTTTAGTCGAAATATATGGATTATGATAAGAAAAGTTAAGAAGAAAAATCTACAACGCTTTCAGTTAGTGAGAAGTGCCTATTTCAGGACCATTTTCACTTTATCATTTACCAAACACAATTCCAACGTTTTTTATCTCTATAACACCGTATCATTTTAATACATTGATAGTTTCTTTCCTGAAAAATGACCAGATAAGCTAACAACGCCAAAATTGATATGACAAAAATCCTTCATCACAAGAAAGAACAACGATAATGATGATGATAACAGTAAGAGTGGTACCAATATTGATACAAATAAAAACTGCAATAGAAATAACAATAACAATGAAAAATACAATTTTATAATGACAGTATTTTTGAAAAGTGATGATTCTTGTCACCAATTTATAACAGTATCGATGTTAATAACTGAAGTAACAACTGATATAACGTTGCGTGACAATATTTAGAGCAATTACTCTAATGACAACATGGACGAAATCATAAAGTAATGGTTGTTGTAAAAAAATAGATGATACTAATAGAAACACAATAGTAATGATGATAACGATAGTGATGATGATAATCCTTGTCATAGTAATACTAATAAGGATATTAGTGATATTGATAAATATAATAACAATAGTGATAATGATAATAATTAAAATTATAATAATAATAATAATGATAATAATAATAATAATGATAATAATAATAATAATAATAATAATAGTAATAATAAAAATAATAATAATAATAATAATATTAATAATAATAATAATAATAATAATAATAATAATAATAATAATAATAACAATAATAATAAAAATAATAATAACAATGATAATAAGTCTGATAATGAAAACAGCGAAGTTGCTAACAATGATAATAATATGA
>NC_051421.1:26349376-26359376 GCF_015228065.2 Penaeus monodon | reverse complement strand
GTGATTACGGTGAACGCCATGCATTATGAATTTTCATGGCTGTTTCAAGTTTATAGATTTCCTCGTGTTTCGCCCACAGCACCGTCTAAGGAATAAAAATTTGTGAAATTATTTATTTTATTTATTTTTTTTATTATATTTTTACCACATGCGCTAGACGTGTAAATAAAATGAGGACGTATCTGTATTCACTTGACTAATTTGTGATATCCGTATGTAAGAGCAAACATTCATTCAATTGAACCGCTCAGCCTAGTTACTCTACCGTACGTCTCTCTCTCTCTCTCTCTCTCTCTCTCTCTCTCTCTCTCTCTCTCTCTCTCTCTCTCTCTCTCTCTCTCTCTCTCTCTCTCTCTCTCTCTCTCTCTGTCTCTCTCTCCCTCTCTCTCTCTCTCTCTCTCTCTCTCTTTCTTTCTGTGTGTGTGTGTGTGTGTGTGTGTGTATGTATCTATATCTATATCTATCTATCTATATATATACACATACGTACATATATACATACATACATACATACATACATACATTCATACATACACACATACACACACACACACACACACACACACACACACACACACACACACACACACACACCACACACGTAGGTATATACATATATTTCATTGTGATATATTCGTGTATAATATATATACACATACGTACATATATACATACATACATACATACATACATACATACATACATATATACATACGTACGTACACACACACACACACATACACACACACACACACACACACACAAACACACACACACATACACACATACACACACACACACACACACACACACACACACACACACACACACACACACACACACACACACACACACACACACAACACACGCACGCGTATGTGTATACGTCTACTAAAAGACATCCCTCATGAAACGCAAAAAACGGAGTCTGTTTGCCGATCGTCTCGGAATTCACTCATAAATGTGGAGTTACATGGTCTGTACATACCTCGACCCCGCTTGGCCAGTGTTTTGGAAGACCCCAGCCTTTCTTTGGTCTTTCTTTTGTGTTTACCAAAGGGCTGGAAGAGTCTGGGCGTAAAATCTAATGCTTAACGATTGGACTTCGGGGAGAGAGAGCAAGGGAAAGAGAGGGCAAGGAAAATGAGAGAGAGAGAGAGAGGAGAGCGTGAGGAAAAGAAAGAGAGTGAGAGAGAGAGATAGATAGATAGATAGATAGATAGATAGAGACAGAGAGAGAGAGAGAGAGAGAGAGATAGAGATAGATAGATAGATAGATAGATAGAGAGAGAGAGAGAGAGAGAGAGAGAGAGAGAGAGAGAGAGAGGGAGAGAGAGAGAGAGAGAGAGAGAGAGACAGAGACCGAGACAGACAGAGATAAGGGGAGGGTGAAAAGGAGAGGGAGGGGGGAAACCAGAAAGAAAGAGAGACAGAATGGCTGAATAAAATACGAGGAAAAAAAATAATTCATCCGTATCTAACGTTCTTGACTTGAAGTATACGAGGTGGACGGGTTTTCCTTTCCTTTATTTTATCTAATTTTTTTTCTGCCTTTTCTTTGAATTTAGATCAGTGATTTTCTCATATTCTTGTCTGCGTCTCTGTCTACCTGTGAGGTTATGTTTTTTTTAAGGGATAAAGGCATGACACAGGGGCAAGGCTGCTTCTCCAACTGAAAATCGCCAGACATGATGATCAGTAGAATTGATAGCATTACACGTAAACAAAACATTGTATAAGATGTATAGCAATATAAGGTGTCACGATAAGGTATTTCCAGTGTGTCTGACTGTCTGTCTCTGTCTGTTTGTCTTGCTGCTTCACTTTCTCTCTCTCTCTCTCTCTCTCTCTCTCTCTCTCTCTCTCTCTCTCTCTCTCTCTCTCTCTCTCTCTCTTTCTTTATATCTTTTTATTTTCTCCTACGTCACCTCTTCATCTGCTTCAAATTTTATCGCTGTCTCCCACTCGCTCTACATTTTCCAAAAGGTACAGTGGAGCAGCTGTTAAAATATTAATACGATATTTCACCTTCCTTTGCCGACAATGTATCTAGACTAAATGATATATAAACTTGCATATTGAATGTCAGACATTTTAGATCTGCTCTGAAACAGAAGACTGACTATCATGTTCAGGAGATGTCCTGAGATGCTGCAAGCGCGTAATATATGAACATCCCCTGAAGGGTATACTGCTAAGCAATAATATATTGTAAAGTGAAAGGTATCTGCGTCATCCCTCTCTCCCTCTCTTTCTCCACCCCCTCTCTCTATCTATTTATTTATCTATCTATATATCTATCTATCTTTATATCTATTTGTTACAATCTATTTATCTACCTCTGTTACTTATTTGATCCATAGAACAGAGAGAGAGAGAGAGAGAGAGAGAGAGAGAGAGAGAGAGAGAGAGAGAGAGAGAGAGAGAGAGAGAGAGAGAGAGAGAGAGAGAGAGAAAGAGAGGGGAGGGGGAGAAAGAGACGGACAGACAAAGAGAAGAAGAGAGGAGAGACAGACAGAGACAATAAGAGAGAAAGAAAGAAAGAAAGAGAGGCACAACAGACAAACAAGGTGATGGAAAGAATAAGATAGACATACAATAATAAGACAAACAAACTGACGAAGATAGGGAAAGAAAGAGAGAGAATGAGAGAGAGTGAGTGAGAGAAACCGAAACTAACGACTATCAAGTTACTGTAAACCTAAATAAAACAGATTGGATGGGAATTCGGGAAATTTCAACAGGTGGCTGTGGACATGATCATGTTTACGAGGCAATCCCCGAGGTTGTCAAGTTTGCATTAGAGTCGCATCGTAGACCAGTCGCATTTACCTCGCAGGGATATCCTCGTTCTAGGTCGAAAGTGAGCGAGAAGTTAGTTAAGTGGGTAGGGAGATGGGTAGATGGGTAGGTATGCAAATAGTAAAAAAAAAAAAAAAAATGAGTGGAAGGTTGAGTGTTGACGTGTAGGTAGTCAGAGTGATGGATAGATATATTGGTAGATATGTTAATGGTAGAGATGACGTATGTAGTGATAGAAAGGTGGACATACTCACTCATACATACACACACACACACACACACACACACACAGTCACACAGTCTCTCTCTCTCTCTCTCTCACACACACACACACACACACACACACACACACACACACACACACACACATAGACTGAGAGACAAATGGAAAGAAAGACAAAACAAAATGAGAAAGTGTTATCCAGAAAGAGAAGAGAGAAGAGAGAGAGAGAGAGAGAGAGAGAGAGAGAGAGAGAGAGAGAGAGAGAGAGAGAGAGAGAGAGAGAGAGAGAGAGAGAGAGAGAGAGAGAGAGGGGAGAGAGAGAGAGAGAGAGAGAGAGAGAGAGAGAGAGAGAGAGAGAGAGAGAGAGAGAGAGAGAGAGAGAGAGAGAGAGAGAGAGAGAGAGAGAGAGAGAGAGAACGAGACAATGAAAGAAAGAGTGAAAAGAAAGAAAAAAAAGTGGTATGAGGTTTCAACATTACCGCGATGATGAGAGGATTAAAGAGCAATGAGCAGAGATCTAAAAACAAGACGCTTTCCCTTGTTTCTCCCAGCGTGTTACAAGAAGTGTGATTTACAGAGTTTGTTTATATGTGTCCTTATTATCCACGTCTTTATTTCGTTTGTTCGAACTTGCTCTTAAACTTTTTCTTTTTCCTTTTTTTGTATGTGTTTAATCCATCATCTCCTTTACTTAGTTAGCTTGTATTTGTCCATTTAACTCGTGTCTTTGTTTCGGTTGTCTTTTTGTCTTTACTCTCATGTTTGACTGTGTGTGTTTATGTTATTATCTCGTTCATTTCATTTGCCTGTGTGTATTCTTTCCCTTTACCCCTTTGTTTGCATTTGCGCACTTCATCTACCCTTTGTTTACTTTGATCTGTGGTTAACCAGCGCATCTATCCCATTAATTTATTTGTCCGTATTTGTTTAGCTTGTTTATTCAGTTATTTATTTATTTGTTTATATATTTATTCATTCATTTATTTTTGCATGTGTATGCAAATTTATTTATATTTTGTATTCAACTCTTCCATTTACGTTTTTCTCCCCATTTGTTCGTATGTGTATATCTCCTTTACTCTTATTTACTACTATTTTATTATTATTATTCCCAGAGGCTGGTGGTGGCAACTGCACGATAACCCAGTAACTGTCTTCAATCATGAGAATGGCAGCCATCATTACCAGTGTGCACTCCATGCATGCCAATTACTGCAGCCAGCGTGAAAATCATTAATACTATATTGACACAATTTTAACAACAGGGAGCCACACCCACGAAAAAAAGGAAAATAATCACAGACTCATATCATGTCTCTTTTTTTAGTGTAATTCAAGTCATATAATGGCAACTAAAGAACTTAACCGCGTAGGAGTCCCGCCCACAGACAGCGACTCCCACACGCCCATTCTCACATACTCGGCAGTACGAACCCACTCCCACACAGCAAACCACCCACTCCCAAGAACTAACACTAAAACCTTCTGTCACACGTTAATACACTCACAGTCACGCAACATCAACTACGAACATTTATCACATCCCTTCGTACACCTACCCATTCACCCACATAATGACACTCTTATAACCTCACATTCAATAACACACAACATCTGCTACACACGCTCCACATATTCAGATTTAAATACAAAGTATCATACACTCCCACATGTACTACAGCCACCCAAAACCCAATACCACAAATCGCCTACCATACCTAGACCCGCATATCTACCACACTTACTCCAAAACCCCTACCACAAGCTTAAAATACCCGCTTTTCAAACTAAACTTCCTACCACACTACCAAATCCACACCTAGGCCACGCCCTCTCCGAACCACGAACCACAAACCCCCACCACACATCCATATACACGTATCTACCACACTAGTTCCAAAAAACAAAACCTACCACACGCCCATATCCACACATCTACCACACCCGCTCCAAATTTAAGCCCAGAAACTCTCTTACTTACTCCCGGACTCCATACCACACACCCCTACCACACGAATCTCACACCCACCATAATAAGGAGTGGCAACCAGTTCTGGTGTGGTTCCCCAGTGAATCCCTTGACGCGCCATCTACGAAAGGGGGCTGACAACTTCTGATGAATATAGATCTAAAAGAATGACCAAGGGGATTTTTATTTCTTTCAGTCTGTATATGATATGGTATTTGTGTGTGTGTGTGTGTGTTTGTTTGTTGTCTTTTGTCTATGAATATACATGAAGCAGTGTTTGTTTGTGTGCTGATGTTTATTTGTTATTGTGTTGTTGTTGTCTTAAGGGCGGATTTTTCTTCAAAGAGTAGGTAAGGAATCTCTCAGTGTACAGACCCGTGTATTGTTTATTTGTTGTTTTTGTATTTGTTGTTATGGTTTGTTTTTGGGATGACACTTTTATTTACTATCTGAAGATTAGATACGTTTTTTTGTGTGTGGGGGGGTGGCTATGCAGGGGAGGAGGAGGAAAGAGGAGAAAGAGAAAATGAGTGGGAGAAAAAGATAGAGATGATAAGGATGATACCGGAATAGAAAAATGATGAAGAAGGCCAAGCAGAAACAGAGAAGAAGCGAAAGGAGAAGAAGAAAAAAAGAACAGAAAAGAAAAAAAAAAACAGAAAAAAAGGGGGGGAGGGGAGGGGAGAAGAAGAAGAAGAAGAAGAATTAAAAATGAAAAGAGAAAAATTCAAAGAAAACTCATCTCTGCAAACATCACCTCCAGCAATTTTTTTCAACAGGTATAGGCTACGCATACGAAAGATCGGGTTTACCTTCCCCGACGCCTTGATTGCCACGCGCTGCCCTTGGAGACTGAAGCGGCAACCACGCCCTATTTAGGTTCATTATCGGGCATCATGTTAATCGCTTTGATGTCTTGCTTTACTATTCTCCTGCCGTCGCCGAAGAGGGCCATGGGGATAAGCCTTTCGAGGAGCTGGGTGGTGGTGATTGGGTGTTGGTGGTTGGGTGGTTGGTGGTTGGGTGTTGGTGATTGGGTGTTGGTGGTTGGGTGTTGGTGATTGGGTGTTGGTGATTGGGTGTTGGTGGTTGGGTGGTGGTGATTGGGTGTTGGTGGTTGGGTGGTGGTGATTGGGTGTTGGTGGTTGGGTGGTGGTGATTGGGTGTTGGTGGTTGGGTGTTGGTGGTTGGGTGTTGGTGATTGGGTGTTGGTGGTTGGGTGTTGGTCCGGTGTTGGTGATTGAGTGTTGGTGATTGGGTGTTGTTGATTAGGTGTTGGTGGTTGGGTGTTGGTTATTAGGTGTTGGTGGTTGGGTGTTGGTGGTTGGGTGTTGGTTATTAGGTGTTGGGGATTGGGTGTTGGTGGTTGGGTGTTGGTGTTTGGGTGTTGGTGGTTGGGTGTTGGTGATTATTGGGTGTTGGTGATTGGGTGTGTGGTGGTTGGGTGTTGGTGGTTGGGGTTGGTGGTTGTGGTGTTGGTTATTAGGTGTTGGGGATGGGTGTTGGTGGTTGGGTGTTGGTCCGGTGTTGGTGGTTGGGTGTTGGTGATTAGGTGTTGGGGATTGGGTGTTGGTGATTGGGTGTTGGTGATTGGGTGTTGGTGTTGGGTGTTGGTGATTGGGTGTTGGTGATTGGGTGTTGGTGATTGGGTGTTGGTGATTGGGTGTTGGTGATTGGGTGTTGGTGATTGGGTGTTGGTGATTGGGTGTTGGGTTGGTGGTGTTGGTGTGGTTGGTGTTGGTGGTTGGGTGTTGGTGATTGGGTGTTGGGTGATTGGGTGTTGGTGGTTGGGTGTTGGTGATTGGGTGTTGGTGGTTGGGTGTTGGTGATTGGGTGTTGGTGGTTGGGTGTTGGTGATTGGGTGTTGGTGATTGGGTGTTGGTGATTGGGTGTTGGTGATTGGGTGTTGGTGATTGGGTGTTGGTGATTGGGTGTTGGTGGTTGGGTGTTGGTGATTGGGTGTGGTGATTGGGTGTTGGTGGTTGGGTGTTGGTGGTTGGGTGTTGGTGAGAGAGAGAGAGAGAGAGAGAGAGAGAGAGAGAGAGAGAGAGAGAGAGAGAGAGAGAGAGAGAGAGAGAGAGAGAGAGAGAGAGAGAGAGAGAGAGAGAGACAAAGAAACTTCCTTTCATTATTTTTTAAGTATCATTAAGCTTTTAAACTTGGCAATATCTTTAGAAGAAGGAAGATCTCCCTTAAAGAAACAATTAAGAATGTCACGATATTCTTACAGACAAGCTCGTGATGACATTGCAAATCGAAAAATCTTCTTTGTGTCATTATCCTCATCTTTATTTATGTTCTTTTGTGTTGGTTTCGCTGGAAAAAAAATCATTGCAGTGCAAGAGAAAATAATGGTAATCAAATACACACGTGAAACATCATTTCCTTGTGTAGATTCGCGCGATAGTGGTAACCTATATCCCTTTATGAAACATTTGTACGATTTTATCTCCGTAACATTACATGACTGACACATCTAATCGCAGTGGTAGTAGATGGCGTGGTACGTAGGATTATCATTCACCATATTTTTATTCTAACGTTTTACAGTATGTATTGTATATATGCATATAAGCACACACACACTCACGGACTGTAATACGGAGAAAAGGGAAGAGAAAGGGAACAATTGATTGGCAGATAGAAAAGAGAGAGAGAGAGATTAAACACACCCACACCCACCCACCACACACACAAACACACACACACACACACACACACACCTTGTATATATGTATATATATATATATATATATATATATATATATATATATATATATATATATATATACACATATATATATATATGTATATGCATACATATGTTTGTGTGTATGTGTGTGTGTGTGTGTGTGTGTGTGTGTGTATGTGTGTGTGTGTAAAGCATTCTATGATTTAGGCAAAACAAATAATTTTGATTTTTTGTGTGAAAGTCCTAGTTAATGAAATAAGGCAAACACGCTCCGTAGATTTGACAGAAAAGGAAATAGGTTATGTCTGTTGTTGCATTCATAAATGGGGACGCAAGAACAATTTTCCTTTCTTTATTTTGGTCCCTCCTTTATTATCTTTTTTCCGTTTAATTCTTTCGTTTTGCGTTTCACGTTATATGCAACACACTGAAAAAAATAAATGATATCAAAATTATTCCAGAAATGAGTTATCGCAAACATCAACTCTGCAGATCTCACGCAAACAGGCAAGGGCGTATGCATATGCGAATATGTATATTTTCTAATGATACTCTGAGTAGCACTACACATCATCCACATCATCCGTCATGAACTAATCAACCGGAGCACCATAATCCATAAACGCCATCACGACGCATACATCACGAACTATGACGCAAACAAGGTAATATGATTAAAAGTGAATACAAAAAGCTACAGTGAAAGGGACTGGATTTGATAATCACTGGACTACTAAACTGAATATTTTGTGGTCAGGGGTACGATGCGCAGAAGTATTAGTACTCGTTTTTTTGCATAAGCGTCCAATGTATAGTACAACATATGGGATATATATATATATATATATATATTTTATATATATATATAATATACACACACATATATATATATATATATATATATAAAATATATATATATATATATATATATATATATATTATATATATATAATATATATATATATATATATAGATAGATAGATAGATAGATAGATAGATAGATAGATAGATAGATAGATAGATATAAACACACATACATGTATGTATATGTGTATGGATATGTCTGTTTCTTACATATAATTTTGGGCATTGCTCACACTGCGTGTAAACGCTTTTGTAACTTCCATACATAGCATGTACTGTCGGGTATCGCATCTCAAATCATATAGCCTTCAAAGTCAGGAATTCGCTGACGTAAAGGCGGGCTATGAAAGAGAATATCTGAACAAACCATTAAACCGCTATTATCGACAACTCAAGGAAGTGAAGGTGCCCCTCCGCCTTCACGCACACAACCGCTATTAGCACCACTCCATGCTATTGCTTATTCATTGAGCAGCAACGGCTAAGCAAGAGGCTGCTTATGAAAGTTAAACGTGCAAGACAAGCAACACGCTTTCAAGTGAATACTTCAAATAACTCTCCATGAAAATCTGATCCGACGAAATCTCCAGTAACTCTAAGTTAAAAGGATTCCAGTGCATCATAATACAATAATTCACAGATCTCTAATTAAACCTAATCTCTCAAAATAAAGCGTTTACCTCACTCCCTGATCACAACAACAACAAATATCCAAGAACTTCCAACACTTATTCAGCTTCCAGCACAATTTCGCACAACATAGCTCGACATTTATCTCAATATGCGCTCCAGTATCTGCAAATTGAGACGACAATCATTTGGGGCCTTGTGAGGTTGATTGTTCTATAAATTCAATGAATATCTTATCCTTAATACAATTACGTGGTCACACATGCGGGACCTTTGTCGCTGATGGTCATTGGTGAGGCTCGAGGGTCCTCAGAGGGTGGGAACTTCGCATTAACACAAGGAAGTGTATGTCTGAGCGTGTACGTTTAGGTGTACGAGAGAGGCTGGCATTAACACGAAAGAGTGGTATGTTTGATAGTGTAGGTTTGGGAGTACGAGAGATGGTGTTAATGCAGGGAAACGGTGTGTGTGAAAGTGTACGTTTAGATGTTCGCGGGAGCTTGGTGTATGTGTAAGGGTGTATGTGCGTGAGTGAGAGGTATTTTGGAAAGAGGACCGCTCTCTCTGCCTAGTTTGTAAGTTAATGAGGACGATTGGTAAGAATGATGATACCAATAATAATGGTGATTGTAATGAGACGAGCAATAACAGTGATAATAATGATAATAAAAGCGATTGACTGTAAGTGTGTGAATGTGTGCATGTGTCCCGCTCGCTTATCTGCGTAGCTTATACGAGACTGTGAGAGTGCGTTCGTGTATGTGCGTAAAACAGTGTGTATTATCCCCGTGATGAATACAAATTTCGCCTAATTTTACTG
>NC_051421.1:26331876-26336876 GCF_015228065.2 Penaeus monodon | reverse complement strand
AGCCTTTTCGCTGTCTACGCTAACTTAATCGAGTAGTTGTTGTAGTTCAGTGATACTGCTGGCAATCAAAACTATATCATCGGCGTACCTCAGATTGATATTTTGTATCCTCCAACATCCACAGTTCCTTCAAAATTCTCTAGAGCACTCTCATAATTGTTTCAGAATATATATTTAAAAAGGTGCGGAGATAGAATGCAACCCTGTCGTACTCCTTGTTTGACTTCGAACCATTCTGTTAACCATAAGTGGTTCTTACAGCTGCTTGTTGTTGGTCATACAAGGCTTTATTAATTGGATGATGTGTTTTGGAAACTTCATATCGTACATGTTATTCCAGAGGATATCGTGATCAACAGTATCGAAAGCTTTCACATAATCGATGAAACACAGGTATAGGTCTTTTTGATGTTCTCTGTTTTTCTCTATGATCAATTTTAAATTTAGAATCTGGTTTCTGGTACCTTTTCCAGGGCGAAAACCTGCTTGTTCGTCTGCAATTCCTCTCTTAACTTCAACTTCATTCTTTCAGCAATAATTTTCAACAAAATTTTGCTGCTGTGACTTATTAAGGCAATTGTCCTATTATTGTTGCATTGGAGTGCGTCACCTTTTTAGGTATGGGAGTAAAGACTGATTTTACCCAGTCTTCTGGCCATTTTCTTTATTCCATATTTTTGTACAGAGTTTGTGAAGAAGTATTCAACACTTTCCCCAGCATTTCTTAAATTGTTCTGCTGTTTTTTTCATCTATTCCGGGGCTTTGTTTTTTCTTTACTTTTTTTATGGCTTTTATAACTTGTCCAGCAGTGGCGGGGGTTCCCCTCGCTGTCATTGATCATAATAATAATAATGGTAACAATGATAAAATGAAAATAATAATAATAATAATAAAAATAATAATAATATAAAATAATAAAATAAAAGTAATGTACAACAATGATGAAAATAATAGAAATAAAGAAATAGTAATAATAATAAAAAATAATAATAATAACAATAATAATATAATAATGTAATGATATTATAATAGTAAGGGGGGGTTTAATAATAATAAAATAAAAAAAATAATAATAATAAAAATAAAAATAATAATAATAATAATTTTTAAATAAAAAAAAAAAAAAAAACAATGATAATGATAATAATAATAAAGATAATTAAGAAAATGAGATAATGACAGTGATAAAGAAACAAAAATAATAATAATGATGATATAATGTAATGATATTTGATAAAAATATTTAAATGAAATAAAATAATAATGAAAATAATAATAATAAAAAATAATAATAAAAATAATAATAATAATAAAAATAATAATAATAATAAAATAATATAATAAAAATAATAATAATAACAATAATAAAAATAAAATAATAGTAATGATAAAAAAATAATAACAAAAATAAAATAATAATAATAAAAATTTTAATAATTTATAATAAATAATAATAATAATAAAAATAATAATGTAATGAAAAAGATATTAACAATATTAATAATGATAATAATAAAAATACAAATGAAATGATAAGGATAAAAAGGGATAAAAAATAATAATAAAATAATAAAAAAAATAATAAAATAATAAAATAAAAATAAAAACATAAAAGTAAAAGATTATTTAAAATGATAATAAACAATAAAAATATGTAATGATAATGATTTTAAATAGAAAAATAAAAATAATAATAATAATAATAATGTAATGATAATGATAAAAAATGATAAAAATAATATTAATAATGTAACAGAAAGAAATAAAAAGAAAAAATGATGAAAAAAATGATACAAAATAATAATAAAAAAAATAATAAAAATAATAATATTAATAAAATAATAATTATTATTATTTTTTATTATTTTTATTTTTATTATTAATTATTTTTTTTTTTTTTTATTATTTTTACATAATGATTGAGGTGATCAAAATGAAAACTTTACTATATCATTTACTGATAAATTGATAACGAAAATGAAATATAAATTTAATTACTTCTATTTTACATACCATTACCACCCAACCGAACACCCCATTTTACTACTGCTTTCCAACTAAATTACTGACTGCTATATTTTTACAAAAAATAATTATGATAATAAATTAGTGATGGATGATATGTGATGAGGTGAGGGGGTGTGATGATGATGATAATGATGATATGATGATGATGATGAGATGATGATGTGAGATGATGATAATAGTGAAATGATAATAGTAATGATAATGGCAATAACTTAAATAATAATGTCTGTGCTACTAACAATAAAATGAAAATAATAAAAAATAATAATAATAAAATAATAAAATATAATAATATAAAAATAATAATGATAATGAAACCAGATAATGAAAATGATAAAATATGAAAATGAAAACATGATAATGATGATAATACAGAAAAAGAAAAAAACTTGATGAAACAATTCGAAAAAGGAATAAGGGTTTATTTACAACTCGCTCTACTAACAGAAACATGATTAATACTTAATATTGTTAAACCCTTTAATCAAGCTAGCTTTCACTCGATTGAATATCGAGCGCTATTGTTTTCCCCTTTCTTGTATTTTTTTATTTATTACATGATTTTTAAAAATATAATGTATATTTTATATTCGTGCCCTACCACTCCCCATACAAGTCACGAAAATTTTTATCGATGGTATATCTTATCGTACATTAGCCGTTTCACTGATTTTTTTAAATTTACTTATTATTTTTTTCGTCATGATACTTTTTGTTTTTTCCATCTACTCATAAAATTACTTTTAAAGGCTGAATTTTGTGTATCTAAAAAACTTCTTGGGGAAAAAAGGGGCGAACTAAAAAAGTCCCAAAACAAATGCCACCCGATATTTCCCGGACTTTTTTATTGCCAGTTTTTTGAAAACCGAAAACTAAAAGTCAGCGGAGTGGGGAAAAGTCACTCATGCAATCATAATTAGCAGTGCTCTCTATTGAAAAAATTTTCTAACATAGCAAATTTGAGAATTTCGTTGCCCATAAGAAAAGTCGAGCCTCTTGAGCACAAAAAGGACCATGTGTATCAAAGCCTCCTTGCTCGGACTTTTGGAAAGTAAGGGACGAAACGTAGCTCTTGATGTTATAGTGGCCAAAGGTTCAATTTTCAAAGGCTTGAGGTTAAATTCTGAAGGGCCGTGAACGACTTTTTTTTTACCCTTTTTTATTTTCTTTTTTGTGCGTCATAATTTGCTCTCGAAAGGTTTCTCTAAAACCCAATAGGTGTTTATTATCCTCATGCAGCCCCATAAATAATAAGAAAAAATGGGGTAACGGCATTATAGCAAAAATAATTGACATAATATAAAAAATAGAAAAAATAATAGTAATGATAATAACGGTCATAATAGATGTTTGAAATATTGATGATATTAAAAATGGAAATAAAGATGATCATTTTATTATGATAAAAATAAAAGATAATAATTAACTACTACTATTTAATAATAAAAAAATGAAAAATGTAAAAAAACAAAAAAGGGTAATGATTATTAACAAAAAAGGTACTAACAATAACAATAATGATACTACTACTACTACTACTATTTCTACTGCTACTACTAAAATAAAAGGTAAATAAAAATGATAATGATGATAAAAACAAGATGTGATAAAAACAATCATGATAATGATAATAGTCTTATAACAGTAATGACTGATACATTTTCATAAAAAAAACTACTACTACTAATAAAAATAGAATGATTTAATGATAAATAATTCAGCAAAAAAAGAATAAAAGTAACATATAGAATTTTTCTATTACTATTTACGGATTCATTCAGGATATTATGTGAAAAGAAAAGGGTAAAAAGGAAGCAATAGCAACACGTGAAAAAACCAAATGCAATATGAGTATATATGTTTTTTTGTTGCACGCAAGACACCCAATTTGAAAAGATTGTCATCGAAAGAGATAATAGGCGGGGTAGATGATACTGCAGGGATAAAATAAATAGCTACTATTATAAACCGGGTGGATAGACAAAAAATACAGTAGATGGGGATGGGAGAGAGAGAGGGTGAGGGGGGGGAAGGAGGGGAGAGGGATAGGGAGAAAAGAGAGAGAGAAGAGAGAGAGAGAGAGGAGAGAAGAGGAAGAGGAGAGAGAAGAGGAGAGAGAAGAGAGAGAGAGAGAGAGGGGAGAAAAGGGCGACGACAGAGAGACAGAGAGACAGAGAGAGACAGAGCAGAGACAGACGACAACAAACAGATAACGGGAGAGAGAGTGAGAACGAGAAAGAAAGAAAAATGTAGATAGATAGATAGGGAAGGGTAGATAGTAGATAGATAGATAGAGAGAGAGAGAGGAGAGGAGGGGAGAGAGAGAAAGGAGGAGAGAGAGGGAGAGAGAGGAGAGAGAGAGAGAAAGAGAAAGATGATGATGATAGATAGATAACGGGGAGAGAGAGAGAGAGAGAGGAGAGAGAGAGGAGAGAGAGAGAGAAGAAAGGGGGAGACAAGAAAAAAAGGTAGACCGAGAAAAGGAAATAGAAAAGTGCTAACTGAGAGAGAGAGAGAGAGAGTGTATCTGTGTGTGTGTGTGAGTGTGTGTGTTGTGTGTGTGTGTGTGTGTGTGTGTGTGTTGTGTTGTGTTGGTGTGGTGTGTGTGTGTTTGTGCGTGTGTGTGTGATAAAGAAAAGGGGGACAGCAAAACTCACAATTTCATTGGGGGAAATGCACTCGCTCGCAAGCCTGTTTTCTAAAAAAAAAGGAAAACGGCTTCCCCACCCGCTACTACCTCATGGCGGGAAGACAAAAGATCAACTTGCTTTTTCACGATAGCGCCCATGTAAATTGAAGTGGCCATTCTGCTCCTCCTAAACACGCGCATGGCGTTCGATGGGGGCCCCTGGTCTACAAGGGAGGAGAGAAGTGACGGGTACTTCTGGTAATGTGACCTTTGCGTTCATTAAGTTCGTCCTTTCAGGTCCTCTTAGAAACTGTTATTTTTTTTTCTTTTTTACTATTCTCA
>NC_051421.1:26305601-26308101 GCF_015228065.2 Penaeus monodon | reverse complement strand
ATCATTATCCTTATCATTGTTATTATTATCATCATTTCATTATTATTATTATTAATAGTAGTAGTATAATTATTATCTTTTATTATTATCATAATAATAATGATCATTATTATTTCCATTATTACTATCATCAATATTATCAACACTCTTATTATGACCGTTATTATCATTACTATTATTATTTCTATTGTTATCATTATGTCAATTATTATTGCTACTAATGCCGTTATCCCAGTTCTTATTAGTTATGGGGCTGCATGAGGATAATAAACTACCTATTGGCGTTTAGAGAAACCTTTCGAGAGCTAATTATGACGCACAGAACAAGAAAATGAAAATGGTAAAGAAAAAGTCGTTCACGGTCCTTCAGAATTTAACCTCAAGCCTTTGCAATTGAACCTTTGATGCCACGTATAACATCAAGAGTCTACGTTTCGTACCATTATCGTTCCGAACGTGCACGAGCAAGGAGGCTTTGATCACACATGGTCCATTGTTGTGCTCAAGAGGCTCGACTTTTTCTTACTCGGCATACGAAATTCATCAATATTTGCTATGTTAGAAAAGGTTTTCAATAGAGAGCACTTGCTAATTATGATTGCATGAGTGACTGTTCCCACTCCGCTGACTTTTACGTTTGTCTGGCTTTCGAAACTGGCAATAAAAAAGTCCGGAAGTATCGGTGTGGCATTTGCATTTTGGCACTGTTTTTAGTTCGCGTTTTACCCGAAGAAGTTTTCAGATACACAAACATTCAGCCTTAGAAAGTAATTATATGAGTAGATGGACAAATAACAAATAAGTATCATGACGAAAAAGTAAATAAGTAAATTAATAAAATCAGTGAAACGGCTAACTGTACGATAAGATATACCAGTCGATAAAATTATCGTGACATTCGTATGGCGATGTGGTAGGGCACGAATATAAAATATACATTATGATTTTTAAAAATCATGTAATAAATAAAGAAATACAAGAAAGGAGAAACATATAGCGCTCGATATTCAACTCGAGCTGAATGCTAGCTTGATTGAGGTTATAACAATTATTAATGTTATTACATCATGCTTCTGTTAGTAGTAGCAGCAGTTGTAGATATAGTACTACCATTATTACCTTTATCAGAATTGTTATCATCACAGTTGTTTTCTTTTTCTGCTATTATCATCATTATCAGTGTTATCATTATCATTATTATTATCATTATCATTATCTGTGTTATCATTATCATTATTATTTTTATCATTATTATTATTATTATTATTATTATTATTATTATTATTATTATTATCATTCATTGTTAGTAGCAGCAGTACTATTATTATTAATGTTATTGCCATTATCATTACTATTATCATTATCACTATTATCATCATCATCATCATCATCATCATCATCATCATCATCATCATTATCATCATCATCATCACCATCACCATCATCATCATCATCATCATCATCACTAATATTATTATCATAATTATTTTTAGTAATAATAGTAGCAGTAGCAGTAATTTAGTTGGAATAGCAGTAGTAATGTGGTGGTGTTCGAGTTGGTGGTAATGGTAATAGTAAAATAGAAGTAATTAATATTTATATTTCATTATCGTATATCATATCATCAGTAATATGATATATGATAATGTTATCATTTTGATCATCCTCAATCATTATAGTAATAATAATAATAATAATAATAATAATAATAATAATAATAATAATAATAATAATAATAATAACAATAATAATAATAATAATAATTATTATTATTATTATTATCATTATTATTATTATTATTATTATTATTATTATTATTGCTATCATTATTTCTATCATTATTCTTATTCTTATTCTTCTTACTGTTATCATTATTAATATTATTATTATCATTATTATCATTATCATTATTATTATTATTATTATTATTATCATTATTATTATTATTTATTATTATTATTTTATTATTATCATTATTATTATTATTATGTTATTATTATATTATTATTATTATTATTATTATTATATATTATATTATTATCATTATTATTATTACCATTATCATTATTATTATAATCATTATTACTTTTATTGTTATTATTGTTATTATCATTATTATTATTATTATTATTATTATTATTATTATTATTATTAATTATTATTATTATTATTATCATTATTATTATTATTATTATTATTATTATTATTATTATTATTATTATTATTATTATTGTTATTATTATTCATTATTATTATTATTATCATTAACTATTATTATCAATATTATCATTATCATTATTATCATCATTATCATTATTGTTGCTTTTCTTGTTATCACTGTCATTATCATCATTTTCTTAATTATCATTATTATTATTATCATTATCATTGTCATTAATATCATTACTATTATTATTATTATTATTGTTATTATTATTATTGTGATTATTATTATGATTATCATTATGATTATTATTATTATCATTATTATTATTATTAT
>NC_051421.1:26268111-26273111 GCF_015228065.2 Penaeus monodon | reverse complement strand
CTCTTTCAAACTCCGCTGTCCGCTGACCTGCGCCGGTTATGAGAGGTCTCCGCCTCCTGACCCCTGACCTTTGCCTAGCTAGAAATGACTTCTTCAGGGTTTTATACCGCTTTCGCTCGTATATACTAGAGTATGTTCTTTCTTCCGCCAGCGATATTGTGGCTTAGCGCTCTCGACTTTCTCAGCTGGGTATGAAAAGATAAGTAAAGTTATCTATTGTGAGCCGTAGCATCACGCTCCATACAGTGTCCCTTCAGGAGATTATGTCATATAGTGTGGATCCCAATACAGCCGAAGTATATGATATACTGCACTTAGTACTTTGCAAAGTACACTAGAGTCTTAACGCTAGTGTCTGATGAATACTTTGTATAAGCCACCCTATGTTGTATAAACCATTAAAGTAAAGTACATAAGCTGAACTCTATTCTCGCTACAACTATCACTCTACAGACTCTATATACCTATCATACACCATACGTTTTTTTGCATAACCGTACTCACCGTATCATTACAGCATCACAGCTATCATTGTATGAAATATGTACACTGAACAGACTATTCTGAAGATATGAATACTACATTATGCCCAGCAACACATCATAGATGCCGGTTGAAATATAATAGGTACACTCAAACGCCACCGGGATATAGCAGTGTAAAAGCGAATGCGGTCATGGCTACACGCAGCAATGGAATAAATGGTAGTGACAAAGTGAAAAGGGAGAAAAGAGAGAGAGAGAGTGAGAGAGAGAGAGAGAGAGGGAGAGAGAGAGAGAGAGAGGAGAGAGAGAGAGAGAGAGAAGAGAAGAGACGAGAGAGGAGAGAGAGAGAGAGAAGGAGAGAAGGAGCAGAAGAAGGACAGAGAGAGAGAGAGAGGAGAGAGGAGAGAGAAGAGAGAGAGACAGAGAGAAAGGGGAGGAGAAAGAGAGAGAGGAGAGAGAGAGGAGGAGAGAGAGAGAGAGGAGAGAAGAGAGAGAGAGAGAGAGGAGAGAAGAGAGAGAGAGAGAGAGAGAGAGAGAGAGAGAGAGAAGAGAGAGAGAGAGAGAGAGAGAGAGAGAGAGAGAGAGAGAGAGCAGGAAGAGAAGGAAAGGGTTAGAGAGAGAGAAAGAAAGAGAAAGCAGCAAAGGAAGGAAAGGGTTAGAGAAAGAGAGAGAGATTTATTATGAATATTACATATGGTAGCAGTGAATTTATATTTTGTTAATGTATGTAAGGTGGAAACTGTACAGTATACTCTTATCAGGATATATTGCGTATCTAATCTAATACATATTTCCTAAAAGTGATGGAAACTGACACAAATGACTTGCAACGTTCCGTGCAATATATTACGTAATCAATATATATACACGCCAGTTTTTTTCCATATTGCGAAAATTCTGCATTGGGATTTAATATCTTTCATAAAGGCGAGTTTCATTATGACAAATGGAGGATTTATTTACATAAACATTTTTGGGAGTTTCGTTCTTTTTTTTTATTGAATATTAGCCATCGGTTTTGCTGCGATTTTTTTTTTTTTTGCATTGTCATATCATATTGTAATATAAGGCATGCATCATGCAAAACATGCATTAACTCTAAGACCGCCATATTGCAAGCAGACTTTCCCTCCGTGTCATTTCTATGTCACAACTTTCAAGGATCAGATTCACGGCAATTTTGTGACATCGTGCAAATAGCAAGAGTAATAATAGTATTTCTTTACAATCTCAGATATCATTCTTACTGAATTTGGACCCCCCCACCCCCCACACCAAAGAAAAAGTGCTAAAATATAACAAAAATTATGTGATTTTGTTTTTTTCATGCAAATGGTGGTTTATTGTTTTAGCTAAAACGTTATCAATTTCATTCACTAGTCAGACCCATTACGTAACTCTTCCGGTTTCGAGAAATGCAGACGAACAAGCCGAGTTTGTTCAGGCAAAGCTGTAAACAGGGATTTGTCTATCTTTATCTCTGTAAATATGCATATACATTTAGATATATACGTATATATGTACGTATGTGTGTGTGTGTGTGTGTGTGTGTGTGTGTGTGTGTGTGTGTGTATGTGTGTGTGTGTGTATGTGTGTGTGTGTGTGTGTGTGTTGTGTGGTGTGTGTGTGTGTGTGACTTTGCGTGTGAGGTGTGTATATATATATGTATATATATATATATATATACTATATATATATATATATATATATATATATATATATGAATATATTAAATTACGCATATAAGTTATATATATATAATATATATATATATAAAGATATATATATATATATATATAATATATAAATATATATATATATATATATATATATATATATATATATATATATATATATATATATATATATATATATATCTGTGTGTGTGTGTGTGTGTGTATGTGTGTGTCCTTCCAAATGACTCGTCCCTGGAAGGCCTTCTTCTGCCGCCCTCCGCAATACCTTCCACATGGAGATATCGAATGCCTGTGTTCGACGTCTCCCTCTGAACAGCGCCGATCTAAAATACCCAAGAATTACTATTTGTCCTTTCCAGCACATTTATAATTTGTTTGGGTCCAGCTTCGTTTTACAGATTGCAGAGTAAGTAAATGGCATACGAGGCATTTCTTCAGCTCACATTTGGCACAAGCGCATCGTGCATGTCTGGCTCATGCGATTATTTTCAGATCTATTCGGTATCTATCGGTCACTATATTTTGGAATATACTATATCAAGTAGGCATTACTCCTATATAGCTATACCACCGAATATTTGGTTTCGTTTAAAATATTGGAAAAATTCTGTAATGGCAACGTAAATAAAGGCTGCCAGTGACCTTTTAAAAAGAAAGGGAAATAACGACGCCGCTTAAACACGACAACTGCCGCTACTTTTACTAAAATAAAGGAGTGATAATAAAGTAGTGATAATAATGGTTGTAACAGTAGTAGCAGTAATAATAATCACAGCATATATAAAGATAAACGTGTCCAGCAGTGTTCTTAAACCAGTTACCGTAATACACATCCATCAAATGTTTTGTTAATTTAAAATCCCCGTCTATAACATAAGCCTCGATATGTTCCCGGTAATGCATGGCAGTCATGAGGGAGAGAGCATTAATGTGAGCATATCGATGCTTATGCTACAGCTGAAAGTTTAAATTAACAAAACATGTAATAAACGTATATTGGAGGAACTGGTCTAAGAATAACCTTGGACACGCACGCCCTCAATTGATGATCATAATAAATAAAATGAAAAGGCAGCAGCAATGATATCAGTTAAACTAATGATATGAAATAATAATGATAATGGAAGTATAAAATAGTAATGGTAATAATAACAATCATAATAGAGACAGTAACAATGATAACAATAATACCCATATCACTGTTGATATCATCATTCTCGTCATTATCATCATTGCTATAATTATTATTATAATTATTAGCATTAACACTATTATCATCATTATAATTGTTGATGTTTTATTATCACCATCATCATTAACAATATTATCATCATTATTAACATTGTAGTTGATGCTGGTAAGCCTCTATCGGTAAGCGGCCTTTCTCTCACTCTTAATATCTCTCTCTCTCTCTCTCTCTCTCTCTCTCTCTCTCTCTCTCTCTCTCTCTCTCTCTCTCTCTCTCTCTCTCTCTCTCTCTCTCTCTCTCCTCTCTCTCTCTCTCTCTCTCTCTCTCTCTCTCTCTCTCTCTCTCTCTCTCTCTCTCTCTCTTTCTCTCTCTCCTCTCTCTCTCGTCTTTCCTCTCACTGTCTTTCCTCTCTCCTTTTCCAAGTTATCTTCTCACGCGCAGACACACACACACACACACACACACACACACACACGCACCCACACGCACGCACACACACACACACACACACACACACACAACACACACACACACACACACACACACACACATACACACACATACACACTTATCAAACACACACGTGCATTCTATTCAGTATAATCTTGTGGTCGTAAATATTTTACTGCCGAAAGAGACGGTGGATGGTCGCCGTTAAGATAAGTGGACAAAATCTTAACATGTAGGGTAATTTTTCAAACAAATTGTGATAAGGTTTGTTATTATCTTACTGGAAGAAGAAATAAATAAGAAAGTAAGAACGGGGAGGATGAGAAAGTGAAAGATGAACAGGGTGATAGCAAGAAGAGGGATAGAAAGAAGTAAAGGAGCATGTAAAAGAGAAAATAACAAACGGGAAGGTGAGAAAGGGGAGAGAAAACAAAAAGATGTGATAAAGTTAGGGGAAACTAAAAGAAGATAGAAAGAGAAGGAGATACTGAGGATATAGAAGGAGACGATGATAGCCAAGAAAGTTGGAAGAAGTGAAAGAGGATAAAGGAGAAAAAGACGGCAGCAAAAAATAAAGCATAATGACACCGGCAGTGAGGAATAAGTGGAAACATGAGAAGGAGAAAAAGGAGGAGGAGGAGGGAAGGAGGAGGAGAAGAAAAAGGAGAAGGAGGAGGAAGAGGAGGAGGAGGAGGAGGAGGAAGAGGAGGAGGAGGAGGAGGAAGAGGAGGAGGAGGAGGAGGGGGAGGAGAAGAAGAAGAAGAAGGAAGGAGAAGAAGAAGAAAAAGAAGAAGAAGAAGAAGAAGAAGAAAAGAAGGGAAAGAAGAAGAAGGAAGAGAAGAAAAAACAAAAATGAAGAAGAACACAGAAGAGGAGGAAGAGCGGAGGAAGAAATAATAGCAGTTATAACAAAATGATAAAGAAAGTAACATGAAAAGATTTTTTTTTCTACTCCTCCAACAGAAAAATAATTTATGTTAACTGAGGAAGCACGCTTTAGACTGATTATTTGGTACATCAACAACAACTGAACTTCCTCTCTAAAGAACGCGAATATAGACACACAAACAGACGAAAATAAAAGAGAGGAAGGAGTAAAAGAAAAGAGAATTCCTATCGAAGATCCCCGAATCTTCGCCTCGACCAGTTCCAAAAGGCAATCTGCGCAGGAACAGGTAA
>NC_051421.1:26248111-26250611 GCF_015228065.2 Penaeus monodon | reverse complement strand
GAACTTTCTACATTCAGCCAATCATCACCAACCGCTCACAGCGTCTTCGCCTCGATGAGAACAGGAAGTATGCAAGAGAGAAAAGAAAAGAAAGGAAAAAAGAAAAGGTGTATATATATATATATATTATAATTATATAATTTTAATATATATATATATTAAAATAATATAATATATATACTATATTAAAATTATATATATTTTAAAATATATATTTTAATTAAAAAATATATATATATATATATATATATATATATTATTTATATATATATACACAAACATACACACACACACATATATAAATATATATACATATATATATATATATATATATATATATATATATATATATATATATATATATATAAAGATATATACTTACACATACACACACAGTGTATATCAATAAAGAAGGAGAAACTCACCTATGGTTTCGATTTTTTTTTTGTTCCTTCTTTCGCCCTTTATTTCACAATTACTACAAATTTCCGATCACGATGTTTGAATGCTGACACAGCTCTGATATATTCAAAACATGCTTTAAATGAGAAAGTAAAACTTCTCGCGTCAATAGGGCTTAAATCGTGCTGTGTTTACCGAATACATTTTATCATGTTAGAGGGGCATAAACGGCATATGCTAAAAGGGACATTGAGAGACACCGATGAATTAATAAGCATAAAAGGTGAGAAAATGATATATGAAATAAAAATGATATATGAAAAAAAAGAAGAGAGCACACTTATTTCTCTCACTGAAATGTGATACGATAAACATATAACAAGGATAACCTAAAAAAAAGAGGCTACACACAAAAAAAAAAAAAAGAAAAAGAGAAAAAAAACATGGCTACACTTTTATCTTTTTTAAGATTTCTCATACACCTTTATCCAATATTCCGGGAAAATAGTCTTTAACGTACTTCCCGAATGAATAATGGACCTGTTTTTGTTTCCAGCACAGGTCATTTGCATAATACTTTGGCTGTATATATAATGTTTATGCCAGGTACAGTGAGTTCTTTGATCCCAGTGGTTCATTTCTCTTTTCTCTATGTGGGTATTGGCAACATATGATTTTTTTTGTCACTATGCTGCGGGCTAGTATGTATTTCGTTACTG
This sequence comes from Penaeus monodon, assembly GCF_015228065.2. NCBI lineage: Eukaryota > Metazoa > Arthropoda > Malacostraca > Decapoda > Penaeidae > Penaeus > Penaeus monodon. Next base: position 26,249,490 of record NC_051421.1, on the reverse strand, counting down.
TATGTACATATGGATGTGAGGACGAAATCATGGGGGGAAAATGATAATGTGTGTGACAGTGTAGGTGTGTATGTTGGTGTACATGTTGGCGTGGGAATGTATTTGTTTTTTTGTTTGTGTATGTGTGTGTGTGCGTGTGTGTGTGTGTGTGTGTGTGTGTGTGTGTGTGTGTGTGTGTGTGTGTGTGTGGTGTGGTGTGTGTTGTGTGGTTTGTGTGTGTGTGTGTGTGTGTGTGTGTGTGTGACCTGTTTGTTCGTGCGTGTTTTAATTAGTTTGTTTATGCGTAGAATAATATCTACAAAGAGATCGAGTGTTTATCATGGCTTCGATTTAAGAATTCGGGAGTGCAACAAATCCTGTTTATTGCAACTACTTTTGCACTTCTGATACAATGTCTTAATCTCCCGACTACGGGATCCTGGTGCCGCCTGCCTGTTGTTTGTAAAAAGGATGCATAAACTCTATATTTATTTATTTGTCTTTCTTTCTTTCCCCTCCCTCCCTCCCCCCCCCCCCCCCCTTCTCCTCTCTCTCTCCCCTCTCCTCTCTCTCTCTCTCTCTCTCTCTCTCTCTCTCTCTCTCTCTCTCTGTCTCTCTTTCTCTCTCTGCAATACTTTCAGACATCCAACATGAATAAAAACAGTAGTCCTTACAGGCAAACATCGTACAATATATATATATTTTGCTGTGGAAGTCTATTATATTTATTTTCCCTATGTTAGAGGCAGTTTACCTGCAGTGGCGTATTATCTCTTATCAATAATCCCATCGCTAAGGAAACACGGCATTATAACACCAGTTTTTAAATCCGGGAGACACAAACGATGATAATTACTCTGTTAACATACTTCGGTTACTGTCTAAAGTCCTCGAGAAAATTGTAGCCGACCATTTGACATTTTTTAGAGAGCAGTGAATACAATATGTTTTTAATAAGCTGTCTACTGAAAAAGCATTATTACAATATGCAAATGAAATATGTGATAATATTGGAAACAACCATACAAACTTGTTTACATTGTGTGATATATCCATGGCTTTAGATAGTGTTAACCATGATATCCTTATTGGTAATCTGATAATTCGCAAAATCGATACATATTGATTCAACAGTTATTTAACCAACTGAACCTAAGCAGTTAGGAGTCATAAGAATATATCAACAAAACAGTCTGCACCTTTAAATGTACCAAGGGTCCTATAATAGGCCAAATCCTGTTCAGCAGCATATACGTATATATACGTTCATGTACAAATACGTCATAATCGTAACAAATGCATACGTACATGCATACATTCACACACACACACACACACACACACACACACACCACACACACACACACACACACACACACAATCTTTATGTCTTTATGAAG
>NC_051421.1:26233111-26238111 GCF_015228065.2 Penaeus monodon | reverse complement strand
TATAGATATATAGACACACACACACCATATATAAAATATACATATAAAATAAAAATATATATATATATATGATATAAAGATATATATATATATGATATATATATATATATATATGTATATATATTATATAATATATATATATGATAGTATATGTATGTATATATAGATTATATATATATATATATCTATATATATAATATTATATATCTATAAATATACAAATAGATATATATATATATATATATATAAATATATATATATATATTATATATATATATATTATATATATATGTAATATATATATATTATATATATAATATATTTACATATATAAATATACATATAATATATATATATAATAATATATATATATAATAAAATTATATATCTTTTGTTTGTGAATATAATAATATATATATTATATAAAATATACTATATATCTTTTTTATATATATATATATTTTATATATATTTTAATATATATATATGTATTATACACACTCACACGCATATATATCATATTTTATATATATATATATCTTTATATTAGCATAATATATTAATATATAATTATATTATAAAATATATAATTTTAAATAATATTATGTATGTATACACACACACACACACACACACACACAAACACACACACACACACACACACACCAATATATATATATGATATAATATAATATTACTATATATAATATAAAATATATATAAAATAAAATATATATTATATATATATATATATATATCTATATATCCATCCCTCTCTGGGCACTTATTAGTTTCCTCTCCAGTAATTTGGTTGTAGTCCATGTTTCTGATCCATAAGTCATAACTGGTAGGACACAAAGACTATTCTTGGTTAAAGACTTTTCTTTTTAAACATACTGGCAAGGAGCCTCTTAGTATGCTACTGTGTCTGCCAAAGACGCTCCAGCCTAGACTGACGCGTCACTTAATTTCCTCTTCGCTAGATGTGTTTGTCTGTACGAGTTGTCCTAGGTATATATATTGTCCACTCCCTCCTAGCGCTTCGCCTTGTACTTGTATCTGTTCAAACGGAACTCTACTGTTGAACATGATCGCAGTCTTTTTCTTTTTCATCCGAAGTCCGATTTTCAGACTTTCTCTATTCAGATCATTTGTTAGTTGCTGCATTTCATTTGCAGATTCACTGAAGAGAACAATATCATCTGCAAATCTTAGATTGTTTAGATATTCGTCTCCTATCTTGATACCCTTTCCATTTCCACTCAAAGCTTTTTTAAATTTTTTTCCTCAAGACAAGCTATAAACGTTTGGTGAGATGGTATCGCTCTGTCTAATATCTTTTTTAATAGGTATTTTGTGGGTTTTTCGGTGTGGAGCTTGATGGTTGCTGTCCCATCTTTGTATATATCTTCCAGTATTTTACAATTTACCTCCTCTACTCCTTGTTTTCGGACAGCTTTTACCTCTACAGTGTCAAATGCCTTTTCGTAATCGATAAATACTATACATAGGGTTTTCTATCTTCGTTTATTTTTTCCTTTATTTGGGTGAGCGTGTGAATGTGGTCTGTTGTTGAGAATCCACTGCGAAAGCCTGCTTGTTCTCTAGGCTGGTTAGAACCCAGACGGTCAGAGCTGCGAGTTGTAAGGGATTTTTGTGAATGATTTGTAAGAGCTGAAAAGGAGGCTTATTGGTCGGTAGTTTTTTTTAGATCCTTTCTGTCCCCTTTTTTTATGAATCAAAATAATTCCCTGCATTTTTCCAGCTTTCGGGAGTTTTCCCCCGTTGATAAGGCATTTTGTGTAAAAAAATTGGCTAGTTTCACTTTTTGCAATATCTCCTGCATCTGTTATAAGGTCTATACTAATTCCATTTTTCCTCCGATGTTTCCCCTATCTTCATGCTTTTCAAGCAGCTCTTTTTATTTCTTTGTTTTTGATTTTGTCTAGGGTCCGTCTCTATTTTTACCGCATTGCTTCTATCCATGGCTGTTCCATTTGAGATGTATAGATCCCTGTAAAAGTCCTCCACTATCTTATGATTTCATTCTTAATTGTGTGTTACTTTCTCCATCTGGTTTCTTTATTGCATCCCAATTGATTTCTCCCTATTCCGAGTCTCCTTTTTAAACTGTTTTCATGCTAAGTATGTGAGATCACTGGTTTCATTTATTATTTGGGTATTGAGTTTCCGTACATTTTTTCCCCTCTTCTTATTATTTATAGTCTTTGTTAGTTCGGCTAATTCTATTTTGACGATATTTTCATGTCCCTAAGTTTTTGCATAAGCTCTTTTGAGAACTTGTTGGAGCTTCGCTTGACGTTCTTACCGCCTACTTTTAGTGATTTCCTTTATTTGTCATTGAACTGTTTATTGATTTGGTCAGTGTTGAATCCTTCTAAACTGAGAATGAATAGCGTTTGGATGTAAGTTAAATTCTTCGCTGGTCTTCAATTAGCTAAATTTAGCTGTAGTTTTCGTATAAAGTTTTTTCCTTTCCCTTCTGATGTAATTTTAATTTACTCTACCATTTATGCCGCTGCCAACATTTAATTTAATTAATAACTTCAAAATTTTTTACAAATATCGCTACTTTGAAATTAAAAGAAGTCAATTTCGTTTTTGATGTCAGTGGCGACTTCCAAAGTCCACTTCGTTTAGTTTTTTTTAAAGATGTATTCATATTTTGAGTGATGGGCATCCGCAAATCAACTAGCATTGTCCCCTCTCATCCTTACCTTAATTTCCCTTTTTCGGTTTCTTCCTACTGTCGTTTTTACCTATTTAGCATTAAAACTCCCATTATTTTTGTAAAATGGTTTTTACTCTCCGCTGGCTAAAATGAACATCTTCGTAGAAGCTCTCTATTTCTTCATCACTGTGGCTGCAGGTTGGAGCACAGACTTGAACAATCCTTAAGTTGTACCTATTGTTTAGTTTTATTGTTACCGAAGCCACTCTCTCGGTTGTAATATAGAATTCCACGATATTCTTTTCTAAACGTTTGTGAACTAAGAAACCTATTCCTAATTCCTGCTTGCTACCCTGCGGTTTACCTCTCCAATAGAGCGTATATCCATCATTTAGTATCTTCTGCTCTTCGCATAGTCTTTTAACCTCACAGAGTCCCATTTGATGAAAGAGAGTTCCTCAAGTAATGCTAGCAAGTCGGATTCACTTCTCATTGTCCTTATATTATGTGTACAAAGGTTCATCAACGTGGGGCGGCCTGTTGTTGACCGAGGATTCTTAGCACCCTCTGCTCTGGAACGGTCCTGATCGCCGCCGTAACCAGGGGCTTTTTTCCCTTCGCCTCCGGGGAATGAGGGCCGTTGCTCTTTTTTGTGCAGTCATGTTTTTTTGATTGAGAGGTATACAGCCGAGTTGCCTCCCACCTACTGGCTTAGGTGTATCTTGGTGGAAGGGGGAGTAGTTTAGCCGGGATGCCGCTGATAAGCCCCTCCAGCAGGGTTGGCCCTCTCTAGTGTGTACTTATGTGTCGTCACGCACGGCCTGTTCACTACACCAGGGTATACTCCCGTGAGCATGGGCCTAACTATCAGAAATGTGCATATGTGTGATTATATTTTATACACTGATTTTATTTATGTGCATGTACGCCCAATGCAGACACAGTTGTTCACCTGCAAGTGCCTCAAGTACCACGCATATGTTCATTTTCTAGCACATGCACACGCAAGCATACACCTAGCTTTTACATATGCTCCCTTGCATGTGATATGCATACACACTCTTACATCATACGCAACTACATACGAGACCTATAACCCATGTATAGGACGCATGCGGACATCACATGCGCATACACATGTGCATATTCATCCCCATGTATGCGAACACACACTTGCGCAGACATCCTGTGCACCTACTTATGACTGTACATACGCACACAAATATAGTAATACGTATGCATACGTTTGCACATACTCATGCATACACATATACATGGACGCATACATATACATATACACGTATACATACACATACATACAAACACATACACTTATACACATATATACGCATGTGTACACTCACCCTACGTATATCTATGTATATATTGCTACTCTTGCATATACACCTCATGGACACGTACCTGCACACACTCACGCATAAATCTGCGCATTTTCGTGCATACGCACCCTTACTCGTGCCACATACGTTTGCAAGCGTCTGCAATAGCGCACATAAAGCACTCACTTTTAATGAGCCCATTCAATTTTAATGTGCATAAATTGTAGCTGAAAAGGACGGAGGTGGTGATGTGGGAGGGAGGAATTTTAGAATGTTAGAATGGGTAAGGATGGGGTTTGGGGTTAGAAGGAGTTAGAAGGGTGGTTTTGTATCTGGCTTTTTTTTTCGGAAAAAGTGTCGCTTTTCCTTAGCGGTACTAAGCCTACCGTCCGGTTACCCTCGGCGCCCCCGGCCCCGGTTGCGGGTCAGCTCTGGCACTTGCCTGAGGTGCTATCGTTGAATTACGTTTGTGAATGTCTAGTTTTATCTGGCGGATTTCTTATCGGGTGGCTGATTATATTTGTCGCTTAATGGTTATCATATTTAAACCTACCTGGTTTTTGTGATGTACTGTACTTACACACTGGCTGTTCCTTAGCGAATCTACTTGAGGAGAAACTGTGGTACGTGCGATTTGGCTGTTACTCGGCGAGCGGTGAAGCTTATTATTTTCTAATGATTTCGTAATTTGGTATTCTTTTCTGTTGGGGGAGTGATTTTTTCTTCGTTAATCATCCCATCGTGGCACTTCTCGATGAGCAGAGGATATACCTTATGAAAACGGTAAGGAAGTCTAGGGATTCCTAGTTGGCACTTTCTGGCATCTCTATTAGTTTAAAACGACCACGTATGTATGGTCCAATATTGAATTATATATGCTTGTGAGACATATGGATGAATTATTATTTCTATTTTGGCGGGATTGTAAGCTCTATATATTCACGAAACTTTCTCTCTTGTGTAGCACT
>NC_051421.1:26193111-26200611 GCF_015228065.2 Penaeus monodon | reverse complement strand
CATCACACACACACACAAATATATATGTACATATATATGTATATTTTATATGACGTATATACATATATATATCGTCATTTATATACATACATATATTTCACTTATCCATATCTTATACTATATATATAACATACATACATATAATATAAACATATATATATATATATATATATATAACATATGATATATATATAATATATATATATATTATATAGATAATATGTGTGTGTGTGTGTGTGGTGTGTGTGTGTGTGTGTGTGTGTGTGTGTGGTGTGTGTGTGTGGTGTTGTGTGTGTGTGCGTGTGTGTGTGTGTGTGTTCATCAAGAAGGCCGTTCAAAAAAGTGATCAAAGTACATTTTGTCATAAATTTAAACAGTAAAACTTTTAACGGTTTCGAACCCATGCCCAATAAATACCATGATCTCTGTCTATGAACATATCTTTCATCTTTTTTGAACGAAAATCTGTGGCAATCTCTGGCTTATAACCACACGTTATTTCAAAACTTTCAGCGGACTAAAAGCTTTATTCCCAAAAGTCAGCACGCACTTGCGCTACTCTTATGCTGTTTCGAAATTTATGAAGGGTAATTCATCTATTGTTTTATGCTCTCTCTCTCTCTCTCTCTCTCTCTCTCTCTCTCTCTCTCTCTCTCTCTCTCTCTCTCGATCGTTCTCTCTCATCTCATCTCTCGTCCTCTCTCTCTCTCCTCTCTCTCTCTCATCTCTCTCTTCTCTCCTCCTCTCTCTGCTCTCTCTCTCTCTCCTTTCTCTCTTCTCTCTCTCTCCTTTCTTGTGTTCTCTCTCTCGTCTCCTCTCTCCGTTCTCTCTCCTCTCTCTCTCTCCGTCTCTCTTTCTCCTCTCTCGTCTTGATCTCTCTCTCTCTCTCTCTCTTTTCTCTCTCACTCTCCATCTCTTTCTCACTCTCCATCTCTCTCTCTCTCTCTCTCGTGTCGTCTCGTCTCCTCGCCTCCTCTCTCAAAGTCTCTCTTCTCGATTCGTCTCATCTCTCGTCTCTCTCTCTCTCCTCCATCTCTCTCATCTGCTCTCCTCCTCTCTCTCTTTCGCTCTCTTTCATACTCTCATTCTCTCTCTTATCTCTCTCTCCTCTCCTCTCTCTCTCCTTCCGTCTCTCGCACTCTCAGCTCTCTCTCTCTCTCTCTCTCTCTCATCGTCTCCTCTCTCTCTCTCGTCTCTCTCTCTCTCTCTCTCTCTCTCTCTCTCTCTCCCCTCTCTCTCTCTCTCTCTCTCCCTCCCCCCCCCGTCTCTCCTCTCTCTCTCGTCTCTGCTCTTCTGTCTCTCTCTCTCTTGCGTCATCTCGTCTCTTCGCTCATCTCGTCTCTCTTTTCATCATTCTAGTTTTCATTATCATTATTATTATGAAAATTATCATAATAATTGCTATCATTATTATTACAATCATCATCATCATTATCATCATCATCATCATCACCATCCTCCTCCTCCTCCTCCTCATCATCATCATCATCATCATCATCATCATCATCATCATCATCATCATCATCATCATCATCATCATCATCATCATCATCATCACTATCATTATCAGTGCTATTGTTAATATCATTATTGATATATATTTTGAAACAATGTGCTCCCTTACAGCAGTTGATGTTCATTCTTGCATGATGTGTATTTAAGTCTCTGTTATTTCAGTTTGTTTGTTTTGAAAAAAAAAGCATTTACGCTAATAAAAGGCAAATATTTACAATTTATATCAGCGTTGTCTACAAAAACAAAAATACTTGGGATTTTTAATGACGATTGCAATTTTGCATTTTCACCTCTTCTACGTCAGTGACTAGTTTTGTTTCGTTTCTTCATATCTTGCTTTCTCTCTTTTTCCCCTTGTTTCTCTTTCCCTTTTATTTTAATTTTCCCTTTCTGCCTCTCATCTCCCCACCGCCTCTCTTCCTATCTGTCTCCTCTCTCTCTCTCTCCTCTGTCATCTCTCTCTCTCTTTCTCATCTCTCTCTCATCAATCTCTCTCTCGCCTCTCTCTCCATCCCCTCTCTCGCTCTCTTCTCCGCGCTCTCCTCTCCTCCTCTCTACTCTCTCTCTCCTCTCTCCCTCCCTCTCTCTCTCTCCTCTCTCTCTCTCTCTTTCGTCCCTCTCTCTCTCTCTCTCTCTCTCTTCCTCTCTCCCTCTCTCTCTCTCTTCTCATTCTCTCTCTCCCTCTCTCTCTTCTCTCTCTCTTCTCTCTCATCTCTCGCTCCTCTCGTCTCCCTCACCTCCCTCCCTGTCTCTCTCTCTCTCTCGTCTCTCTCTCTCTCTACTCTCTCTCTCTGTCTCCCTCCCTCCCCTCCCTCCTCCCTCCCCTTTCCTCCCTCTCCCTCCCTCCCTCCTCCCTCCTCCTCCCTCCCTCCCTGCTCTCTCTCTCTCGTCTCTCTCTTCCTCTCTCCTCTCCCACCCTCTCTCTTTCTCTCTCTCTCCGCTCTCTCTCTCTTCTCTCTCATCATTCTCCTCTCTCTCTCTCATCGTTCCTCATTCTCTCTCTCTCTCTCTCTCTCGTCTCCCCTCTCCCTCCCATCCCTCCTCCCTCCCTCCCTCCCTCCCTCCCTCCCTCCCCTCCCTTCCTCCTCTCTCTTCTCTCTCTCTGCATCTCTCTCTCTTCTCTTCGTCGTCCTCTCTCTCTCTCTCTCTCTCTCTCTCTCTCTCTCTCGCGTTCGTTCCAAATATAAAATGCAAAGAGTGAGGAGAACAAAGGTTAATTAGGCCTCGCCCACGTCTCACCGATGCTTAATGCCAAGGAAGAAGGATAAAGGGAGAAAGATAGGGAGCAGGAAGGGAGAAGAAAGGAGGAGGATGGGGAGGAGGGAAGGGGAAAAAGAGGAGGAGAAAAGGGGAAAAAGAGGAGAAGGATGGGGAGGAGGAATGGAGAAAAAGGAGAAGGATGGGGAGGAAGAAGGGAGGAGAAGAGGTGGGCAGGGGAAGGGAGGGAGAAAAAGGGAGAAGAATGGAGAGGAAGAAGGGAGGAGAAGTGGTGGGCGGGGCATGGGAGGAGAATGAAAAGCGTTAGCTGGAGGAGACATGGTAGAATGAAAAGAGAAGAAGAGAGAAAAGAAAAAAAGGAGGGAGTGAAATGGATGAGGAAGAGAATATAGGGAGCATTTAGAAAGAAAGACACGAGAAAGATTTAAAGGGAGAAGGAAGGGAGAAAAAGATATGGGAAGGTTGATGAGTAGGGAGTGAGAAGGGAGAGAAGAGGAAGATGAAAAGAGTACATAGGAAAGCAAAAAAGAGAGGAAGGAGGGAGTAAAGGAATACAAGAAAAAAAAAGTAAAATGGGAGAACAAGATGGAGAAAGGGAAATAGAGAGAGATGATATGGAGAAAGAAGAATAAAAACAGACAAAGGGAAAGGGAAGAAGAAAAAAGAAAGAAGTGTATACAACGAAGGGGAGAGGATAGTAGGTTAAGCGAAATAGAAATAAAAAAAGGTAAAAGGTAAATAGAATAAAAACGAAGAAGTAAAAGGGAGAAAGATACAGGAGAAGGGGAAGAAAAGGGACAGAAGAAGATACAGGATTTTTTTTTTTTTAAGAACAAAAGGAATAAGCGAAGTAAACAAATGTGAGAAACGAAGAGACAAATGGTGAGAAAAAATAGAATAGAGAGAGAGAAGGATGAAAAGAAAATTAGAATATGGAGGGGAAAAAGGAGAGAGAGTGGGTGGACACGAATATAATAAAAGAGAGAGAAGAGACACAATGAAAGACAGGGAGAGGGAACAAGAAAATGGAGGGAAAGAGAAGGTAAAGACAGGGAGAGGGAACAAGAAAATGAAGGGAAGTTTTAAGATCGCGTTGTACAAATGATACTACGCGGGGGGGGGGGGGGCGTCCTCCTCATGATGGGAGGGTCTAAAGGCAAGGTAGAAAGAATATGTGATGGAGGGAGAGAGAACGATAGGTAGATAGATAGATGGGGAGAGAGAGAGAGAGAAGAGAGAGGAGAGAGAGAGGAGAGACAGGAGAGAGAGAGAGAAGACGCTAGAGAGAGAGAGAGAGAGGAGAGAGATAGAGGAAGAAGAGAGAGAGAGAGAGAGAGAGAGAGAGAGAGAGAGAGAGAGAGAGAGAGAGAGAGAGAGAGATACAGACAGACAGACAGACAGACAGAGACCGAAAAGAATGGGAAAAAATAAGGATGACCAACCCTATACTCGGCCGTCCTGCTTTCTCTCGTTTTTTGGAGAGGAGAGAGAAAAAATAGAAAGGATAAAAAAAAAAAAGAAAAGAGGGAAAGTTGGGAAGAGAGATAAGAGGTTAGAGAGAGAGAGAAAGAGAGAAAGAAAGAGACCGACCGACCGGCAGAAAAGCAGAGGAATCATATGCCAATGAAATGAAAAAGAAAAAAAAAAAAAAAAAAAAAGGGGAGGGTAGTAGGAGGAAAAGGATGAGAAGAAAGAGGAAGAGGAGGAGATGGAACAAAAATATGAGAAGGTAAAGGAAGGGAAAAGGGAGGAGCAGAAGGAGAAAGAGGAGGAGGAGGAGGAGGAAAAGGAAGGGAGGAGAGAGGGAAGGGAAGAAGGGTAGGTGATGAGAGGTTTTGAGGAGGAGAAGAAGAAGAAGAAGAAGAAGAAGAAGAAGAAGAAGAAGAAGAAGAAGAAGAAGAAGAAGAAAGAAGGACAAGGACGAGGAGGAGGAGGAGGAGGAGTAGAAGGAGGAAGAGGAGGAGCAGGAAGACGAGGAGGAGGAGGAGAAGGAGGAGGAGAAAGAGGAGGTGGAGGAAGAGGAAAAATAGGAGGTGATGGTGGTGGAGATGGGGGATGAGGAATTGGTGGAGGACGAGGTGGAGGAAAAAGAAGAGCCGAAAGAAAAAGAATGGAGGAAAAAGAGTAAGAGCAGACGAGGAAAGGAGTCAGAGTAAGAAGAAGAAGAAAAAAAAAGATAGAGAAAGAAGAAGGGAAATAAAGAGAAAGAAGAGAAGGAGGAAAAGAGGAAGGAGGAGTTAGAGGAGAAGGAAGAGGAAGAAGAGGAGGAGGAGGAGGAGGAGGTCAGGTCCCGTGTGGTAGATGCAGAGTGACGAGACCTGAGGGAACATCCGGGACATTCCTCGCGGTGATGGAGTGGAGGCGGAGGAGAAGCGCCTCTGCCTCCCACCTCATCATGTCGTCGTGGCTTTAAAGGGCCTCGCGAACCTGGGTTTTTTAAAGCCCCCCTTCGCTCCCAGATTATTTCTCCTTAAAGCCCGAGACGAGAGAATGTGCGCGTGGAGGAAAGGGGTTGCGGGGAGGGAGGGAGGAGGGGGGATAGGAGGGGTGCGGATGGAGAGAGATCTTGACGCTCGACACCTCAACACTCACAGTTTATCCTGGAAGATCTAATGACCCGAGAAATAAGGAGAAGAAAGAGAGACAAAAGAAGGAAAAAAAAAGACCGGGGTCTTTGTTTTATAAATGCGTGAAAGGGGTAAACACTTTGGCATCAGTTCACTTCTTCCTGGTTGGTGTCACCTGCTCGCCGTCAACTGGTGTCTTCTCGGAATGTCTTCTGGGAATATCTTCTGGGAATGTCTTCTGGGAAGGTCTTCTGGGAATGTCTTCTGGGAAGGTCTTCTGGGAATATCTTCTTGGTAGGCGTTTTTGGGAATATCTTCTGGGTATGCTTTCCGGGAATGTCATTTCGGAAGGTTTTCTACACATGTTTTCTTTGGATGATTTTTGGAAATGTTTTCTAGCAATCCCAACTACAAATTTCCACCGAGAGTGCCTGCGGGAAGTTTCCGCGGGGAGCGTCTGTAGTGTCTGCAAGGAGTGTCTGTGTGAAGAGTCTTCGGGGGCTGTCTTTGGGGAATATCTGTAGGAAGTGGGTGTCTCTAACGGGAGTCTGTGGGTAGTGGTTTTAGGAAGTGTCTCTGTGGAGTGCCTTTGACAAAAGAAAAGAAAGAAGAGGAGGAGGGAAACGAAGGAAAAAGGAGGAGGGAGAGGAAGAGGTAAAGGAGGAGAAGGAGGAGGTAAAAGGAGGAGAAGGAGGAGGTCCATGGGAGGTATGGGGGGTGTCTCTGACCTCACACAAATTAGCCATGGTAATCAGAGCGAGAGGGAGCACTCCAGTCCGTCTCTACAAGGCATAAACAACATTAAAAGCTCCTCCTCTCCTCTCTTAACCGACCACCTCGAAATAATTCCAGGGTCGTGGTGGCAAGACCGCAGTAATCATCATACTCATTGTTGCATTGTTGGCGTGATATGGGGGTCCCCTTATGAATAATGAACAGGCCCCCACATAGGACTTCGAATAATGGTGAGCGATTGAACATTAGCACAGCGGCGTTCCTTCAATCATTCATGAGAGGTCGAAAGGGGGAGGAGGAGAGGAAAAGAGGAGGAGGAAGAGGAGGAGGAATAGGTAGAGGGGGAGAAGGGAGAGGGAGAGGGAGAGAGGAAAAGAAGAGGAGAGGAGGAGCGAAGGGGGATGGGGAGGAGGGGGAGAAGGAGTAGTAGGAGGAGTAGGAGGAGGTGGAGGAGGTGGAAGAGGAGGAGGGGGAGAGGAAAAAAGAGGAGAGGATCGAAGGAGAGTGGGAAGGAGGGGAAGTAGGAGAAGGAGAAGGAGTAGGAGGATGGGGAGGATGAGGGGAGGGGAGGAGGATGGGGAGGATGAGGGGAGGGGAGGAGGATGGGGGGGGATGAGGGGGAGGAGGAGGGTGGGGAGGATGAGGGGAGGGGAGGAGGATGGGGAGGATGAGGGGAGGGGAGGAGGATGGGGAGGATGAGGGGAGGGGAGGAGGATGGGGAGGATGAGGGGAGGGGAGGAGGAGGATGAGGGGATTGGGAGAGGGGGGGGGGATTTAGGGAAGGAGGAGGATGGGGAGGATGAGGGAGGGAGGAGGGTGGGAGGATGAAGGGAGGGAGGAGGATGGGGAGGAAGGGGAGGGGGGAGGATGGGGGGAGAGGGGGAGGGGAGGAGGGGGGAGGATGGGGGAGGGGGGAGGGTGGGGAGGAGATGGGGAGGGGAGGAGATGGGGAGGGGAGGGGAGGGGAGGGGATGGGGGGGTGGGGGGGGGGGAGGAGGATGGGGAGGATGAGGGAGTGAGAAGGATGGGGAAGAGGAGAAGGAGGAGGAAGGGGAAGAAGAACAGAAGGAGGAGGAAGAAGAGGAGAAATGAGGAAAAACCTTTAGGAAGAAAAGTAATAAAAATTAAACACAAAGAAGAGAACCAGAAGGAGAGAAATGAAGAAGAGAAAAACTAAAAACAAATTTTCTGGAGAAATAAGAAAGAAAAGAGTGGGAGTAAGTCAGAGAAAAGCAGAAAAGCAGGGAATAACCGGCAGAGGAGAAGGAGACAGGGAAAGGGAACATAGAGCAGCTCTACTTGGCTTTCTCGTGGATGTAAATGGATATATTTCATAAGATATATCGCAGCTGTTGGTCGCGCGGGAGATGGAGAGATATAGTATGGCAGCTGCAACAACTGCAACGCGTTGCTTTTGTTTTATTATCGTCGTGTTTCATTATTACTATCATTATCATCGTTATCG
>NC_051421.1:26165611-26168111 GCF_015228065.2 Penaeus monodon | reverse complement strand
TTACTATTACTGTTATTATTATCATTATTATGATTATATTTATTACTATTACCATTATTACATTTATTAGCAGTATTACTATCGTTATATTCTTACCCTCCCTCCCTCCATCTGACCGCTCTCTTCCTTCCTCTGACCGCCCTCACCCTCCTTCCCTCTCCCTCCCTTTGACCTCCCTCTCCCTTCTCTCCCTCCCTTTGACCTCCCTCTCCCTCCCTCTCCCTCCCTTTGACCTCCCTCTCCCTCCCTCTCCCTCCCTTTGACCTCCCTCTCCCTCCCTCTCCCTCTCTTTGACCTCCCTCTCCCTCCCTCTCCCTCCCTTTGACCTCCCTCTCCCTAGCCTGCTATCTCTATTACGCTTTACAGCTACCTCTGGCCCGAGTGATGGAGCTGACGAACCTGACCTGAGTTTATGGAGCTCACTGAAGTAGCTGCACAACGGGCTGAGACGAGATGCAACATACATACCTGAAAGCAAGTGTGATGTTAGTGTTGTTTATTTTTTTAACAAAAAAGAAAAAAAGAAAAAAATGTATGTATATATATTTTTGCTTCTTCGAGCACTTTTCACCGTCTCTAATTATTCGTTCCCTCGAGTGTCTCGTCTCGGTATCATGAATCTGACGCGTTGAAATGAGACGATTATTAAGTTCGTTGCTTAGACTTTCTTTAAAGAGTAAGATTGCGAGTCAGAGTAAGTACTCGCGGGACTCTATAATCTCCTGCGTTTAAGGGTTTAATTCAGACTTCATTGGGGTCATTTCGCCTCTCATGTCTTCATCGCCGCTTGTTGCCATGAGTGAGTTTCATTCCCCCTTTGTTTTCCTTTTCATTCTTAATCTTTGATTACTTTTTTCAAAGGTAAAACATCAGTCTTATAAAATCAGGCATGACGTCGATATGAAAAGTAAAAGACTTTTAAGACTTTGAAAGGCTGCTCGCTTCTTTTTTCTCCGAAATTCTGAGAAATCTTACATTTATCATTTCGAGGAACGGATAATGGTAAGAGAGAGCAATAAATCATGGAGTGATAATCTTCTCTATGTTTTTTGTTTTGTTTTGTTTTTCTGGCACGTGTGTTTTAAAGTCGTGGTCATGATCTGACTTTGATTAATTCACGATTTCCCTTGTAGTGTTTATAAGCCATTGGATTCTTTTATTGGATTATATCATGTGTTGAGGTCTGTGATTGGAAGTATTGGTAAATATTCCTTTACTTGATTTCTGTGCATTTCTTACCAGAATAAAAGGGCGTGTTTTAACTGCTTGTGTGTCAGTTCGTGTCTGCTCTATCTCTTTCTCTCTCTCCCTCTCTCATATTCTGTCTACTTATCTGTCCATTAATATTTTCGTTACTTTATGTGTGTTTGTGTCCGCCTCTCTCTCTCTCTCTCTCTCTCTCTCTCTCTCTCTCTCTCTCTTTCTCTCTC
This sequence comes from Penaeus monodon, assembly GCF_015228065.2. NCBI lineage: Eukaryota > Metazoa > Arthropoda > Malacostraca > Decapoda > Penaeidae > Penaeus > Penaeus monodon. The sequence goes on along the minus strand of NC_051421.1, from coordinate 26,166,681 downwards.
TCCTTCTCTCTCTCTCTCTCTCTCTCTCTCTTCTCTCTCTCTCTCTCTCTCTCTCTCTCTCTCTCTCTCTCTCTCTCTCTCTCTCTCTCTCTCTCTCTCTCTCTCTCTCGTGTTTGTTTTTCTCGTTAAATTTTAGTGCACATTGACATGCATCGGTATAGCACTATCTAACTCATTTACATGTGTGTGTTTAGGTTCATTCATCCGCTGACAAATGACGCAATAAGATCCAAAGGACCTCAAGATATGCTATACATAGATATGACTCACTTTCGAAAAAAATATTATTTCATCTAGATTCATCTTCCGTGTCACTATTCATATCTCCCCTCTTTCATATTTTCTCTATTCATTTTCTCTTTCCTCCTTCGTACCCTCCATCTCGTTAAGTTTCTCCTTCCATTCTTCCCTCTTTCCCTGCTCCTCCGCCCGGATATCCTTCTGTCCCATCCTCCTTCCGCCGGCCCTGCATCCTTAACTCCCATCCCCAATTCGCAAAAAAGAAAGGAAAAAAAAATACATGAAAAGGAATGGGTACATAAACAACAATTGACCGCCGCGACTGACTCGGTCTCCTCGTTCGCAGAAATACACATACATAACTGACCGGCCTGTTATTGTATTGCCCCGACTTCCACGTTTCATAATTTAAGCTGAAGAGTTTTTCCCTGGTTGAAACAAGTCTCCTAATTCATAAATGCCGTAATTTTCAAAAGGGGGCTTGGTGATTCATGCAGGTAATGTGCAGTGACAAACGGTGGAACCAGGAACGCCTTTATAAGTAAAAGTAATTTTTATATCATATCCGAAACAAGCACATTACCTCACAGAGTCGCCAGATCCGAATATATTGCGCAAATCTTTCTTCATTTGCATGACTAAGTAGCGCTGTAAATCAACAATCATTATTCGCGTGTGTCTGATTTCCACGTGAAAGTGCAACAAGGAGAGAAAATATAAAAAAGGTGAATAAAAGAGGAAAGAGGAAGCAAAGAACGCAAAAAAAAAGGTCCATCGATCAGTCAAAAATCAATATATACGCCATAGTAGATCACACAAGGTAACGTTAA
>NC_051421.1:26143111-26145611 GCF_015228065.2 Penaeus monodon | reverse complement strand
AAAAAATGAGTATGTGAAGAGGGTACGATGAATTTAAAACATATTGGACTATGCGCGGAGGGAAAAATAACATCACAGAGTTGGGGATTTAAACTTGTAAAAAGCTTCGTATATTATCCTACTTGGTTCAAGCAAATAAAAACATAAGTTAAGCATGGATAAATCTGGATGTTTTTGCTTTTGATTTTTACGCATTTATATGGCATTCGCTTTTTCCGAGGTGTTCTTTTTGAGCACGAGGGGGATGGAAGTTATTTCTGAAGAAAAAAAATCTCTCCCCCTTTAATCTGTGTAAATATTATATTTTCAGTTTGGTCTTTTTATAATGTACTAGCTAAGTAAGATGCATCTTTATCTGGGATTCAAAGCAAGGATTTTAATCATATAGTGACATTTCAATTGTAATAAACATATTAGTAGCAAATGGCAAGTGTAAAAAGATAAATCATATGCAATTTCATCATCTTTTATGATATATACAGTAAAACAACACAATACACTAGATTTAGCCCCTTAGATATATAACACCAACTGCTGATGCAAACTTTCCTGTAAGAGTATTCACAGACTTTAATATTCTAATTCTTCTATACTCTCTATTCCCTCGTGTTCACAGCCCCAGCTCCAGTACGTACAGCATATTAGTAAGTGTTAATATACATACGAGGTTGAATTAGCCCTAGGCCTTTTGAAGTCCGCTCCCTTCTTGTGTAGTTCGCTGCCAAAGCCTCTTTATGAATATATTAATACGAAATCGATTCATCGCGGGCGTATCACTTAGAGCCTTGAGCTTCGCAAATCATTCCCGAAAGCTGTGAATGAGAAGCTGTTTTCATTATTTTTAGATGTATACACATTTACGTGTTTGTGGGTTATGTGCACAGTGGATTAGCGAAAGTCTGCTCTTCTTGTGTGCGTTTTTTTTTTGTTTGTTTGTTTGTTAATTATAGTGGCTATTTTTTTTTTTCTCTTTCTCTTTCTCTCTCCTTTTATTTTATCTTCTCTTCGCTTCTCTTTTCTTTTTTCTCACACGGTGTTTTCTTTTTTCTGTCTGTCTGTCTGTCTGTCTGTCTCTCTTCTCTCTCTCTCTCTCTCTCTCTCTCTCTCTCTCTCTTCTACCCTCTCCCCCTCTCTCTCTCTCTCTCTCTCTCTCTCTCTCTCTTCTCTTCTCTCTCTCTCTCTCTCTCTCTCTCTCTCTCTCACTCACTCACTCTCTCTCTCTCTCTGCCGATTTCTCTCTCATTCAAATTTTCTACTAGTCTCTCTCCATCCCTTCCCCTACAGTTGTCTCACCTTTATTGTTAAATTTCGGTTTTCTCTTTCTCTTCTCTATTTCTCCTCCGTCACTTCCCAGTGGAACGCACGGGGAAGGACGAGGAAAGAAGAAAGAAGGAAGAGCAGCAAAATTAACGAACTAAAAAGATATTTACGCCACTCGCCCTTGCGGAAGAGAGGCGTGTGGGAAGAGGAGCCGACGGAAGGCGACGAAGAAGATTATGAAAGGTCTGTGTGCTTAATGATCTTTCGGCTTATACACGAAACACAATGAAAAGGTAATGTGATAGCATATCCTTCATAACGCACTGTAAAGGAGTCACAGAAGATTACTTAAAAAACAAATCAGCAGCGTGGAAAAGATTGCATTTCGTCTTTCGTGCCTGTGACTTGTGCTTGTCATGTGCTGACGTCGGCGGTCTCCTGTGATTTAAAGGCATATTTCTCCTTGGATAACCCGTTTTCTTTGGAGTGTTTTATAACCTTCTTAATGTCATTCTCCTGTGCTGATTCATGGCTGTATATTTCTATGATTCTTTTCTGTATCGTTTATTGTGATCTTGTTATATGTACAAATATTGCTTGGTTATCACTATGTTTATTAGTATCACCCCAATAAATTCCTTTCACATCAGACAAACACAGAAACTACGCGTAATTACTGTCGTATATTATTTAAAAACATTCTTCTTGATGATATCAAATATTAATCCAAATCATTTTCATCCGGGCTCTTTTGTGATTCCATTCCTCTAATGATATAGATGATTAACACCCACGAAAGAAATATATTAACACAGGTTCCCAAATTAAGTGAGATAAATTACTCCGTTTTCAATTTTCTCTTTTCATCAACGCTGCAGGAGAAGCATAACTGCCAGACATCCATCGCGTGTACTAAGCACGACAGCAAAATAAATCTCTGCTTCTTTTCCGTAATGATCTAAACTTAATCACACCCCCACACACCCACGCACACGCGCACGCACGCACACACACATGCAAACACACACACACACACGCACGCACACACACACACACACACACACACACACACACACACACACACACACACACACACACACACACACACACACACACATACACACGCACTCTCTCTCTCTCTCTCTCTCTCTCTCTCTCTCTCTCTCTCTCTCTTTCTCTCTCTCTCTCTCTCTCTCTCTCTTTCTCTCTCTCTCTCACACACACACACACACACACACAC
>NC_051421.1:26133111-26138111 GCF_015228065.2 Penaeus monodon | reverse complement strand
TTTATTTATTATTATTATTATTATTATTATTATTATTATTATTATTATTATTATTATTATTTTCTGTTATCTTCACACTTTCTCTGTTTCGTTATACGGTATGTTTTCGCAACATATCACAGTGTAAAACATATATAATATAATGATTATTGGAGTTTAGGGTACGGGAACTTTTAGCATTAGTTGTAACGTATGAAATTAAACGTACATATAAACATCGCAGTAGTTTTCGCAAAGAAAGACAAATTCATTAATAAATTAGGAATAGGAAAAAATACAGAGAAACGAACAGACAGAAAATAAGTACATATTTATCTTCTGACGTCGGGTGATACCTGCAACGCAAAACAAGAACAATAACAAGGAAATAAGAGGGGGCAAATATCCCTCCTTTAAGACCATTCTCATCACCTCCGTCACTGAGGGTCACAGCTATATATTTCACCTGGTTTACGCCGAGTCTCCCTTTCTCTTCGGAGGGTCGAGGAAATGAGGACAAATGTTATTGCATCTTAGGCCTACCTGACCACCCCCTTACCCCCTCCCCCTTACCTTAACCCCTCCCCCCTCCCTCTCCCCCCTACCTGAACCCCTCCCCTCCTCCTCTCTCCCTTACCTCTCTGCCCCCCTTTCCCTCTCCACCCCTACCTCTCCACCCCCTTCCCTTCCCTCTCCCTCCCTACCTCCCCACCCCCTCCCTTCTCTCTCTCCCCTACCTCCCCACCCCCTCTCCCTCCCATTACCTCCCCACGCCCCCTACACGCCCCCGACTTCTCCCACTCGTTCCCGATAGCGTTTCTAGGAAAAGACAATACCAAGACAGATGATTTCGTGGAGGGATTTTGTTTTCCTTTTTCCTGATTGATTGGTCTGTTATTTGATGTTGTGTTTGTTTAGGTAATTTTGATTTTTTATCTACATATCTGTATTTTCAAACACACTCATAAACGCAAACACAAACACACACACACACACACACACACACACACACACACACACACACACACACACACACCACACACACACACACACACACACACACACACACACAACACACACATATATATATATATATATATATATATATATATAATATATATATATATATATATATTTATATATATAATATATACAATCCACTTGTGTTTGTGTGTTTGTGTGTGTGTTGTGTGGGATGAGCTGTGTGCGTGTCGGTGATATGTTTTTATGTATGTATATCATATATGATATATACTTTGATCTATTATTTATTATCTATATATCTTAATATTTTTATATTGCTCCTATTCATTATATATATATATTTATTTATTATATATTTATATATATTATATATTACTATATCTTATTTTTTCTTTTCTTTGTTTTGATGCAAGAAGAGCTTTACGATGTCAAAGATCTTTATGTATGACAATTGAATTAGCTTTCATCTTTACTCTTCTTCCTTCTTCCTAATTTCTTGCTTCTTGCTCCTCATTCGCAATTTTTTTCTGTTTTTCCTTTATCTTTTAATTCATTTATTTATTGTTTTATTTTATGTTATTTATTATTCATTTATTTCTTTATTTATTTGTCAGGAGAATAACTTCCTCATTTTTCTTTTATGTAAATTACTGAATAAAGCTAACATACAGTATCATTTTTGTTTCCATTTTCTATGTTTTATTTTCAAATTTACTCTATATTTGATTCTTATCTATTATTATCTCAAAAGAAGATGCACTTCAGAGGCAGATGATAACGAGCTGAATACAACATGGGTAAATAGCACGCTTCATTTTTGTTATCATTAATAAATTGTCAATTATAAAACAATCTTTGTTATTAATAAGTTACCCAATCAATCATCACCAACATATCACGTACATTGTCTCTTTCATGAATGTTAATATGCATTCAAATACACGCATAAACGAATAAACACACGTGTGTGTGTGTGTGTGTGTGTTTTATATATATATTATATAATACATATATATATGTACATATATATATATATATATATATATATATTATATATATATATATATATTATAATAAATATATACTATGTATGTCATTATGTATACATACACACACACACACACACACACACACAACACAATATATATATATATATATATATATATGTATATATCTATCAATATATCTATATTATATATATATATATATATATACACATATATGTGTGTGTGTGTGTGTGTGTGTGTGTGTGTGTGTGTGTGTGTGTGTGTGTGTGTGTGTGTGTGTGTGTGTGTGTGTGTGTGTGTGTGTGTGTGTGTGTGTGTATGTCATATATATATATAAATAAAAAATAAATATATATATATATATATATATATATATATAATATATATATATATATATATATATATATATATATATATGTATACATTTTTATCACAGGTTCCACAAAGCCTTTCACTTTTTCTGCATATGTTTTTCCATTTGCTTCGTCCCTGACGTTTTGTCTTTTCTCTCTCTCTAATTTTACCTTTCGTCCAGTGTCTCCTCCTTCAGCCAGCTTTATGCATTATCACTTGCTTTGTTTTGGTTCTTATTTTCCTTTATCGTTCAGTCTTTTATTTTCACACTTGTCAATATTTCCTTTTATATTTTTTCACTTTGTTTCCTTTCTTATTTGCTCTCTATCTGTCTATCTGTCTGTTGTCCATCTGCTTGTCTTTCTGTTATCTATATGTATATTTGTCTATTTCCCTATCTCCTCTCTCTTTCTTTCTCTCTCTCTTTCTCTTTCTCTCTCTCTCTCTCTCTCTCTCCTCTTCTCTCTCTCTCTCTCTCTCTCTCTCTCTCTCTCTTCTCTCTCTCTCTCTCTCTCTCTCTCTCTCTCTCTCTCTCCTCTCCTCTCTCTCTCCTCTCTCTCTCTCTCTCTCTCTCTCTCTCTCTCTCTCTCTCTCTTCTCTCTCTTCCTCTCTCTCCTCTTTTCTCCTCCTCTTTATTCCTCTCTCTTTCTTTTCTAAATTATCACCTTTTCTCTATCTCTCTTTCTTCCTTCATCTCGATTCTCTACCTGTCTACCTTATCAAACAGCATTATCTATCTACTTACAAATAAACTTCTTTCTTAGGTGTCTGTTTTTTCCTTTATATTCAATATGCTTAGTCTTTATCCATAACAACACTTCTCGTTGCTTGGCTCACATAGCTTAAACGTTTCTTATCTTTTCTCCTTTATCTATAAATTATGTTACTTATTATTTTCTTATTATTTTTTCATCTTTTATTCTATTTTATTTATTATCTTATTTAAATTATTATTTACTTTTTTGTGGACGAGGCTGTATTCTCTCTTTGTTTTCTTGTGTCTCTCACTTAAAAGAGAAAAAGAGAGAAAAAGAGAAAGAAAGAGAGAAAGAAAGATAGATAGATAGATAGATAGATAGATAGAGAAAGAGAGGGAGCACGAGCGAGAGAGAGAAGAAGAAGAGAAATAGGAGGAGTGCGAGAGAGAAAAGGGGAGGAGAGAGAAAAAAATATAGATAGATAGATAGATAGATAGAAGAGAGAGAGAGAGAGAGAGAGAGAGAGAGAGAGAGAGAGAGAGAGAGAGAGAGAGAGAGAGAGAGAGACGAGGAGTAGAGAGAGAGAGAGAGACGAGGAGTTAGAGAGATAGATAAGCAGAAAGATAGATAGACAGTCAAACATAGAGAGGTCGATAGGTAGATAAACAGATAGAGATAGATAGACAGACAGATAGATAGATAGATATATAGACAGATAAATAGATAGACAGACAGACAGAAAGATAGAGATAGATAGATAGATAGATAGATAAGTAGATAGATAGATAGATAGATTGATTGATAGATAGATAGATAGAGAGAGAGAGGGGGGGGGGACTTTCACGCTATTTCCTCATAGTTATATTCTGTTCCCTGATCACCTCTTCGTGAGTCAGACAATATTTCCCCTCCCTGTATTGCAGTAAATTTTCTAGCTCCCCTCTGAGGTTCTTTTATTCGTGATCTGGACTTCAATCAACGTGTTGTCATGAATTAACGAACCATGGATCATTAATTAGCTAGAGAACAGTTGAGACGAAGGAAAAGAAATTATGTCTATGTGCTTAATTAAAAATAGTGTTTTTTCCTCTTTGTTATTGCCTTTGCCCATGGTACCACTCTCAGTTCTCTCTATTTCTCTCTCTCTCTCTCTCTCTCTCTCTCTCTCTCTCTCTCTCTCTCTCTCTCTCTCTCTCTCTCTCTCTCTCTCTCTCTCTCTCTCTCTCTCTCTCTCTCTCTCTCTCTCTCTTTCTCTCTCTCTCGCTCTCCGTCCGAGAGATAGATAGACACACAGTCAGACAGACAGAGAGGGTGAGAGTGTCTACTGTCTTCGAGTAGCTTAGTATACTCATAAAGTTACCAAACATGATACTCCAATTATAGATCTCAGGGATAATATATCTACCTCACCAACGACATGAAACGATAATTATTTATATACATATATACTTAGAGGTCCATAAAGTGGCAAACAACGGTCAACTGGAAGACCTTGTAATATCAGCCCACCAAAAAAAGGTCCTAGCAGAGGTTGAAAAGAATCGCTGCCTAAAAAGAAAAAGAAGAAGAAGAAGAAGAAGAAGCAAAAAAAAAGTTTAAATGAACAATCACTCAAGTGAACGAACATTTGGGAAGTGAGCAATTAGAGAAGTGGTTTTTGGCCGAAACACATAGAATAAGTTAACCTGTTGAAGCACAAAGCTATTTAACGGGGAAATGGGCTGGTGGGAGGGGGAGGGGGAGACGAGAGGAGAGAGGGAGAGGGGAATGGAGGGGAAAGGAGGAAGGGGATGGAAGCGGAGACAGGGGGAGGGGAGAAGGGGAAGAGGAAGGTAGAGGGGAAAGGAGGAGGGGTAAATGGAGCTAAGTGGAGAGAGAAAAAGAGAAGGGGAGATGGAGAGAGAGAGAGGGGAGAGAGGGGAGAGAGGGAGAGGGTATACAGGGGGAGAGGCGTGGTTACATCGATCCTCAGTTGATG
>NC_051421.1:26035611-26040611 GCF_015228065.2 Penaeus monodon | reverse complement strand
AAGAGTCGTTTCCTAAGAAAAAAAATACTAATAGATAACAAGCTGGTAAGAGACAACAGCTCAGCAGCAATTAGGAAAAATATGATATCATATTTGACCCCAACGACACAACCGAACGAACTCAGAAATTCCGTTCGTAGTTAGCGATGCATGCAATGAACATAAATTTTGTTTCATTATGCAGGAAAATGATGCGGTTTGTTGCAAACTACTCGCATAAACGTCTGCCGAGTAACAATCATTATCAACGGTGAAAATGATGATTATGTAGACACAGGGGAGGGATATGCAAAGGCGAAATCTTTATAAACGTGCATTCACTAAATGTGGGATTACTGGTACGAAGAATATGACTTGACAAATATTAAATCAAATAGGGAGACAAGGCACATGTGTGTATGTATATCTGTATATGCACACATGTGTATGCATATGTATATAAAAATATATTTATATATACACATATATATAAATATATTTTGCATATATATGTATATATACACATGTATGTGTGTATTTAAGTATATATATATATATATATATATATACATATATATGTATTATATACATACATACATATACATATATATGCATACATACATATATATATATATTACACACACACACACACACACACACACACACACACACACACACACACACACACACACACACACACACACATATATATATATATATATATATATATATATATATGCATGAATATATGTATACATGAATGTATAAGCATGCTTACATTCGGGAGAAGTGACACATACATCAAAGAAATAATAATTAATGCTTTACTCGGAAAACATATAAATATATTAATTCCATAAAAATAAAAAACAAAACAATTGAAAACGAAACATCAGAAGTGTCAGACAAAGAGCGAGACAGACAATGAAATGCACAGACAAAAAAAAAATACAAGCAAGACACAAGAATCAAGCAAAGTATAACCCCTCCCTCCCCCTAACACCTGGGCGACGAAGAACAAGCTGCAGGGTCTCGAACTCGCATTATTTGTGGCGACAAGAGCGATATGTCAAGCGCAGTATGTCACGCTAAATCATGGAGAGTTCAGGGCGTGTCGCTGTTCTGACTTTTACGAAGCCCAAATCTACATGGGGAATTTAGGGAGGGAAATGTGTTGTCTTTACCAGCTGTTTTAGTGGGTAGATTAAATTGTCTATTATAGATTATATTTTATATGTATTTCTATTTTGGATATCATCGCGGTCTTCAATAATGACGTTGAAGAATATCATCAGTAATAACATTCCAAGGTCGGTTTGAAATTCACCCATTTGCTTCAGCCGGAAGAATAAAACTCACAGACAATCAACGCCTTGGTAACTCAGTCACACACTTTTTGCCTCCATGGAGAAGTGGAAGACTGGACACAAAGAACAGGAAGCGAAGAGGGAAAGGTAGTCGAGAAGGTTAGCCGAGGCGAGAGGGGGCGAGGAGGAGGGATGGAATAGAGAAAGGAGAGAGCTGACAAGGACGGGGAGATGGGTAAAGGAGCGAGGAGAAGGAAAAGGGGAGAGACGAGAGGGGAAGAAGTGAGGAATGGAAAGGGGTAAGGGGAGAGGTTACGGGGAACAGGGAGGTAGGGAAATGGGGAAGGAAAAGGGAAAGGCAAGAGGTATAAAGGGACGAGGCTTGGGGTGACAGGGGAGAGGGAGAACTTACATGAGCCAGGGTACGGGTAAAGGAGAAAGGCGAGAGAGGAGAAAAGAGAATAGAGAGGGTAAAAGCTCAGTTCGCGGGAGTCAACAGAGGAGGAAGAGGGGACACAAGGGGAGAGGAAAGGATGGGGGAAGGGGGGGGGGAGAGAGAGAGAAGGGGTGATGTACCGACAATCCTCTCACAGTGTGAAACGGCATTCTTTACGTTGATTCCGGTCTTTGAAGATAATTAACGGAACAGCATCAGAGGAGCCAGATGAAAGATAGCGGGGAAAAGAAGAAGAGAGGCATCTCAGGCGAAGACCCCGGAATCTCGCTGCGATAAGTGTGGATGTTTCATTATCACACCTGGAAATTAATTAGTCAAAGGCACCGGTGAAAACAATGGGGTTAGCGCTTCCAAAATACGGCCAAGGTCTATGGAATATGATTTCAAAATGCGTTTCTTTTTGTGCTTTTTCTTCCCCTGTTTCATCTCCTTTGAAGTATCGTTAACGGGTAATATTTTTCATGAAGGGAGCTCGCTAATGAGTGTAGCTTGCTGTCCTTCCTTGCTTTGTTGTATTAGCAATATTATCATTATGTTTTTTATTATCATTGTGCCAGTTATTATCAGCATTTTCTTCTTACTATTATTTAAATTTTATCTTCTTACTATCAGTAACATCATCATCGTTGTTATTCATTTTTGTTCTTATCATTATTAATATTACTTGCATAGAACCCATTTCATTACCTATTTTTGCAATTATTAGTATATTTAATTTTAACTCTCTAAATAATGGATAGAGAAATCAAAATTCTTAATACTCCCTAAAATCCATTAGCAATGATCTTGATCAATTGTGAATAACAATATAAAATGTAAATCAAATAATGCTCAGTATCTGTGGATTTCACGTCTGTCTAGCAACGATTCTCATTGCATAATTTCAGAATGAATGTTATTGCTAGCAAAATGTACCACTTTTCCTAACAATGCATCACACACACAGATATGGTAGAAAAACTCACAATTATTGAAAATTAAACTACAGTTTCGAAATCCACTCGGATTCCATCTTCACGTCTGAAGAGCAAAGGGAAAAAGGAGCTATAAAAGAGAGAGAGGAGAGACAACGCGGTAAGTGAGGACAGACGACCGGAAGCAGAGGGAGGTCAAGTCAGGTCGGAGGATCGGGCTGACTATGCGCAGGGTGGCCGGCATAAGAGAGAAGGCGAAGGATGTGGGAAGCGAGGAGACTATCGGCAGGAGAAAAGCCGCTGTTCAAGTTAGAATTAGGCAGCAGATTTATTAAGGAGGATTCCACCAGTCTGCGGGTGTGGACATCAGCGGAAGGAAAGACAATTCGCGCCGCTGACCAGTCAATCTGATGGCCTGTGTCCCACTGATGGCAAAAGAGGATGTTGGTGTTGTATCCCCTGGATGCAGCGTACTTATGTTGTGTTATACAACGTACAGACGCTTAGTGAGACTGGCGCCTGTCTCGCCAAAGTATTACTTATTACAGGAGGCACAAGGAACAGCATAGGTGCCCACCTTCGAGGTAGAAGAAGGACTGGTGTGGACCAGGTTGCGACGGAGAATGTTCACCTGGCGAAAGAATGGAAAGAGGCGTCATCCAACAAGTCCTGGGCCTTCTGCAGGTAAGAGGTACGGTCGAGGACCACCATCGAGTTGCCCTTGTCAGAAGGCAAAATGGTGACATTCTCCCTGCACAGAATTTGAATGGCCCCACGGCAACGCCTGGGAATGGAAGGAGAGGTTTGAGGGCCGGGATGAAGGCACCACAAAGGAGAGAGACAGTAGGCGAGGAGTTCCTGTGAGAAGAGATGAAACGGTCAAAGATGAGACAATGGAAGTAAGGGGGTGAGGGTGGAGAGCAAAGGAAAGACCGAAGCCAAGGTGTTGTTGCTGATGAGGGGTCAAGGACAGGGAAGATAGGTCAGTGACAGCGTCGGTGAGGGAGAAGCGGGACCAAGGACTGCGGGCGGTGAGAATGGAGAGTTTCTGGGAGAGAGAGCGGCCATGGGTGGTGGACAGGGACCGGGAAGATTCATGAGCAACGTCTGATATGAGCGGGAAGTCCGAACGTACTCGTGAACGGTAGAAGGCATGCTGGACATCCCTCCTGCCAGCGCGGATACGTTCAAGGAGGAGAGAACGTGCATGGTCCGGAAAGGGAGATCCTTCCTCTGAATGCTTCAGTACATTAGAGATCGAGGAAGGGAGCACCTGCTCCTCGAGGCAGCCACGGAGGAAACGAAGTTGGTTCCTCCGTCGGCCCGTGGCAATGATAGAATCCTCGTAGGCACGAAAAGCAGTTACCATATCAGGGAAGGAGGCAAACAGGAACTAGAGAAGATTTCATTTAACCGTGGGCCTTCTACCGATTTAGCAGTAGATTTACTGTTATCATTATTATCATAATTAAGCTGACTGTTATTATTAGTATTGTTGTTTTGTTGTTATTGATACTGTTCTTTGTTCTTGTTCTTGTCTTTATTGTTATTAATGATATCATCATCAGCATTGTTATCACTAACATTGTTATCACTACTATCTTCTACAATATCATCTACATTATAATTTTTTTCCACCTGTGTTATTTTTCCAAGTTGTTATTATTGTTGTCATAACTTTTAACACAATCAAGTTCCAGCTGATTTATCAAAATCGTTATAATCATCTCTCCATTCAGAACTGTATGTGACATAGGAATCATCAAATATTAACATCTAATTTCCTTCATCGTATCTGTTTTGAATATTACTAAACAATCTTATCATTTCGTTTCTTTAACGAGGACAACAGACGGGCGCTTTTAGGGTTGGGCCAAACTCTTCTTATATATCATAGTTAGAAGTAGATTGCATGAAAATAAATTACTGCAGTTTTCTACCTCTTAGTGTATAAACTTTTAATGAATATACTTCTTTTTTTCTTCTTCTTTTTTTCTTTCTTTTTTATCATTCATTTTCATTTTGGGTTCTTTAGTCTTCTCGGTCTTTCCTTGCTGATTCTAATTTCGTCATGTCATTTTCAAATATTATAACTTAACTGTGACGATAAAGACTAATTAACATTTTATTTCTCTCCTTTTATCTATCAATTTATCTGTCTATTTGTCTCTCTGTCTTCCTATCTCTCTCTCTCTCTCTCTCTCTCTCTCTCTCTCTCTCTCTCTCTTTCTCTCTCTCTCTCTCTCTCTCTCTCTCTCTCTCTCTCTCTCCCCTTCTCTCTCTCCTCTTCTCTCTCTCCTCTCTTTCTCTCTCTCTCTCTCTCTCTCTCTCTCTCTCTCTCTC
>NC_051421.1:26005611-26008111 GCF_015228065.2 Penaeus monodon | reverse complement strand
TGAGGTTGTTTCGCTCGTTTTCAAAACAAGAAGAAAGATTTAATTAAGTTATGTCAAGGCAGATTTGATTTTATTTCAGAACGGAGAGAAATTAGTTAACTTCTCCTGGTAATATCTTATGATAATGTTGTAAATTCATATTTCTTATAATGCTTCACTGTGTCAAATATATTATCTTATTTAATGTATCATGGTACATACTTTGTATAATATTTTTATTATATATTTTAATCTATTATTTCTTATTATTATATTATTAATTATATTCATCTATCATCTATTATTTTTATCTATTTTATTTATCATATCATTATTACTTGTTGTTATTACAGTTGTTTTCATTATCATTATAATTATCATTGGTGTCATTATTATTATCTTTATAATTATTATCATTATCATTATCATTATATATATATATTATTATTGGTTGAGATTATATATTATTATTATTGTTGATGTATTCATTTTTATTATTATATTGTATTATATATTACTATCATTATATGTGTTTTAATTAGTAACTTAACATGTTATGACTGGGTCCGTAATACGTTTTACGGCTTGACATTTTTTTAGAATAATAGTAAGGTTCATCTATTACCAGACCATATGTGATGTGGTGCATTATCGACAATTACGTATGAGAGATGTTGGTTGTTTGGTTTTAATATTCATTAAGCTTATATGCTATTGTTCTAATTGAATTAAGCATGCAACATCAACGTTCATATATTAACGGTACCTACTAATCCCATGCTTTTAGGATAGTTGTTTTGTGTGTTGATGTTGTATGTTATAATCATTGATTGATGTTATTGAAAGGATTATTAGAAACATTGATAGTTGGAGTATGGTATTGACAATGCAGCAGAAGGAATGTATTCATTGGTATTGTCATCATTATTTTATGTACTTGACATATTCAATAGTTAATCCACATTATATATCCATATGATTTAGTTATTTTTACCAAATTTTTTTCAGCAGATTGCTTAACGTTAATATTAGCTCACTTTTATACATTACTTATTATTACTTATTTATACCCATTATATTATTGAGGATGTGTTGTTGCGTTTTGTTATTGAGAATATTTTATACCATTCATAATATATAATTATTAATATAGTTAATAATTAAAGCGTATATATATAAATTTTTGAGTTAGTTATTATTTTTTAAATATCATATAATTATTGTTAATTATTATTATAGCATATTTATTTTATTTACAGTAAATTATTATTATCCTTAATTATTTATATATTAATAATTCATTATTCATTTCATTATTTTACTATGAGACATTTCTAATTAATATAGCCTAATTAAGTATCATCATCATTGTAATATTATCATTATCATCCTCTATTATTATATTAATATACCATTATATACCATTATTATTATTTTGTTTGCAGATCTTCAAACTACATTAAAGCATTTTTTTTTTTTTCTACTATATTATGAAAATTGATATTATATGTATGTTCATAAGTTTTTCATATATGATTATATTTTTCGTATGACAGCTAGTTAAAATGGAAAATGAATTAGATTTTATATACAATATGCGTCGTAGTTTTCTTTAGTTTATATATTATTAATGTTATACTGAGTGAATCATTACATTGTGACTTTCATTGCAATTATCTATAAATTCTACTACCTTTAGCACCTGTTTTGCTAGCTCTTAACTTCCTTATCATTTATCTCGTCTATTTACGGAAATCTTCATTAAAGTAAAGAAACAAGGATCTCTTACTAATATTCCTGCTGTACCTAAAAACACCATAAATATATTATCTAATTTGTGTGTGTGTGCCTTGGGAATAAGTATCTTGTACAGCCAACCCAAAAACATCTACATATTTACTCATTATCATTTTTACAGTGTTATCTTCTGTTTCTGTATACATTCTGACTGGTGGCGTTTGGCAGCTCTCAGAACGTACCCTTATCCTATAACGGTCTGTTATGTGTATTTTCTAATAAGTAACTGTATAAATGAATGGATAAAAAATGAACTTTAGCCACCAAAATTAGCACATTGGGCAGTATAGGTGAACCATAAAAAAAAATAAAAAAATAATAAGTGTTTATATATTGACGAAACGAATGTGGTTACACAGTGAAAGGTTAACAACAGGATGTAACTTACTTCCTCGCTGCACTTAGGCATTTTGACTAAGACGAACAAACAATGGACTCATTATTCGTCGTTGAGTGCCATACGGTGCCAGTTAAGTGAAACTACACGACTTTAATCTGAATAGCCGAGTGAGCAGACTAAGTTCCTTTTCACCACCGGAGGATATTTGTTGCATCAGTCATATTCTCTGGTTCATATTCTCTGGTTAATGTGTGTTTGGTTGATTTGGTATGTTTATTTGAATGCTGTCCAGGGTCCTAAGATGACTCTAGCATATGTATGTATGTATGCTTGATTGGATTCCCCTCCTAACCAACCGCCACGGCGGCGACTTCCCCTACGACA
>NC_051421.1:25975611-25980611 GCF_015228065.2 Penaeus monodon | reverse complement strand
AACCATTCGGCAACTGCGGCCTTGACGATCATTGCCTTCCGCCCGTTTTTTTTTTTTTTTGTTTCGTTTTTTTTTTATCGAGTCACCATCTCTATTTACCCGGCACTGACTTGGGCTGGCTTATCCACCAAGCGGCTAGGCAGGCAATCGAGGTGAAGTTCCTTGCCCAAGGGAACAACGCGCCGGCCGGTGACTCGAACCCTCGAACTCAGATTGCCGTCGTGACATCTTGAGTCCGACGCTCTAACCATTCGGCCACCGCGGTCCTATATATATATATATATATATATATATATATATATATATATATATATATTCATGTCTGAGCCGCCATGGTCACAGCATTATTCTCTTCTTCTTTTAACGGTAGGTTCATGTCTGAGCCGCCGTGGTCACAGCTTGATACTTAATTGTAATTTTCATGTTGTGATGCTCTTGGAGTGAGTACGTGGTAGGGTCCCCAGTTCCTTTCCACGGAGAGTGCCGGTTTTTACCTTTTTTTTTTAGGTAATCATTCTCTTTATTTTATCCGGGCTTGGGAGCAGCACTGACTTGGGCTGGCTTGGCCACCCAGTGGCTAGGTAGGCAATCGAGGTGAAGTTCCTTGTCCAAGGGAACAACGCGCCGACCGGTGACTCGAACCCCCGAACTCAGATTGTCGTCGTGACAGTCTTGAGTCCGATGCTCCAGCCATTCGGCCACCGCGGCCCCGGCGATCATGGGCTTCCATGATTCTTCCCGGCAATCCAGAGCGTGGCTTGCCATTGCCTTCCGCCCGGTGTTTTTTTTTTTTTTTTTTTTTTTTTTTTTTCCCCGAGTCACCATCTCTATTTACCCGGCACTGACTTGGGCTGGCTTGGCCACCCAGTGGCTAGGCAGGCAATCGAGGTGAAGTTCCTTGCCCAGGGGAAACAACACGCCGGCCGGTGACTCGAACCCTCGAACTCAGATTACCGTCGTGACAGTCTTGAGTCCGACGCTCTAACCATTCGGCCACCGCGTCCCCTTTAGTACACTCATCATCAACAACGGTATGCTCATGCTTGAGCAGCCGTGGACCCCTCCACCATCCTTCGCCACTAAACTCGATCTTACGCTTTTCTTTCCACTTGTACCATCAACAGCCCGCAAATATCTTTGATATTGTCGCTCAGTCTTGTCTTCGGTTTGCCTCTTCCTCTGTTTCCCATCACCATCCCTGTCAGCAAGTTTTTCTCAATACTTTTACTTCTCATTACATGCCCAAATAAATTTTAAAATTTCCTTTTGTCAAGATGTTCCAACAGTCGGTCTTTACAATTTATTTTTCTCAGCACTTCATCATTCGTCTTCTTCTCTGTCCAGCTAATATGCAGTACTCGTCTGTAACACCACATTCAAAACTATTGATCTTTTTTTTTGGGTCTATCTACTTCAACCCCAACATCAGAACCATATGATGCAATTGGAAAACTAATGAGTTCAATAACCTCAGCTTTGTCCGTAAGGTAATGCTTCAGTCTTTCCAGATGTTTGAGAGCAATTGTGGCGTTTTGGCAATGGTAATTCTTTTTTTTATCTCCAGTGAATCATCATATGTATTAGTTAAAACAGCCCCAAGATAAGTAAACTCTTTCACATTTTCCACAATCATTCCATTGATTGTAACCTGTTCATCATTGTTCTGCCGGTTATCTTTGAATCTTCATGATCTTAGTTTTTCTTGGCATTAAAAAACAAGCCAGCCTTTTTTGCTTGCTTCTTAACTTTATCTAGTAGTTGTTGTAGTTCAGTGATACTGCTGGCAATCAAACTATATCATCGGCGTACCTAGTTTTGATATTTTGTATCCTCCAACATCCCAGTTCCATTAAAATTCTCTAGAGCACCTCTCATAATTGTTTCAGAATATATATTAAAGAGGTGCGGAGACAGAATGCAACCCTGTCGTACTCCTTGTTTGACTTCGAACCATTTTGTTAACCCATAAGTGGTTCTTACAGCTGCTTGTTGTTTTGGGCATACAAGGCTTTTATTAGTTGGATGATGTGTTTTGGAAACTTCATATCGTACATGTTTTTCCAGAGGTATCGTGATCAAAAAGTATCAAAAGCTTTTACATAATCGATGAAACACAGGTATAGGTCTTGTTGATTTTCTCCCGTTTTTCTCTATGATCAATTTTAAATTTAGAATCTGGTTTCTGGTACCCTTCCAGGGGGAAAACCTCTTTTTCGTCTGCAATTTCCCCCCTTAACTTCAACTTTATTCTTTCAGCAATAATTTTCAACAAATTTTGCTGCTGTGACTTATAATGCAATTGTCCTATTATTGTTGCTTGGAGTGCGTCACCTTTTTAGGTATGGGAAATAAAGACTGATTTTACCCAGTCTTCTGGCCATTTCTTTCATTCCATCTTTTTGTACAGAGTTTGTAGAAGAAGGATTCAACACTTTCGCCAGCATTCTTAATTAGTTCTGCTGTTATTTCATCTATTCCGTGGCTCTTGTTATTCTTTACTTCTTTTATGGCTTTTATAACTTCGTCAATATTGATTCCATCTATCTTTGACTTCTTTTCCATCACATAAAACAAGTCCATCTTCAGTTTTGATAGTGTCCATTGTAGGTTTAAATTTTCGTGGTCTTTAGTTGTCTTATTGATAGAACAGTTTTCAATTCTCTGTCAATGTTCATTTAAATATTTTTCCTTATCTTGTCGCAATAATCTTTGAATTTTTGTATTTTGTTTTTTGCAAATTACTTTTTCAACTGGATTATTGATACCTTTTTATTTTAGGCATCTTGTTTCAATTTCACGTGTCTGGTGAAAACCACGTGTACAAGTGTCTTGGGTGGTGTTGGAACAATGTATTGGCTATAACTAAATTATTTGTACTACAGAAATTTAAAAAAATCTTTACCTCTTTCATTTATATCTCCAAGGCCGAATTTTCCACAGGTGTAATTTTTTAGATATTTTTCCTACTTTGGCGTTGAGGTCTCCCATGATTATTTTTTCTCTCTGTTAGGGATTGTGTCTAAAGTATCTTGGAGAGAGTTATAAAAAATTTCCATTTCTTCATCACTTGCAATATTGGTTGGTGCGTAGCATTGTATAATACTAATAGGCAAGGAACTTCACCTCGATTGCCTACCAAGCCACTGGGTGGGCAAGCCAGCCCAAGTCAGTGCTGGTCCCAAGCCCGGATAAAATAGAGAGAATGATTACCTAAAAAAAAAAAAAAAAAAAAAGGTAACACCGGCACTCTCCCTGGAAAGGATGGGGACCCTACCACGTACTCACTCCAAGAGCATCACAACAATGAAAACTACAATTAAGTATCATGCTGTGACCACGGCGGCTCAGACATGAACCTACCGTTAAAAGAAGAAGACCCAATTAGTGGGGGGCCGCAGTGGCTGAATGGTTAGAGCGTCGGACTCAAGACTGTCACGACGGCAATCTGAGTTCGAGGGTTCGAGTCACCGGCCGGCGCGTTGTTTCCCTTGGGCAAGGAACTTCACCTCGATTGCCTGCCTAGCCACTGGGTGGCCAAGCCAGCTCAAGTCAGTGCCGGGTAGATAGAGATGGTGACTCGATAAAAACACCGGGCGGAAGGCAATGGCAAACCACCGCTCTAAATTGCTAAGAAAAAATCATGGAAGCCCATGATTGTCAAGGCCGCGGCGGCCGAATGGTTAAAGCGTCGGACTCAAGACTGTCACGACGGCAAACTGAATTCGAGGGTTCAAGTCAAAGACCGCCGCGTTGTTCCCTTGGGAAAGGAACTTCACCTTGATTGCCTACCTAGCCACTGGGTGGCCAAGCCAGCCCAAGTCAAGTGCTGGTCCCAAGCCCGGATAAATAGAGAGAATTATTACCTAAAAAGGTAACACCGGCACTCTCCGTGGAAAAGAACTGGGGACCCTACCACGTACTCACTCCAAGAGCATCACAACATGAAAACTACAATTAAGTATCATGCTGTGACCACGGCGGCTCAGACATGAACCTACCGTTAAAAGAAGAAGACCCAATTAGTGCATTTGCAGTTTTTTTCGTGAGAATCATAGCAACTCCGTGACTATAATTTCCTTCTTCTTTTCCAGAAAAAAGAACTGTCTTGTTTTCTTTAGTTTTGAAACTTCCATTACTTTTCCAATTGGTCTCACTTATTCCTAGTATTTGAAGGTTGTATCTATCCATTTCGTTACAGACAGTATGTAATTTACCCATCTCTTTCATTTTCCTTACGTTCCACGTTCCGATTTTTAATGTGTTTCTTAATTGGACATGTTTTCTTTATCTTCTTTGTCTTCCAGATGCATGTTTAACATTGTCAGCCTGGTTGCCCACTGACTAACGCGCCCCTTGATAACCCACGAGCGGTTATTTGGCAGTGCCACCCTTGCCTGATTGGATTTTGCTTCCTCTTTTTTCCTTTCATCTATTCTTTTTCACTCTTTTCCTTGACTTGTTTTGCTCACGACTGTGTTGCTCTCTCGTGATACCACTCGCAACAACGCCGCAGCGGGACTTTCCCCCTCACTAACGTCCTCCTCCTCGCCCCGTCGGGAAAGTCAGCCTCCACAGCCCGTCCTCCTCGAACCGAAACGTTGCTCCCATGAGGAACCCCATTCCGACCATGGTTCTATCATCATTAAAGACACACGTTGTGGCCGTCACCGTCTTTCCCTTTCCTTCCACTGTCACGTCCTTAGCCACGTGGTATATGCATCGGATGCCACTCTACGATTCATACGGATAGGTTTCCTCCAGCTCCTCCGTCTGTAATCCGAGTGACTTTCTTTCTTCTTCCGTAATGGACAGGAAGTCGCAAAAACCAGTGTCAGCCACGGTAACCGTATTCATGCCGTTGATGGAGGATCTTCTTCTTTTAACGGTAGGTTCATGTCTGAGCCGCCGTGGTCACAGCATGATAATTGTAGTTTTCATGTTGTGATGCTCTTGGAGGGAGTACGTGGTAGGGTCCCCAGTTCCTTTCCACGGAGAGTGCC
>NC_051421.1:25963111-25970611 GCF_015228065.2 Penaeus monodon | reverse complement strand
GCAGAAAGAATTAAATTGAATTTAAGAGAAGAAATTGCAGACGAACAAACAGGTTTTCGCCCTGGAAAAGGTACCAGAAACCAGATTCTAAATCAAAAATTAATCATAGAGAAAAACAGAGAACACCAGAAAGACCTATACCTGTGTTTCATCGATTACTTGAAGGCTTTTGATACTGTTGATCACGATATCCTCTGGAATAACATGAACGATATGAGGTTTCCGAAACACATCATCCAACTAATAAAAGCCATGTATAACCAACAACAAGCAACTGTAAGAACCACTTATGGGTTAACAGAATGGTTCAAAGTCAACCAAGGAGTGCGACAAGGTTGCATTCTGTCTCTGCACCTTTTTAATATACATTCTGAAGCAATTATGAGAGATGCTTTAGAGAATTTTGAAGGAACTGTAGATGTTGGAGGATACAAAATATCAAATCTAAGATACGCCGATGACATAGTTTTAATTGCCAGCACTATCACTGAACTACAACAACTGTTAGATAAAGTTAGAGAAGCAAGCGAAAAGGTTTGTTTGTTTGTTAATGCCAAGAAAACTAAGATCATGAAGATTCGAAGATAACCGGCAATGAACGATGATGAGCATGTTACAATCAATGGAGTGGTTGTGGAAAATGTGAAAGAGTTTACTTATCTTGGAGCTGTTTTAACTAATGCATATGATGATTCACCGGAGATAAAAAGAAGAATTGCCATTGCCAAAAACGCCACAGATGCTCTCAATAACATCTGGAAAGACCGAAGCATTACCTTACGAACAAAACTGAGGTTATTGAGCTCATAAGTACTCCCAATTGCGTCATGTGGTTCTGAGTGTTGGGTGCTGAAGAGGATAGACGAGGGGAAGGTCAATAGTTTTGAAGACGAGTGCTAAGTATTAAATGGACGGAGAAGAAAACAAATGATGAAGTGCTGAAGAAAGTAAATTGTAGGGACCGGCTGTTGGACATCTTGAACAAAAGGAAACTAAAGTTTATTGATCATGTGATGAGAACTAAAAGTATTGAGAAAGACTTGCTGACACGGATGGTGATAGGAAGCAGAGGAAGAGGGAAACTGAAGACAAGACTGAGCGACAACATCAAAGATGTTTGCGGGCTGTCGATGGTACGAGTAGAAAGAAAAGCGCAAGATCGAGTTGAGTGGCGAAGGATGGTGGAGAGGTCCACGGCTGCTCAAACATGAACATACAGTTATTGATGATAATATATATATATATATATATATATATATATATATATATATATATATATATATCCATGATCGCCAACGTCCTTGTAGGACAGGGCACTTTAAAAAACTAATAATAATAAAAAATAAATAAATAATAAAAAATTAATAAATATATATATATATTTATATATATATAATATGTACGTGTGTGTGTGTGTGTGTGTGTGTGTGTGTGTGTGTGTGTGTGTGTGTGTGTGTGTGTGTGTGTGTGTGTGTGTGTGTGTGTATGTATGTGTGTGGACTCCGACCCTCATGGTCCCGAGTTCAATTCACCTTCGCGGCAGTCGTAAAAATGCCTGCCTTCCGACTGCTGGCTTAAGCCCGATCTCACGACGAGTAAAACCCCAGTTCCGTGGAAAGGAACTGGGGGCCCTACCAAGTACTCACTCCAAGATCATCACAACATGAAAACTACAATTAAGTATCATGCTGTAACCACGGTGGCTCAAACATGAACCTACCGTAACAAAAAAAAAAAAAAAAAAAAAAAAAAAAAAAAAAAAATATATATATATATATATATATATATATATATATATATATATATATATATATATATATATGTGTGTGTGTGTGTGTGTATGTGTGCGTGTGTGTGTGTGTGTGTGTGTGTGTGTGTGTGTGTGTGTGTGTGTGTGTGTATGTATGTATAAACATATGTGTGTGTGTGTGTATCTTCTTCTTTTAACGGTAGGTTCATGTCTGAGCCGCCGTGGTCACAGCATGATACTTAATTGTAGTTTTCATGTTGTGATGCTCTTGGAGTGAGTACGTGGTAGGGTCCCCAGTTCCTTTCCATATAGTGAACCATCCCAGAAACATTTAGCCCGTGGCGCTGTGGCGAACGCTTGCACGAGGGCAGGATCGTGTTGATAGGATTGCCAAGATGTCTGTTTGGATTCCATTTTTTATACTTTTATATGCAAACACACACACACACATAATATATTTTATATATATATTATTATATATATATATATATATATATATATATATATATATATATATATATATATATATATATATATATATATATATATATATATATATATATATATATATATGTATGTATAAAATATATTATGTGTGTGTGTGTGTTTGCATATAAAAGTATAAAAAATGGAATCCAAACACAGACATCTTGGTAATCCTATCAACACGATCCTGCCCTCGTGCAAGCGTTCGCCACAGCGCCACGGGCTAAATGTTTCTCGGATGGTTCACTATATGCTAATGGTAATGGTGGTTCTCCCGGGATCGTTTATCTGCGTTCTCGAAACGAAATGGGAAGCTGGTTCGCGGTTCGATCCCTCTAAACCTAAGTCCACCGAGTCCTGCTGTGTGAGGTATAGCGTCACTCTCGAGATGTTAGCTTTTGTATTAAAGAGCAGAAGGTCAGGCCATTAAGTTAATGTCGCGTAGTTCCGGTTGGTATAAATCGTGGCAGAGGACAAGGAGAGGGAGATGTATGGGGGATGAGGAGGGGGCCGGGATGCTGCATTTGATTTATAAACACAAGTTGTTTTTCCCACACACTCAGCTACATCTCCATAAAATGTCACAGCCAGTCATAACCAGGTATGCTGTAACTGTACTCTAGAAATCTGTTTTGTAATTGTTTTATATATTAATTTGTTGATATGCCTTTCTGGTTGTTTATATATTTATTTATTTGATATATTTTCTTCAGATAAGAATAATATTTTTAAAAGAAAAAAAATGATAATAATAATAATGGAAATAACAAGGAGAACCATAACAGGAATAATAACAACACCAAGATTATAAAATAAATGAATAAATAAATAAAAAAGAGAGAGAATGGAGAGAAAAAAAGAAAAAGGAAAACAAGCAAGAGAGTCTATTTGTCTGAAAATACGGTCCCTTGTGAATATTAGAGTCTAGTAAGTAGCCAAGAATATGGGATGAACGGAGCAACGGAAAGTGCTTGTCTCAGCCATTACTTGCTGTTTTCCTGACCTTTATCGATACAGTGTGCTAAGTTTAGCGCTTCGGTAATGGTGCTGCACAAGGGATGAGGGAGAGTTGGAAGGAGGGAAAGGGGGAGGGAGGGTAGTGGGGGCGATAGAAGGGTTGTGGAAAGGGGTAGGAATATTGGGGAAGATGGACGGGTAGTGGGAAGGTAGGAGGGAGAGAGGGATAGAGGGAGGGAGGGAGAAAGGGAGATATGTACGGAATGAATGAAAGAGGGAGGGAGAAAGGGAGATATGGACTGAATGAATGAAAGAGAGAGGGAAAAAGGGAGATATGAACTGAATGAATGAAAGAGAGAGGGAGAAAGGGAGATGTGGACGGAGAGAAGGGAAGAGGGAGGGAGAAAGGAATGGGATGAGGCAAGAAAAGAGACAGGAAGAAGAGGAGAGGCAGGGGAGGGAGGAGACGAAGAGATAAAGAGTGAAGGAATAGAAGACGAAGATGGTAGGAAAGAAGACGTGGAAAGGGATGGAAGGATGAAAGTGAGTAAGTAGCGTGGAGAAAATTGGAGAAAAAAAAATGAAAAAGTTGAAAAAGATGGAAAGCTAAAGGAGTAAAATAAAAGACTAGAATGGAAAGCAGGTACGATGGAGGACTGATAAAGCGAGGTAATAACAAAGAAAATGTAACAATGTAATATGAAAAAGAATGAATAGATCGAAAAAATAAAACTGCAAAAGAATAAAATATCACGAAAAATATAACATGAAAGCACGATGAAAAATGTGAAACCATAGAAAATAAGATATCCATAAAAAAATAAAAATAAAAAGTAATAAAATAAAATTCAGACAAACCGACAGATACTGAAGAAGAGAAAAAGAGAAAGAAAAGAAAAGAAAAAATAATATATAGACAAAACACACATCAAAGCAGAAAGACAGACAGATAGATTACACAAAGGAGACGTAAAAGAAAAAAAAAAAATCTAGTAGTTCTGATGTCGTTTGTCAGGTTCTCTCCCCCAGGCCCTTCGGGAAGCTGGAAATAAGGTCCTTGTATAATTAGCCTTCCTGATGGTGCGAGAAGTTCTGTTTATTATTGTGCAGTTGCTGGTGGGAGAGCAGTTGCGGTGTGTAATGAAGTTCTGCCGCTTGGGAAAAAAATATCTCAACATAAGTATGTATGTACGTGTGTTAATATATGTATATGGTTATATGTATAAAGGTAGACAGAAAGACTGATAGAGTGACTGATTGACTGTTTGGTGGATAGATTGATAGACGGAAGAGTAGACAGACAGATGATTATGTGAATGATTTTATTTATTTTATATATTTTGTATCACTAAGTAATGATATCTTAATTTTGACTTTTAGATAAATATCAACGATAGAGATGAAAGGGTGTGTGTGTGTGTGTGTGTGTGTGTGTGTGTGTGAGAGAGAGAGAGAGAGAGAGAGAGAGAGAGTGTGTGTGTGTGTTGCATGAAGTTTGTTCTCTTACGGTTATACTCTGAATATATAATACATACCCTGGATATCTATCCTGTTCTAAGAGATTTAGAGCTGCTGCCTAAAATCTGGGTCGGGCTGAGGTTGATAAAAAATTCCTGTACCCCTCCCCCCCGCCCTTGTTTTCTCTTTCCGTCTCTTTCTTTTGCTCCACTCCCTCTCTCTTTCTCTCTGTCTATCTACCTATTTATCTATCTATCTATCTATCTTCCTCTTTCCTCCTCTCTCTTACTCTAACTATCTATCTATCTATCTCTCTCTCTCTGTCTTTCTCTCTCTCTCTCTCTGTCTTTCTCTCTCTCTCTCTCTCTCTCTCTCTCTCTGTCTTTCTCTCTCTCTCTCTCTCTCTCTCTCTCTCTCTCTCTCTCTCTCTCTCTCTCTCTCTCTCTCTCTCTCTCTCTCTCTCTCTGTATTTATCTATATATAATCTGTATTTATCTCTATATAAATCTCTCTTATCTATTTCTCTCTCTTATCTCTTTCTCTCTCTCTGCTATTCTTATATGTTACTGAAATATTTGTGCCAATATTATTCTGTAAATCTACTGTTATATTCTGTATAATGAACATAATTTTACATGCTGGTTACATACTTACCCACACACACACACACACACACACACACACACACACACACACACACACACACACACACACACACACACACACACACACACACACACCACACACACACATACACGTACAAATACAGATATTCATATACGCATGATCATTGCTTAATATGTTTATTCATCTCATCTTGTCACGCTAGACATTCCAGTGTTATGCAATCTATCCACCTCCACAAGAGCAATATATTGTTGCAACACTACCTTCCTTCGCCACCGATTGTCACGTGATTCATACCCATCCATAGACAGCTGTATAAATTGCCAAGGAGCAACGTCTCGCTCCCAAGAAGGGCAGCCTTACTCCAACAATATTACTCCCTATATAATGGAATCAAGCGTCTTTCCCTGTGTCCCTTGAACCCTGAGCTTACCATCTACCTTTCTCTTGTAAGGTTCACCCATGGGATCTTTCTCTCTCTCTATCTGTCCATCTATCTGTCCATCTATCTGTCTATATCTACTCTCTCTCTCTCTCTCTCTCTCTCTCTCTCTCTCTCTCTCTCTCTCTCTCTCTCTCTCTCTCTCTCTCTCTCTATCTCTCTGTATATATATATATATATATATATATATATATATATATATATATATATATATATATATTATATATTCTATCTATATTATCTATTATTCTTCTCTATCTATCTATCTATCTATCTATTTATCTATCTATCCATCTATCTGTCTATTCATCTATATATCTATCTATCTATCTATCTATCTATCTATCTATCTATCTCTCTATCTATCTATCTATCTATATATATATTCTCTCTCTCCTCTCTCTCTCTCTCTCTCTCTCTCTCTCTCTCTCTCTCTCTCTCTCTCTCTCTCTCTCTCTCTCTCTCTCTCAGTTTGTTGTGTAGTCGAAGGTCATTTACCCCTATGTTCGCTCATTGTTCTTCTCGCATGCGTATGTCTATGGGGAGAGGGGTTGGGTCTGGCGATAATGGCAAACTTGAACACGCAGGACAAATGCAGACATAATTACAATTACAGAGACACATACGTAGATATAATTTCCCACGTTTTTTCAAACATGCTAGCCTTCATTTGAATAGTTCGACAAATACACCTGTACCTGTATAGGGTCCCGTTCTGTGATATTATTATTGTTATGATGATGTCAATAAGAATGATAATTTAAAAAATAACAATAAGACCAACAACAGAAATAATGATGATAATAAAAATGTTAATGATAATGAGGATAATAATAATGATAGTATTGATAACAGCAATAATGGTAATAATAATAATAATAATAATAATAATAATAATAATAATAATAATAATAATAATAATAATAATAATAATAATAATAATAATAATAATAATAATAATAATAATAATAATAATAATAATAATGAAAATAATTGACATTTTTATTATAACAACAGTAATAATAAAAACAATAATGACAGTAATGATGATCATTTTGACAATGATAATAATGATGATGATCGTAATAAAATAATAGAATAAAGATAATAATTATAGTAATAAGAAGAATAGCAATAATAATAACAATGATAATGATGATGATAATGATAATGATAATAACAATACTAGTAGTAACAACAATAATAATAAAAGGGTAATGATAATAATAATAATAAAAATAATACTATTAATACTACTACTACTACTACTAATAATAATAATAATAATAATAGTAATAATAATAATAATAATAATAATGATTGGTAACAACAACAATAATAATAATTATTATTATTATTATTATTATTATTATTATTATTATCATTATTATTATAATGATAATAATAATTATGATAGAACCTAACTTAACACCTAAATGGTTATGTCAAGGGACTACTTACCTCTTGGCCAAAAGTAGCGAAACAGAGAACCCAAAAAATTACAGACCATTACATGCTTATCAACTTCCTATAAATTACTTACTTCAATCTTAACTGAAAGAACCTACATACACATGGAAGAACAAAATATTTTTCCCAACTAACAAAAAGGATGTTGCAGAGGATCATACGGATGTAAAGATCAACTGCTCATAAATAAAATGATTCTCGAAAATGCTCACAGACATCTAAGTACTGCTTAGATCGACTATAAAAAAGCCTTTGATAGTGTACCACACTCTTGGATCTTAAAATCCTTAGAAATCTTCAGAGTCTCTCC
>NC_051421.1:25925611-25928111 GCF_015228065.2 Penaeus monodon | reverse complement strand
CTATTCTTATCATTATTATTATTATCAATTTTGCTATATGATTAACATCATTATTATTATTGTTATCATTATCATTATTATATATTATTATTATTATTATTATTATTATTATTATTATTATTATTATTGCTGTTGTTGTTATTATCATTATTATTATTATTATTATTATTATTATTATTATTATTATTATTTTTATTATTATTATTATTATTATTATTATCATTATTATTATTACTATTAGTGTTGTTGTAAGTCATATGCCTAGGAACTGGAAACAAATAATAATAATAATTTTTAATCTGGTTATTTACGAAATCAGACAAGAATCGGTTAAGAATATTAAATAATTATATCACCCATCTTAATGTAGAGGATAACCAAAGCCTAACAAAATCTTTAAAAATCAATCAAATATTCAAGAAATGTAATAATACAATCAGTACCTGAAAATATTCATATAAGGTAAAATCGTAATGCCACATCATGGTTCCAGAGAAGTACAATACATTTTCATAAGATGAAAATGATCAAGATCTTTAAACTTACTGAATGCCATAATGTCACATAATTACTGGTGACATGCTAAAGTTTCAAATAATGGATAAGTCAAATCCAACACAAACTGAAATAATCATTATTCAGCATTTAAATCCTAAATATACAATTGTATTCAATGCAAGCGCCAACACTGTAAAACAAGAAAATGCTACCTCACGACAACTTGCTCTCTGCTGGATAAATTTGTTATACGAGTAACCCATATATCCTAAGACAATCAAATTAACACAGTTTACTTATAAACAATGAACAAAGACCATACCTTCCACAAAACTGATTCTTCACAGATGTCAGTCTCATATGGTATCACAATACCTCAATGTTTTTTGCGCCGCCGAAACAAAACAAAACGACAAAGGGATAGTTCATATAACAGACTCCTTTACATTAATCATCCTTGAGTACACTTAGAGTATAGAAAATATATCATATTTCTCACAAATAACTAGTATCATAATGCATTTTAATGCAATGCACTTACTGAAATAGCAATTTCAATACGATTATCATTACCAGTATTATCATTATTGTTATCAGTTTCTCAGTTTTGTTGTTATTATCTTATCATTATTGATATTAATGTTATTATGATTACTATTATCATTAGTAGTAGTAAAATAATCCTCATCATCACTGTTACTACCACTATCATTATTATCATTATTATTGTTGTTACTTTTGTTGTTGTTTTGTTATTTCATTATTGTCATTATTATTATTATTATTATTATTATTATTATTATTATTATGATTATTATATTATGATTATTATTATTATTTATTATTATTATTATATTATTATTATTATATTATCACAATCACCATTATCATGAGTGATGTATCATTATTATTATTAACATCATTAATATTCTTACATCAGTATCTTATATGATTAGTATTATTAGTATGAGGATTATTATTGCTATAATTTTGTTAGTATTATAATTACTCTTTCTTATTTTTGTTATCATATTTTTTATTAATACTGTCATTATATGGTACAGTTTATCCTTATGTTCATAATATTCTCTTTATTTTATCTTTATATCATGAGATTTTTTATATTCTCGTCATTGGTAGTATAATCAATAATAATTTATTAATAATAGTGTGAACCACTATCATTAAATCAAGCGTAATTAGTATTATTATTATTATTATTATATTATTATGTATCATGATATTATTTATTATTAGGGATATTATTCTTAATAGTGTTACCTAGTATAGTATTATCATCATAATCTAATCATAAACATCATCATCATATCATCATTCATAATCATATCAAAACCTCACCATAATCATCATCATCATAATTCATAATCTATAAACATCATCATCTCATCATCATCATCATCATCTTCATCATCATCATCATCATTCATCATCAATCACTCATCCGCATCATTCATCATCATAATCATCATCATCATCATCATCATATAATCATCATCACATCATATCATCATCATCATATCCTAATTTCATACTATCTATTATTATGTATTGTCATTATTATTAACGTTGTTATGTACTATATCATCAGTACTGGTGTTGTATGTATTAGTATTATTTATTATCATCATTGTAACTGTAATAGCTGTGTATTGCTAACATTATTGTTTTGATTATTTTAGAGAAGACGAGAGAGAGAGACGGACAGAAAGTGAAAGCGACAAGCACAGACAGACAGACAGAAAGATAGAGACAGAGAAAACGGAAAAAAGGACAATAAGTAGGTAGGAGAGTAAATGCAAGATTAACCGTAAAACTTAACAGAGAAAACGATTTTCCAGCTGAAACTAAGGTAAATGAAATAGCATGGTTTCCCAATTTCATCGATCCATATATTATACGTTACATACTAGAACCATTACATACATGCTTATATGTAATGAATAAATAAGTATATATATGATATAAATATATAGAATATATC
>NC_051421.1:25921133-25923011 GCF_015228065.2 Penaeus monodon | reverse complement strand
TCTTCTCTTCTATTTTCTTCTCTCTCTCTTTTTCTCTTCTTCTCTCTCTCTCTCTCTCCTCTCTCTCCCCCTTCTCTCTCTCTCTCTCTCTTTCTTTCTCTCTCTCTCTCTCTCTCTCTCTCTCTCTCTCTCTCTCTCTCTCTCTCTCTCTCTCTCTCTCTCTCCTCTCTCTCTCTCTGTCTGTCATGCTCACTCGCTTGCTTTTTCCCCTCTCCCTAAGTATCCCCCCCTGTCCCTCTCCTTCTCCTCCTCCTCGCTCACCATTCCCTCCTTTAAAACTGTTCATGTATATTTTCTCGTTATAACGTGTGTCAATTTTTTGCTTGAAACATATTTTTTAAAAAGCAAAAGAAAAGAGCTCCGATTTATAAAGAAGACTTTGTTTTTTTAACCATGAAGATAGAGTATTTTATCTTAATTCATGAGCCAATGGATGAATTGTACACACGAAAATACATGACTAGCCACGAACTCCCTTCCCACACAAAGGCAATTTTGCTATATAATGCTGACTTATGATTCAATACTGGTGTAAGCATGCGGACGTATGTGTGTGCTTGCATGCTAGTGTGTGCCTTTGTGCTTCTGTGTATGAATGTAAGCGTGTTTGTGCATCTCTATGTTAGCTTGTTTTCGTGTGAGTGTGTGTGTGTATGCTTGAGCCATTACCCAACTTTCTGTCAACAGATTCGTTAATCATCCCATAGTATAAGTCTCCTTCAATCAAACTTTTCCTTAATATTTACTCTAGAACGTTAGACAATTTTCTTTATTAAAAAAAAAAAACTATAACCGCTTAAGATAACAATTAAAAACAAGACCCAAACAAACAAACAAAAATCTACCCATCAAACAGAGACATCCCTGCACTGCCACAAATACACGTTTTGTATAGACAGGGATAAAGTGGGAGGCAGATCTCAGGTCATAACAGTGATTTACACTCTGGCCGGCCGAGTTACGTCAAGAACGTGCAAGGACTCTCGGATGTTTGTCCTGAGGCGCTCTGGCTTCTCAACCCCCCCCCCCCCCCTCCCACGTTCTCCGAAAGTGCCAGTTGCAGATTTCATTTCTTTGTTTTTTATTTCACTCTGTTATGAATTATACGGAAGATATTTCCGTATGTGTTTGTATTCATGTGTTCGCGACAAGCAAATATTGGGTAAAAAAAGAAAAAAAACATTTTCCTCCTTTCTATTTTTAACATTATTCATATTAATGTAAAAGTCTCATAATAATAATTCTAATGATAAGATGATTGATGATAATATGATAATAATAATCATTGTTGTTATCATTATTATTAAATATATTATTGCCATTATTATGAAATATCGTTATCATTATCATTATTATTATCATATCATTATTATTATCATTATTATCAATATTATCAATATTGCTGTCATATTATTGTATTACTATTATCATTATAATTATTATTATTATATTATATATTATATTATTATATTATTATTATTATTGTCACTTCCATAATCATTATTATTTCTGTTATTATATTTAATATTATATTATTATCTTTATTATCATTATTATTATCATTGTTATTATTATCAATATCATTACTACTACTACTACTACTACTACTATTATTATTATTATTTTTCTTTTTTTTTACTGTTATTATCATCATCATCATAAACAATATTATTATCATTAGTATTATTATCATGTTCATTATTATTTTTATTGTTAATATCTTTATTATTATTATTATCTTTACTATTATTATTATTATTATTATTATTATTATTATTATTATTATTATTATTATTATCATTATTATTAGCATTATTATTGTTGTTGTTATTATTATTATTATTATTATTATTATTATTATTATTATTATTATTATAT
>NC_051421.1:25888633-25908633 GCF_015228065.2 Penaeus monodon | reverse complement strand
ATTATTATGTAATCTCCAGTTTTAATCCCGGGGGAAATGTTTTCCCCTTTTGACAGAACTAAACGAAAAAACGTTTTTGCAAAGGGGAAAAAAAGTTTTTAAAAAAAAGTTTTTAAAGAAACAAAAAGAAAAAATTCGGGAAAAAAATTATATGCCTATTTCCCCTAAGGATCAGAACACCATACAGAGTCCAGAAAGGGCTTTTGTCTTAATTACCCACAAAATAGATTTAAACGATTCAGCTCTAGGGGAAAACAAATACAATAAGGGAGGATATGGGAAAGACGGGGCAACGGAAGCGGTCACTTAGCAATGGGGGCGCGTGGAACAGGTTCAATTTTTATACAGGCAGAGTCGGGGGTGGAGGAGGGTTAGCCGGGGGTTTCCCGTTTTGCCCCCCGTTGGATTAAAAAATTTCTGGTTTAATTTTTGGGGTATTTGTATTTTTTTTTTTTTCTTTTTTTTCTTTTTTTTTGTTTGGGGGGTTTCCCCCCCTATAAAACCAAAATTTCGATTATTCTCGAGGGTTTTTCAGCGTGGGGGAAAAAATCATAACCCTTAGATATGAATGGATTTTTATTTATTCCAAGGCCCTTGGAGGGAATTTTTGGTGTTCCCTTTCATTTAAAAAAAAAACGGAGATTTTTCCCAAAAATAATTGAGGGATCCATGGGGCCAAAAATTTTTACATGGGAAAAAAAAACAGGAAAAACCCTACAACAATTTTTTTTAAATATAAACTAAACGGGGGCAAAAAGACACTGATGGGGAACGGCCTCTTTTTTGCGCTGAGTTGCCAAGTCAGTCTTTTTACATTTATTGCAAAACATGCCCCCACAAAAACTCTTGTTATTCTTGATATCGAAACTCCCCCCTTTTCGCCTGCAAATTTTGCGTGTTTGGGGAAAAGTGCGTGTGCCCTAATCGTTCGTGACGGATATCCCCAAAGTTTTTTCCCCCCCCAAAGGAGCGAAGTACATAGGGTAGATATGTGAAATTATGATGTAAATAAAATTTTGTAATTTTATTGTTTGCGCGGGCTTTATTGGGTTTTAAAAGGGTGTTGGGAAATTTATGAAAATAAGAATTAAATAAATGCGTAAAAAACAGTCAAAAAAAAGCTCCCCCGTCAAAATAGAGAAAAATTTTATATATTTATATATATATAATTTTATATATATATATAAAATTTTGTGGGGGTGTTTTGTGTGGGGTGTGTGTGTTGGGGGTGGTGTGTGTGTGTGGGGGTGGGGGGTGTGTGTGTGTTTTGTGTGTGTATGTATGATGAAAGAGGAGGGATGTATGTAGTATGTATGTTTGTTTGTATATATATATTATAGAAAATTATTTTTTTTTTTTTATATATAATTTATGATATAATTTTATATGCACACACACAACACCAAAACACACCCCACACACACACACACACACAAAACCCCACACACACACACCACACACACACAATATAATAAAATATATATATTAAAATTTTAAAATATATTATATATATATATTTTAATATATATACATATATATGTTGATAAGTATAAAATGCCCCACACACACACACACACAAAACCCACACACACCACACACACCCCACACCAAAACACACAACCCTATATATATATAAAATATATATATATATATTATAAAATATAATATAATATATATATACATAAATTTTGTGTGTGGGGGTGTTGGGGTGGTGGTGTGGGTGTGTGTGGTGTGTGTGGTGTGGGTGTTTTTGGTGGTGTGTGGTGTGTTTTGTGTGTTGTTGGTGTGTGGGGTGTGGTTTTTGAGTGGTGTGTGTGTGGTGTTTGGGTGTGTTTTTGTGTTTTGTGTGGTGTGTGTGTGTGTGTTGGGTGTGTGTGTGTTTGTGAAGTGTTTTGGGGGTGGCGCGCGCGTTTGTGTGTGGTGTGGTGTGTGTGTGTGTTTTTTGTGTGTGTTGTGTTTTTGTTTGGTGGTTTTTTGTGTTTTTTGTGTTTAAAAAAAAAAAAAAAAAAAAAAAAAAAAAAAAAAAAAAAAAAAAAAAAAAAAAAAATAAAAATATAGTATATATTTATATATATAATATATATATAAAAATTTTAAAAAAAACACACCCACAAATACCCACCACATTTATTTTAGTAAAACATATTTTAAAACAAAAACTACATACATACATTAATATATTCAAACCTTGCAAAATTTCCAAGCTATTTCGCTCCTCCAAAAAGCCCAAAATTTATTTATTTTAAAGCAAGGGGGTATTAAATTGGGGGAGACGATGGGGGAAAATTTTAAAAATTGGGGTAGGGAAAAAAACATTAAAATTTTATGTCGTCCCAAAGGCCCTTTCTCAAAAAGGGGCTGGGGGTGCAGGGGAAACCCATTTAAAACCAAGCATTCGGTCGATATTCTATTGCCATTTTTCCCGTTTGTTTATGCTGCTTTTTGTCAAATTTGGGGGGGCTTTTTTATAGCAAAATTTAAAGGGGTGTATGGAAAATAATCATACTATAATAGATTCTTTGGGGGATTGGGTTTTAATTTAGCAAAAAGACCCCTTATGCTACATTTAAAACCCCAAATAAAATTATAGTCAAATACAAAAGCCTCTAGTCCCCCACGCATAAGCACTTTGCACCCCGCAAATGTGAGTGGCGCGCGTGTGTGTGTAGAGTGTGAGGATATGCGCTTTTACAATCATTTTTATATTTTTCACTACCCCTTCTTTATTTCATCATCATTTTAGAATTTAACCTCGGCTTAACATTTCTTTTAATTTTTAAAACTATTTCTTTTAAATATTTTTTCCTTAGTTATTTGAAAATTGGGTTTTTTTTTTTTTTTTTCATTCTTTCCTGATATGCTATGTATGGATGTTGGGATTTTGTATGTATGTAGTATGTATGTAGAGGGAAAGTATGTTTTGTATTGATTATTTTTGTTTTGATGTATGTATGCGGATGTTGTATGTAGTTTTGCATTTTAAATTAGTATGATGTAGTATGGATCTATTTTGTACTATGGTAAATAATATATTTTAAATTTATAATATACTAATATATATATATATTTTTATATATAATGTGTGGTTTTGTGTATGTGTGTGTGGTTTTTGTGTGTGGGTTTTGGGTATGTGTGTTTAGTGTGTTGTGTGGTAGTGTGTGTGTGGTGTGTGTGTGTGTATGTGTGGTTTTGTGGTGTGGTGTGTGGTGTGTGTGGGTGTTTTTGGGGGTTTTTGGGGGGTGTGTGTGTGTGTGGTGTTTCTTTTGGTTTTGGTGTGGGGTGGTGTGTGTGTACTTTATTATAAAATTTTAATTTATATATATATATAATATTATATTATATATATTCAATGATGTGAATATATAGATACAAAAATTTCTATCTATCTACTATCTATCTATATTTATATATATATATATAATATATATAATATATATATATTATATATATATATTAATATTGGTTCTTTTGGGTTTTTTGTGTGGTGTGTGTGTGGTGTTTTGGGGTGTGTGGGGTGTGTGTGGTTTTGGGTGGTGTGTGTGTGGGGGTGTGGTTGTGTGTGTTTTTGTGTGGTGTGGTGTGTGTGTGTGTGTGTGTGGGTGTGTGTTACAATGTAGGAATTAGATCATATATCTATATATATATGAATAATAAACAAAAATATATATAATATATATATTTATATAATTTTAAAGTGTGGTGTGTGTGGTGGGGGTGTGTTGTGTGTGTGTGTGTGTGGTGGTGTGTGGGTGTGTGTCTGTGTGTGGTGGGGTGTGTGGGTGTGTGTGTGGGGTTTTGTGTGTGTGTGTGGTGTGTGTGTGTGTGTGTGTGTGTGTGTGTGTGTGTGTGTTGTGTGTGTGGTGTGCATAGAAAAAAATATATAAAAAATATATATACTTTTATATAAAATTTTATAAAATTTAATATATAAAATTTATAATATATATATATATAATATTTTACGTTGTGTAGTAAAAATTATAGTATATATACACCCACACATAACCAAAACATAACAACACACACAAAAACACACAACACACACAATATATAATATTGTGTGTGTGTGGTGTGTGGGTGTGGTGTGGGGGTGTGGGGGGGGGGTGTGTGTGTGTGGGGGGGTTTTATGAGGTGTTAGTATTATATTTATAATATAATATATATATTTTATAATATATAATATATATATATATGTATGTAATATATGTATGTATAAACTGTATAAAATAATATTTTCATATATACATGAAATTTTAATATATATATATTAATATATAAATAATAATATATACTATCATTTTTTATTATATATAAAATATATATAATATAAAATAAAAAATATTAAATTATACTAATAATAATACTACAACACACACACCACACACACACACAAAAACACACACACACACCACACCACACACACACCCCACACACACACACACAACACCACACAACACATAATATATATTATATAAATTATTAATATATATAATATATTATATATATTATTACATATAATACTATATATAAAAATTAACTTATATACATACATCACACACACACACACACACAATACCACACACACACACCTAAACCACACACAAAAACCCCAAACCACACATATAATTATATATATATATATATTTTAATATATATATATATATATATATATATATTATATATCCAAATATATACAATATATTATATAATTTATACATAATATACATACACAACAACACAACACAACACACACAAACACACACACCACAACACACAATATATATTATATAAATATATATATATATATATTTTTTATATAATATATATATATATGTGGTGTGGTGGGGTGTGTGTTGTGTGTGTGGTGTGTTTGTGTGTACGTGTCGTTTTTTGGGGGGTGGGGTTTGTGTGTGTGTGTTGGTGTGTGTGTGGGGTTTTATTATATTATATATATATAACACACACACACACACACACACACACACAACCACACAACACACACACAACAATTTTATATATATATAAAATTATATATAATATATTATTAATATATTATATATATAATACATAAACACACAACATACAAAAACACACTCATTTATATATAATATATATATATATATATATATATATATATATATAATATAATATATAATATACTATATATATATTATATAAAAAATAATTTTATATATATAATATATATATAATAAAAATTATATATATATAATATACATAACATAAAATTTTTTTTTTTTTTTCTTCTTTTTTATACGGTGGTCAGTTTGAACCGCCGGGGGTAAAAACCCCTGATACTTGTGTTTATTTTGTGATGCTTTTGGAGTGAGCACGTGGCGGGGGGTCCCCCAGTTCCCTTTCCACGGAGGTGCCGGGGTTACCCCCCGGGAAATCACTTTTCCCTACTACCCGGGCCTGGACAGCACCGACTTGGGCCGGCTTGACCCCCTGGTAGGCAGGAAATCGAGGGAAGCTCCCTCCCCAAAGGGGAAAAACGCGCCGGCCGGACTCAAACCCTCGAACTCAGTTTGCCGTCGTGCAGTCTTGAGCCCAAAGCTCAACCACTCGGCCAAACCAGGGCCCCCCCCCCCTATTTTAGTACACTTCTTTTCTTTCAACGGGGGTTTAGTTGAGCCGCCGTGGTCACAGCACGATACCTAATTGTATTTTTCATGTTGTGAGCTCTTGGAGTGAGAGTGGCAGGGTCCCCAGCCCTTTTCCACGGAGAGTGCGGTGCTCCCCTTTGGGTAATCATTCTCTTATTTACCCGGGCTTGGGACCACACTGATTGGGGCTGGCTTGCCCGCACAGTGGCTAGGTAGGCAATCGGGGTGAAGTTTCCTTGCCCGGGGAACAACGCGCCGGCCGGTGACACGAACCCTTAAACTCAGATTCCCGTCGTGACAGTTTTTGAGCCGTACTTCCCATTCGGCCACCGCGGCCTTTAATTAATATATAATATATATATAAAAATTATAATTATATATATTATATATATTATACATAAAATATATATTATATGAGTGTGTGTGGTGTGTGGTGGGTGGTGTGTGTGTTGTGTGTGTGGTTTTGGGGTTTAGTGTGTGTGTGTGTGGTGTGTGTGTGTGTGATATATTTAATATATAATATATTTTATATATATATATATATATGGGGGTGGGGTTTTTGTGTGGGGGTTGTGTGTGTGTGTGGGTTTGTGTGTGTGTGTGTGTGTGTTCGTTTTGGGGTGTTTTTTGGTGTTTGGTGTGTATGTGGTGTGTGTGTGTGTGTGTTGTGTGTGGTGTGGGGGTGTGTGTGTGTGGTGTTGGTGTGTGTTGTGTGGTGGTGGGGTGTGTGTGCGTGTGGAGTATGTAATATGTTTACGTATGTAGAAAATAATAATATATTATTATAAAAATATAATATATTTAATATTATTATATATTATATATTCATAAAATGTGTGGTTACGTTATTATATACGTAGGATATAGATATATATATTTATAATATATATATAATATATATTATTATTATAAAATTATATGTGTTGTGTGTGTGGTGTGTTGGGTTGTGTGTTTGTGAGCTCTGTGTTTTTTGTGTGTGTGTGTGTGTGTGTTATGTGTGATGTAGTAGAAAAAAATATATTATATTATATATAATATATATATAATATATATATAAAATATTATAATTATTAATATATTAATAATGTTATATATATATATATATACAATATATATATATAATATATTATATATATATTATTATATTATATATATAAAATATTTTAATTATATAATAAAATTTAAAAAATTTTTTTAAAATTACATATGTTTCAAAACAAAAAAGTCTGAAAACAGCGGACACGCCGGGGTGAAGACGGAATACTATAGGGCTAATAATAGATGAGGAGAAATTGCAACATAAGACTAGCAAATCCTTTTAAAAATGCCCTTCTGAACGGAAAAATTCCGAAAGCCCGAAAAAACGCAAAAAATTATTTGATAAAGGAAAAGGGGATGAAAAGGGTCTAAAAAAAAAAAAAAATTTTTATTATTAA
Organism: Penaeus monodon; assembly: GCF_015228065.2. Classification (NCBI taxonomy): domain Eukaryota; kingdom Metazoa; phylum Arthropoda; class Malacostraca; order Decapoda; family Penaeidae; genus Penaeus; species Penaeus monodon. The sequence continues at coordinate 25,901,573 of NC_051421.1, read as the reverse complement.
AAAAAAAAATCGACCCTAAACCTTTTCCAGTTACTTACAAAAATTTTCACAAAATTATCACAGCTCGCATCTCTGACATGTCTGGGTTCTAACAGCTCGAGAAAGGCAGGCAAAGCAGTGGTTCCCTACCAACAGACCAATCCACACGCTCACTCAAAAAAAGAGAAAAAATAAACGCTATGTGAAAAACCCCATCGGATTTACAATTAAAGAAAGGTATTTTTCTCTCTGTACAAACAAGACAGTACAAGTCTAGAAGCATTCAAGACAAAGGGGTAGAGGAGAATATATTATAAAAAAATTAGATGAAATTTAGAAGAGGGACAGCAACCCTCAAACCCCCACGGAAACCAATAAAAAAGGCTTTTGACAAAGCGACACCCTCTCACCAAAACTGTTTTTAGCTTTCTTTAAGAAATATCTAAGGAACTAGAATGGACGGAAAGGATAAAATAGGAGACGAATTTAACAATTAGGATTTGCAAAAAAATATTGTTTCTTCGTTGAATCAGTAAATGAACTGCCCAAATTTAAACAATGATCTGAATAGGAGTCGAAGTCGGGCGGGGCTTAGATGAAAAAGAAAAAAAACTAAGACCCGTTTAACAGTAAAGTAGTTCCGCAGATACATGTAAAGGGGAAGCGCTGAGATAAAGGGCAAATATAATATTAGGGCAAACGTACGACAAAAAATCTGGAGAAAGGAAAAAAAGCGACACTCAATCAAAGTGCACACCCTTTGCAGACACGTAAAAGTACTAAGAGGTCCTTGCCATTAGTCTAAAAAGAAAAGTCTTTTAAACCCAAAGCGTCATCCCAGTTTGAACTATGAATTAGAAACATGGGTTAGACCTATTTTCTGGGGGGGAAATGTAAAGTTTCCAGAGGGAGGGGAAAGGTTGAGCGGGAATTTTCTTTAAAAAATCGAGAGGGGACGTGGGTCAGAAACAGGCAAAAAATGGAAGATATAATTAGGAGCATCAAGAGGAAGCAATGGCAAATGGGTAGGTCATATTGTCGGGACATGACAACAGAAGGACATATCTCCAATGTTTTTTTTAATGATTATTCTGATATATTATTATAATTTTCATTTTTCATATTATTTTTCATTTTTATTATGAACCAATTATTATGGTAATAAAAAAATTAATATTTTTTTTAGCCATCATAATATCAATCAATATTTTATTTTTTGTTTCATTATCATTTATCATGTTGTATCATTTTCGTTTTTTAATTTTTTTTGTTACATATTATTATTACATTTTTTACTTTATTTTCTTGTTTATTTTTTTTTTTTTTTTTTTTTTTTTTTTTTTTTTTTTTTTTTTAAAAAAAAAAAAAAAAATTTTTATATTATTATTATTATTATTATTTATTATTATTATTATTATTATTATTATTATTATCACAACCCCCATTTTCATTATTGATGTTATCATTATTATTATTAACATCATTAATATTTCAACATCATCATTATTATTATTATTATTATTATTATTATTATTATTACTATTATTATTATTATTATTATTATTATTGCTATAATTTTCGTATTATTATATAATTATTTTCTTATTTTTTTTTTTATAAATTTTTTTTTTATTATTACTGTCATTATTATGGGAACAGTTTTATCCTTTTTGTCATAATTATTTCTTTATTTTTATCTTTATTGATCATTATATTTTTTTTATTATTTCGTTTTTGGTAGTATTCATCATAATTAAAATTAATAATAGTGTTAACATAAAATTATAATCAAGAGTATTATTATTATTATTATTATTTTTATTTTTATTATTATTATTATTATTATTAATAATATTGTACTATTAAATTATTATTTTATCAACATCCATCATCATCATCATCATCATCTCACATCTCATCATCATCATCATCACATCATCATCATTACATTATCATCATCATTTTCATCATACATCATCAATCATCATAATCATAATCATAAACATCATCATCATCATCATAATCAGCATAATCATCACCAAACATCATAATCATAAACATCATCATCATATCTCAACATCATAATCTCATATCTCATCCATCATAATCAAAAACATCTCACATCATTCATCATCATCATATCTTTATATCATCATACATAAAATCATACCAAATTTCACTTTATTTTATTATTGTCATTTTTAAACTGTTGTTTTTGTACTATCACTCAGAGGGTGTTAGTTTTAGTATTATTATTATCATTTTTTAATGTTAATATTGCTGTGTTTTGAAAACTTATTTTTTTGATTATTATTAGAGAGAGAGAGAGGAGAGACGGACAGAAAGTGAAGCGAAAAAGCACAGACAGACAGAAAAAAAGATAGAGAAAAGAAAACGGAAAAAAAAGACAATAAGTAGGGGAGAAGGAGAAACCCAAAGCAAGATTTAACGTAAAACTTAAAAAGAAAACGATTTTCCAGCTGAAAACAGGTAAAAGAAATAACATGGTTTTAAATTTCATGGATCCATATAATACGTTTAAAACTAGAACCATTTCAAAGCCTTTGTAATGAATAAATATATAATTATATATTATATTATAATATATATTAAAATATATTATTGTGTGTGTGTGTGGGTGTGTGGTGTGTGGGGTTTTGGGGGTGGTGTTTTGTGGTTGTGGGGGTGTGTTGTGGTGTGTTGTTTAGTAGCATATAATATATTATATATATTATAATAATATATTATATAATATAAATATATTTATAATTTTTAATATGCTATATGATACATGATGTAAAACTTAATCACACACCACACACACACATATACATAAAAAAATACAAATACAACACACACACACACCACACACACACACCACACAACCACACACAACACACACACAACACAACACACACATATGAATAAAACTTATATAAAAAATATTATTAATATATTATTAATATATATAATAATTTTATTTATTTTTTTGGGTTATAATTAAAATATTAAAAATTTTAAAAATATTAATATATATATATATTATACATACATAATTAATATAAATAATATATATAATATAATATAATATATTATTATTAATTATTTTATATTATATGCATATATTAAATGTGATATAAAAAACAATATAATATAGTATATAAATAAAAAGAGAGAGAGAGAGATGATAGTTTTTATTAAATTATTGAATAGTTTTTTTAAAATATTACTTATACTTGTAAATAACTACATATAAAAAAAAATTTTATATAATATAATATAAATAATATTATATAATATATAATTTTATTTTTATATAAATATTTATATATATATTAAATATAAATTATAATTTATATATAAAAGCCCCAAAGTCACATGTACAAGTGTGTGTGTGTGTGTTTGTGTTGGTGTGTGTGTGGTGTGTGGTGGTTTGTGTGTGTGTGTGTGTTGTGTGTGTGGTTGGTGTGTGGTGGTGTGTGTTGTGTGGTATGGATGTAGCATATATAATATATAAATATATATATATATAAATAATATATATAATTTATAAATTTTTATATATATATATTTATATATATTTTTTAATTTAAAATATATTTTAAAAATATATATAAATTTTATATATAATATAATATATATATATAAATATAATTAATATAATTTTATTTTAATAATTATATATGGAATATATATATAAAATATATATATTATATTATATATATAATATATTATATATATATGTTTATAATATATATATATATAATATATTAATATAGTGTGTGTGTGTGGAGTGTGGTGGTGTGTGTGTGGGTGTGTGTGTGTGGTGTGTGTGTGTGTGTGTGTGTTGTTGCGTTGTGTGGTGTGTGTTAGGGTGGGATGAAAAAATTAAAAATATATATATAATATATATATATAATATATATATTTCATTTATTATAATATAATATATATATTATATATTATAAATTTTATTATATATATTATAAAATATGGTGTGGTGTGTGTGGGTGTGTGTGTGTGTTTTGTTGTGTTTGGTGGGGTTGTGTGGGGTGTTTATCAAATGATTCTTTTGAAAATAAACTGAATCATACAGAACTTTATTTTTGCAATCATCTTTTTTCCTTTGAGTTTCATTTAATTTTAATTTTTTTTTCCCTTTCTTTTTCTTCATCAAAAACCCGGTGATACATATATATAATTTTAAAATATAATATATAATATATATATAATTATATAATAATAATATAAAATTGGGTTTTTTTATTTAATTTTTAAATAAATAAATTTAAATATATATTTATATATATATATATATATAATATAATATAATATAATAATTATATACAACAAAATATAATATATACAATATAATTAAAATATATAATTATATATAAAAAATATAATAATAAATATATATAAGCTATTAGGGGTATAAAAAAACTATATCAAATTGTATTAAATAAGAGGGAGAGAGAGATTAATGTTAATATTAAATAATGTAATAGTTTTTTATAAAATAACATATAAAATATGTGTATATATATACAACATATATACATACATATAATATATATATATATATATATATATATATTATATATAAATATTATATATATATATATATATATATACTACATAAAATATTATATATATATATATATATATTATATATATTATAATATAAAAGCAAAATGCTCACATGTACATAGTGTGTGTGTGTGTGTGGGGTGTATGTTGTGTGGTGTGTGTGTGTGGGTGTGGGGTGGGGTGTGTTGTGTGTGTGTGTGTGTGTGTGTGTGTGTGTGTGTGTGTGTATGTATGTAGCATATATATATTATAAATATAATATATATATATATATAGATATATATATAAAATATATATATATATATTTTATATATATATGGATATATATATATAATAATATATATATATATTATATATATATATATATTATATATTTGTATATATATATATATATATATATATATATATATAAAATTAAAATATAAAATATATATTTGGTGTGTGTGTGGGGGGGGTTTTTTGTGGGTGTTGGGGGGTTTTTGGGGTTGTGTTTTTTTAAAATTGTTTAAATAATATAAAATATAATATATATATATATATATATATATATATATTATATATATATATATTAAATTATATATATATATATATACTAAAAAAATTTTAAATATAATTATTATATGTTAATGGGGGGCCCCCTTATCTTTTTCCCCGGCTTTTGGGTTACCCAAAGGCCATGGCCTCCTGGATTTCACAAAGAGCCAACCCCGATGGGCAGGGTATCCCCAGGGAAGCGAGCTAGGTGCCATATAGCCTAAGGTTTTGGGGATCCTGGGGTTAGCAATAAGGCCCATGCCAGTTCCGTTTTGGACACATGGCCCCGCCCCAATAACCCCATGATCCCGGGGAAGATACTTTTTACAAAAGGCATCAAGACGAGACTCCAAGGCATTAAAAAGCATCCAGGTTTCATTCCATAGAGCAAAAAACTGGGTATCAAGGCCTTGAAGACTGTGCTTGGTCCTTTAGATAGGTACCACATATCCCAAAAGCTCTTGTTGATCAAGTTCTTTGGCTCCGTTACCAGAACAATCCGTCTACTACTTTTTTGGTCTGACAGCCCAGAGATATGAATTGCTACCAGGGAGCATAGTCTCTGTGACTTCAATGTACTCACCACAAGCATGGACACTGAATGGGTTCCCCAAAGGCTCCCAAAAATCTAAAAATTGGTTTTGGGCCAGGAGACCTCTAAGCCCAAGGGTTTCCTTCATTGCAAAGATCAAGAGCCGCCACCCGTGACCCAGGGGCTCAGATAGGATAGCAAAATCATGGGGCAGGTCTGAGACCTTGATATTGCCCAGTGTTTTTCCACACAGGAATTGGTTAGTAGATCTGCCCATTATCCAGTCCTGCAGGGGCGTTGAAAAGTGGCAAGTGGTCAAGGACACACCCCTGAATTAAAAGGGGAAGAAGTTCGAAAGGCCCCACCACACTTAAAAAGCTTTTAGTATGGTTAACAGGGTTCCTATTAGGCAATAATTTGTGTTGGGGAAACCCCCCGATCTCAGAATCTCCACCAAGTCAATGCCTTTTTGAGGTATCTGCAAGCAAAACCCCGGAAAAAAAAATTTTTATTTTGGCTCCCATGCCCAAACCCCAAAGGGGGGGGTTAAAAAAAAAAAAAAAAATTTTTTTTTTTTTTTTTCCCCCCCAAAGCCCCCCCCTTTGGGAAAAAGGGGAATTATTGGGGTTTTTTTTTTAATTTGTGGAACTTTGGCCCAAAGGGAAAAGTGAATCCCCAGGGGAAAAAAAAATTTTCTCCCCCGTCCTTTTGGTTGGGGGGTTTTTAAGTAAGGTGGTTTGGGCCCCCCCTTTGGGGGGGAATTTCAATTTTTCCCAAAAACCCCTGTATGTCTAGATGCCAAGGGGCAGGTCGGTATCCATCAAGTGAGCCATAGGTTATCCTCAGCCTTAGAACTTCAAGCAGATATCAACATATGCCTGTGGCTCCCCCACACTTCAGCTTGGAAATTGCCATTCTAACCTCTGTTAGGTCAGGAGTTGCTGATGGGAAGGTTTGGCACAGGTATTGGGGATAAACACTTGAATGCAATCTAAATGTTGGAAAGGGTCTATCTTGTGAAACAGCTCAAAATACTCAAACCCAACTTTCACGAATCCCAACATGATCCAAGATGATCTGGCCATCCACTGAGTGGACTGTAGTTTCTGTGAGGAGGGCTTAGAGTTTGGCTTTCTCAGGCTTGGTAGGCGGGCCTAAGTTCATTTATCTTCAACCTCCTCAGCAAGATTCCTGATGAACTGTTCCTTGTCCCTTCTCAGCAGTGTCTGAGCCTACACAAAAAAGAGCGATGCCCAAAACTGATTGCCCATTCAGCCGGGCCATGGACATGCTTCATTGCCTCCAATGTCTCCAGGAAAATGGAATTTTGCTATGCCTACAGGCATACAAACCCAAAGGACTGTGTTGCTTCGAGTGTTTTGTGCTTGAAGAACTCCCACGGTTCTGTGAATCGATCAGAGACTGCCTTGGTGAACCCATGGGCACACTCCTCCTCAGTCTCTCCAAGTGAAACACCCTAGAGTGGCCACTGGGGGCATGGGGAGTTTTGAAGTGAACCCGTAGGGTAGCCACAACAAGCACATGGTCAGGACCACAGAACTCAGGTAAACTCTACAGTTCTGGAGGGTCCTGTATCACCACTGTACCTGTATCACTATACCAAGAAGCAATGCGGGTTGGAGTGCTGATACCAGGAGCCAGAGATCCTCATTCTCTGGGACCTAGCAAAGTCCCAGAGAAGGAGGCTGTTCTCACTGCTGGGATAAGCTCCTGAGCTATGGGGACTGACAGACATCTCATAGCCAGCAAAATCACAGCTGGATACCGCATTAAAGTCGACCAGAATAATGCGAATATCTAGCCGGGGCAATTGTCTGCCATGGATGAGAGTTTGGCATAGAACACCTCTTTCACATCGAGTTTGCAAACATCAGTAGGAGTATACACAGCAATAATAGACACTAAGCCTAAAGCATGCTTCAGTCTCAATGCCATAATACACTTGTCAACCAGTGTTACCTCAACTACCGAGGGTTGAAGTCAGCTGGAGATGACCATTGCTGCAGCCCGACCAGTAGTAGGTGTACCCACCCATACTGATCGTGTTACGGCCAGGTCTTGTCACCTCCAAGATTGATTTATTATTTAAAATTATCTGCCACATCAACAGCTAAGATCATTAGTGGCGAACACCTTGTTAAATAGAAATATTTCGATATTTAAATCTCTCGCTGCTGAGAGTGGAGGACCACCTCTTTCATTACACTGGGACTACATGAACCTAATTTACTACATGAGACTACAAAGGATTCCAGGATATCCTACATCCAGATTGGTTTTCAACCCTTGAGGATAGCCGATCCTATGGTAAGAGAATGAGGAATCTTGAGGAAGATCTTAATTTAAATCTCACTAAGGATCTGGCTGTTGGAATTCCCCAATTCCCCCCTTGGACTAATCAAGTCGAGCTGGATTTGGTCGCATTGGGAAAGGGGAGAGATCTGAAGCAGAAGTCAGAGAGGGATTTCTTCAGCATATTTCTAAATACCAAGGATCAGATGCAATAAGTACAGATCGTACAGCAGTGAGCAGAAGGAAGACTGCATCTGGCAGTCTTTCTCTAGCAGCCTCAGTCTTCACTGCAGAGTTACATGCCATACTTGCAGTAGTTAAGATGACTAGAGATCTTACGAACCATTCTATTTTAATATATTGTGACTCTCGTAGTGCCTTGCAAGCAATCAAGAGCTTAAATTCATCACATCAGGTAGTGAGGGAGGTTCAAGATTGGCTTGCACTGATGTCAACACATAAAAAGATAACTCTCTGTTGGGTGCCAGCACATGTTGGTATCAGTGGGAATGAGTGAGCTGATCAGAAGGCAAAGGTAGCTGCCACTCAGCCCTGTGATGCTTATTTTCCTGAAACCCAGCATCAGAAATTGTCTGTGATAGATGGAGGGAACAATGGAGGCATACCTCTAGAAACAAACTGCGAGAGATTAGAGATGACATTGGCAGTTGGGTGACCAGCATCCATCCCAACCAAAAAGTAGAAGTTGTATTAACAAGACAAAGGATCGGGCACACGAGACTGACTCATGGATCAATGATGGCTAAAAGTGAAGCACTTTGTGGGGGATGCCAAGAGCCATTAACGGTCGCACATGTAATGGAATGATGTGCAACATTCTCAAGACCAAAGACGTATGTACTTGTCTCCCCCATTACACTGAAAATATATTGGGGGAGGATTGTGACATAGAAGATCTTATTAGTTTCCTTAAGGAGGCTAATATTTTCAGTAAAATTTAATTATGAATAATATTTATGCAATAATTTTATACACTTAGAGCATAATATTTATGCTTTGATTTATAATATATCTATTGTTATTTGTAAGATATTTATTGATAGATTTTTAAAGTTTTAAACATTTTAATATCTCTATTTAACAAGGTATTCGCCACTAATGACCTTAGCTGTTGACACGGCAGATAATTTTAAATTATCAATCAATCAATCCACTCTCAGCATACAGGGGCTCCTGAAAGCCCCAGTACAGATTCTAATGTATTGTGTGTTCTTGCACATCCTGTAAGCTTCCTCCTGAGCAGAGTACAGTGTAAAGTCATCCACATACAGATTACATGAGACAGCACTTGGAACAACCTTTGCAATGTCATTTACAGCAATGGCAAACAAGGTCACACTCAAGACACTCCCTTGTGGGACCACTTCCAGTTGATCTTCCAGGTTAGAGAAACTGTTTCCTACCCGAACTCTAAACTTCCTGTTAGTAAGGAAGCTTTATATGATGGTAGGTAATGCTCCTCTTAAACCAATGTCATACAGCCTCATGAATATGCCATGCTTCCAAGTAGTATTGTAAACCTTTTCAAGGTCAAAGAAGACTGTTATCATGTGACATCACTGTGCGAAGGAATTCTGTATAGCAGTTTCCATCCTCACAAGTGCATCTGTGGTCAATCTCAATTTTCTAAAGCCATATTAATATGGGGTCAACTCGTTTTCCTTTCTAGCAACCATGTCAACCTGAAGTTTACCATTTTCTCCATCAGCTTGCAGATGCAGCTGGTGAGAGAAATTGGTCCGTAATTTCCTGGTGTGGAAGCATCTTTGCCAGGTTTAGGAACAGGAATGATTATAGCCTCTTTCCATGTGGATGGCACTGTGCCTTCCCCATAGATCCTATTGAATAGGTCCAACAGGAACTTCTGGGAGCTCTCTGGTAAGTGATATATCACTTGGTATGGAATATCGTCACTTCCTGGGCAGTTACGCAGAGCTGGAAGCAGAGTCACTCTTGCGCAAAAATGCAAGTGTATGAAGTTCTGCTGCAGTCCTACTGAAGAATGACACTGGGTGTTGTTCCTGTTCAGCCTGAAGAGTGGAGAATCAAGCAGTGTAAGATGCTCCAGAGGAAATCTCTGCTATGGATTTAGCTAGCTCATTTGCAACATTTTTTTTTTCGGTGATGATTATGCCATCTATCTTCAGAGCAGGTTGTGATATGGATGTGCTCTTTCCATCGATGTTACGCACCTTGTGCAATACTGCAGTTGATCTAAAAAGATTCCAGTCCACATGTTCAAGTCGCCATCTCTGCACTTCATTGACTGGAATACCATTCACCTCCTGCAAAAGTATTGGAAAGTGGTCGCTTCCATGTAAGTGAAGTTCAACGTGAATCAGGTGAGCCTATTGATAGGTCTATATTGGAGAATATCCCAATTTGAATTTGGAAATGTGTGGAAGTGTCACTGTTCAGTAAAACTGCATCTACTCTTAAGAACAAGGACTCCAATACCTTTTCTCAAGGGGTGCACAGTGTCTCCCCAGAGATGATGCCGACCACTGAAATCTCCCAAGAGTAAAAATGGATGTGGCAACTGCCCAAGTAGATTTTCCAAATCATTTATGTTGAGATTATGTGGAGGAAGGTAAATGGATGCAACAGTGTAAGGTCGTGTCAAGCCTATTCTCACAGCCTTCACCTGCAGTGTTGTCTGCAGGTGGATGGCCTGAAAGGGAATATCCTGACATACCATTACTGCTACTCCTCCATGAGGTCCATTGTCAAAGGTCCCGTAATGGGCTTGAACTTGGAATCCTCTCAGGGAAATGGGACGATTTTCCATAGTCATAATCTCTTGTAGGCACACAAACACTGGGTTACATGAAGCTATCAGATGTTGCAGTTCTTCCCATTTTGTATGAATTCCCTGAACGTTCCATTGGATTAGGGTATCCAGTTCTTCAGGTGTTTGGCAGCAATTGTGGTGAAGGTTTGCCCCACACCTTTAGGCTGTCCCTTCCCAGGATCCTGGGAGTACCTTTTTAAGGGCTGTTTCCCTGTGGAACTAGTTTCCACAGGCTTCCTTTGGACAGGCTCAGGATTTCTTTGCCTGGGCAAAGGGCGTACCTGAGCCTTAGCTTCAGGGGCATTCTGCCTAGCAGCTTAGGGCCCTGTCGATGTGGTGGCAGCTGAAGCTGTTGAGGCCTTTGGAGCCTCAACTGATGGCTCCAAAGACCTTACTTTGGGAGGAGTCTCCTCAATAGACCCCTCATTCCTATTCCGTTTCTGGTGGAACAACTCACCAGAGGCAGTGTCAGCAATTGGGGGCTGAGGTCTAAAGGAAGTGGCAGAGTGTGTGGTGTAAGAAGCACCAGAGGGCAAGGGTTAGTGGGAAGGAGAAGAACCGAAGCAAAGGACCTACCTGGCTGTGCAAACAGCACATGGACATGTCGCTTTGCCTTTGGAAAGCTAACTTTCTCCTTGCTCCCTATTACCAATACTTCTTTTTCAAATTTATACCTTTTACATTGCTTTGATGAAGCTTCATGAGCTTCTTTGCAGTGGTAACAGCATATTGGACCTGGACAGTTGTCATCTCCTTGATGATCTGTGGTACCACACTTTACACATACTCTTGGGTGTCCATTTTCTTTCAAACGGCAAGAGTTGGCTCCATGCCCATAACCCTGGCAGTGGAAGCACCACATAGGGTTGGGCACAGATGGCTTTACCTTGAGGTGGTACCATGCCAACTTAACTGATTCTGGAAATACTAACATGTTAAAAGTTAGGAGAACTGGTATCGACTGTTCCAAACCATCAACTTTCTTCTTAAAACGTTATACTGCCACTACATTAAAATTCTCTAGTTCCTCTAAAAGTTTTTCCTCAGAATACCTCATCAGGTCTCGGGAAAAGACAATTCCCTTACAATGATTTTGTGTTTTGTGAGAACATGAGACTTGAGCCCCAGGAATGTCGTATATCACATGGAGACGGTCACTCTCGTCTGGTGATGAAACCTCAACTATCAGGCTACCATCTCGCTGTGGGGTGATGTGAGGATCACGTTGACATACCACAACTATTTTCCGATGTACTTCAAAAATATCAAGATCCATGATTGATACACCATCAGTGGTCTTCACTACTAGGTACTTACTATATGAGATACTTTCATATTTACCAGTTAAGATTTCCTTAATGGTTTGAGGAGGAATTTTCTCCTTACCTGGTTTGGGAGCCCGGGAACCATTGCTATTCCCATTCTTGCCCTTTGGAAGCTGGAAAGGTTTCAGACTGATAACATGATGTTCCAGATGGTATGGCCAGGGGATTGCGTAGGTTGTCAGGGAGAGAGCTAGATCTTTGTAAATTTATAGTAACCTACAAATTAGAATTCTTTATTTCCTTACCCCCCCCCCCACCTACTATGGAGTCCAACAAGGGGAAGCTATAGTTGGGGCTCAAAATCTCCCAAAAGCCACAAGGGTAATGAGGAAATATAAGCAGCCACTGTTGCAGTACTGATAACAGTCACAGAACCTATGCGCTACCAACTGAACAGTGCCTGCTTGACCCTAGCCATATTTGACCAGCCGATTGACTTGACCAGGCCTTGATCAAGCCACCCGTCTAACCAGAATAGAGGACCAAAGAGATATATTGTTAGCTGCAGGGCGCAGCGTGCAGCATCGCTCAACTTCAGGACGCCTGTCTACTGTTAATATGGGAGGCCACACATGGCAAACACAAATGGGAGAGCTCTCCCTGGTACAAAATGGAATGAACCAGGGATGGGTGCACCATCCCCTCTCATAGGCCTTGGTGCACCAGGAAGCCATTTTGCTTCATCCCTCACTGGTGACCCCTCCAGTATGGGTAGCCCTCTGGTCCGGCTCACCAGATCATTGGGACCTCAAGGCCCCCCCACAAGGGGGGCCTTGTGGCAAGGCAGCTTCCGTTAGAGGGGTCACCTCCAAGAGTGCAGCCAACTCAACTACCAATCGCTCCAATTCCTTCGAA
>NC_051421.1:25863633-25883633 GCF_015228065.2 Penaeus monodon | reverse complement strand
CAAGGTTACCATAAAGCGACAACTATAATCAGCCACTGAACAGAAGATCCGCCAGCTGAACTAGGCATTCACAAAGCGTAATTTAAGTGATGGCACCTCAGTCAAGTGCTAGACACTGACCCCGCGACCCGTGGCCGCGGTCGGCCGAGGGCGCAGGCCGGTAGGCTTAGCAACTGCAAAGGAATGCGACACCTCTCAAAAAAATGCCAGATACAAAATCACCTTTCTAACTCCCTCTAACCGATTCCAACATCCTAAATCCTCCTCTCCCACATTGCCCACCTCCGTCCCTCATCCCCTCCACTGCAAGCCTACAATTTATGCACATTATAATGCATGGTTTCATTATAATGGAGTGCATTATGTGAGCTCATGCAGACGCTGTTCAAGCGTTTGTGCATGAGTGTGAGTGCGTATGCACGCGCAGGTGTATGCATGTGTATATGTACGTGTCCATGTGGTGTGTATACAAGAGAAGCAATATATATGTAGATATGTATATCTGTGTGTGTATGTGTATATATTCATATGTGTGTATGTATATGTGTGTATGTGTGTGTGAGAGTGTATATGTATGTGTATGCATATGTATGTGTATAAGTAGGTGTGAGTGTATATATGCATATATATGTGTATAAGTATATGTGTGTGTACGTATATATATATGTATATGTATGCATGTATGTATGTGTATGCATGTATGTGTATGTGTATGTGCATGTATATACATATATATGTGGGTGAGCACTAATGTGTACTCATAAACGTATGTGCGTATACACGTGTGCATCAGCATACGTATAGCTATATTAGTATGTGTATGTATAATAAGTGTACAGTATGGGGTGCGTATACACATATGTATGTTCATGTGATGCGTGCATACGTCTATACGTCTGTGTAGTTGTGTACAATGTAGGAGTGTGTATGTAAATCATATGCATGGGAGCATATGTAAAGGTGTATTCTTGCGTGTGCATGTGCACGAAAATAAACATATGCTTGGTACTTGGGGTATTTGCAGGTGAACAACTGTGTCGGCACTGGGCGTACATGCGCATAAATAAAATCAGTGTATAAAATATAATCGCCATATATACACTTCTGATAGTCAAGCCCATGCTCATGGGAGTATACCCTGGCATAGTGAGCAGGCCGTGCGTGTCTGCACATAAGTCCACACTAGACAGGCCAACCTGCTGGAGAGGCTTATCAGTGGCATCCCGGCTAAACTACTACCCCTTCCACCAAGATACACCTAAGCCAGTAGGTGGGAGGTTACTCGGCTGCCTACCTCTCAAAAAAAATGACTGCACAAACAAAGCAATAGCCCTCAATTACCGGAGGCGAAGGAACCCCTGGTTACGGCGGCGATCAGGATCGCTCTGGAGCAGAATCCCCGGTTAACAACAAGCCGCACCATGTTGATGAACCTTTGCAAAATAATATAAGGGCAATGAGAACTGAATCCGCTTACAGCATTACTTGAGGAACTCTCTTTCATTAAATGGGATACTTGTAGGACTCTGTGAGGTTAGAAGACTAAGCCAAGAACAGAAGATAATAAATGATGGACATTTACTCTATCGGAGAGGTAAACACAGGGTAGCAAGCAGAAATTTGGGTGGTTTCTTTGTTCACAAACATTTAGAGAAGAATATTTTGGAATTCTACAGTATAAACAAAAGAGTGTCTTCAGTATAATAAAAACTACACAAAGGTACAACTTAAAGGGTTGTTCAAGTCTATGCTCCAACCTGCGGCCACAGTGATGAAGAAATAGAGAGCTTCTATGATGTTCATCTAGCCAGCGAGAGAGTAAAAACCCACTTCACAGTAGGAGATTTTAATGCTAAAATAAGTAAAAAGACAGAAGGAGAAACCGTAGTAGGGAATCACAGAATAGGTACTAGGAATGAGACATGGAAGTGGACATGGAAGTCACCATTTGACAACAAAAACAAAATTGACTTCATAATTTAAAATAGGCGCGATATAGTAAAAAATGTGGAAGTTATTAATAAACTAAATGCTGGCAGCGACCATAGAAAGGTCAGAGGCCAATTACACCTTAGAGAGGAAAGGAATAAACTCATACGAAGCCGCACCAAAATTTGCCAAATTGAATTTCCAGAGCGACAGAATTTAACATTAATATCCAAAACAAATATTCACTTCTCAGCAAACGACGAAGATCCAACATTGACCAAATCAACAAACAGTTCAATGAAAATAAAAAAGGAAGCTGCACTAGAAGTAGGCGGTAAGAACGTCAAGCAAACCTTCAGCAAGTTCTCGGTAGAAACTAAAGAGCTTATGCGAAAACGTAGTGTCATGAAAGTATCATCAAACAGGAACAAAATAGAATTAACTGAACTAACAAAGATATAAACAAATAAACAGGGAAATTGTAGGGAAATTCAATACTCAAAAAATAAATGACAATGATCTAGTACTAGCATAAAAACGTTAAAAGGAAAACTGGGAATAGGGAGATATCAATTATATGCAACAAAGAAACCAGATGGAGAAGTGACATGTAATAAGAATAAAATCATAAGAGTAGTGGAAGACTTTTACAGGAATCTATACAGCTATACTAGCCAATTTTTTAAACAAATGCCTTATCAACGGGAAAGCTCCGAAAGCCTGGAAAACTGCAACAATTATTTTGATACATAAAAAAGGAGGATAGAGAGGATCTAAAAACAAATACCGACCAATAAGCCTCCTTTCAGTTATTTACAAACTATTCACAAAAGTCATCACAACTCGCATCTCTGACAGTCAGGTTTCTAACCAGCCTAGAGAACAGGCAGGCTTCCGCAGTGGATTCTCAACAACAGGCCACATCCACACACTCACCCAAATAAGAGGAAAAATAAACGACTATATGAAACCCTTGTGTATGGCATTCATTGATTACAAAAAGGCATTTGACTCTGTACAAATATCAGCAGTACTAGAAGCTATCCGAAGACAGGAAGTAGAGGAGGTCTATTGTAAAATATTGGAAGATATATACGAAGATGGAGTAGCAATCATCAAGCTCCAAACGGAAACCGACAAAATACCAATTTAAAAAGCTGTTAGACAGGGTGATAGCATCTCACCAAAACTGTTTACAGCTTGCCTTGAGGAAATATTCAAAAATCTGGAATGAAACACAAAGGGTATCAAAATAGGAGACAAATACCTAAACAATCTAACATTTGCAGATGATATTTTTCTCGTAAGTGAATCTGCAAATGAATCGCAAATAAAAAATTCTGAATAGAGAATCTGAAAACAAATTAGAATGAACAAAAAAAGGGTACTCATGTTCAATAGTAATTCAAATTTGAAAAGATACGTTTACAAAGCGAAGCGCTAGAGAAGTGGGCAAATTATAACTAGAGCAACTCATACGACAAACCCATGAGCGAAGAGGAAAATTAAACCTTCAGCAGACCAGTGCACACTAAAAGGGCCCCCTTTCCATTATTTTAAAAAATGGCAAAAGGCAATCCCCTACACTGGGGACAGATGACAGATGGGCAAAAATCCCGACTGGGTTTTGATAATTAAAAAGGCCAAGGGCCAAATTGAAAAGAACGTGACGAATAACGAAATTTGGGGCCGAGACTGAAACAGAAAAAAACAAAACGACAAAGTTGGAAAATTGGGGGAGGCTAGTCCTGCATTTATTGGGTCAGGCTGAGATATGATATATATGCGTGGTTTGTGATATAATTATATATATAAAATATATATTTTATATAATATATATTTTTTATATTATTTAAAATTTTATTTATAAAATTTTATATTATATATATAATTAAATATTAATATTACATATTATATATATATATATATTATACTATTTTTAAAATTATTTTTTTTAATAAAATTATATATTGTGGGGTGTGTGTGCGTGTGTGTGGGGGTTTTTTTGGTGTGTGTGTGGTGCGGGGGTGTACATATTTTACTGTGTTAATATATTGTGTATTAAAATACCTATATATATATTACACACATGCTTGGGGTTTTTTAACAAATACTATACTTTATTAGGGTTCTATTATTTTGCATATAAAATTATGTATGAAATGTATACATTGATGATAGTTTGGATACATATCAAATTATCCATTTTAATTTTAATATATATATTTAATATATAAAATTATATAATTATATATATATATATAATTAATATACCCTTATTCATTTTAACAATTATTACTGATAAATAATAATAAAAAAAGATATAATTTTTATATGCCGCGCGCGCACATACCACACCACACCCCAACCACACCACCACCCCACACCACACACACCCCCAAACCAAAACACCCGCACGCACGCACACCCACCCACACACCACACCCCCACCACATACTACCCCAAACACACACCACACACAAAACCCCACAAAAACCACACACACCCCCACACAACACTCACCCCCACACCCCACACACCACACCCCCCACCCCACATCACAACACACACACACACACACAATTATATATATATATATATATATATATATATATTATATATATATCTTATAAAATTATTAAAAAAAAATTATATAATATATATTAATTATTTATATCAAAATATATCCTATATATCAAAATATATATTATATATAATATTAATTCCAAAAATATAGATTTTAAAATTAATATATATATTAAAATATATTCTTTTCTATAAAATTATCTTTTTATATATATTTTATATTTTATATATTTATATTTTTTAATCTCTTTTTATATTTATTTTATATATTTTAATATTTTTATAAAATTTATTTTATATATGTGTGGGTGTGTGGGGTTTGGGGTGTGTGTGTTTTGTGTGTGGGTGTGTTTTGTGGGGGGTGGGGGTGTGTTGTGGGGTTGTGTGTGTGTGGGTGTGTGTGTGTGTGTTGTTTTTTGGTTTGTATGGGGTGTGTGTGTGTGTGTGTGTGTGTGTGGGGGTGCGTGCGTGCGTGTGGGGTTTTTGGGTGTGTGGTGTGGGGTTGGTGGGGTTTGTGTGTGTGGTGTGTTTTGGGGTTGGGGTTTTTGTATTTTGCGCGCGCGCGCATAAAAAATCATATTTTTATATCTATCTATCTTCAGTATTTATGTTTTTTTAAATATAAATATGAATATATATATATATATATTATATTATAAAATAATATATATTTTAAAATATATGTTAAAATATTATATAGGGATGGGATAGAAAATGTATCCTCTATCTATCTCCATGTTACATCATACAAAATGAAATTGCTATATATATATACATATATCATGTAATGTTTAAAAATGTTAACACAAAATATCCCTGTGTGTAAATATATTATATTTTATATATATACAAAATATAATCACACATGTATATAGTAAAACCCCACGCACACACACCCAAAACCCCAAAACCCCAAACACGCACACCCCCACCCACATATATATATATTATATTTTATATTATATATATATATATATAATATAAAATTATATATATAGGGATATTCTTATTTTATATGTTTTAATAAAAATTTTATATTATATATTTATAAATATATATTATATTATATATATATAAAATAAAATTTATTTTAATATATATTATATATATATAATATATATATTCAAAAACACACGCATTATACATCATCATCACCTGACCCAATCATCAGGCGGGGCCCTCCCCCAATCTTTTAAAAAAACTTTGTCTGTCTTTTTTTTTTCTTTTTCCAGTCTCGGCCCCCAAATTTTCTTATTTCGTCACGCTATTTTTTTCACTATTTGGGGCCCCCCTTGGGCCTCTTTATTTATAAATTTAACCCCATCTGTTATTTTTTTTTCCATCTGTCATCCTGTCTCCTATGTGTATGACTTGCCTATTGCCAGTTTTTAAATATAATGGCAAGGGGCCTCTTAGTGTGCTACTGTGTCTGCTGAAGGCTTAATTTCCTCTTCGCTACAGGGGTTTGTCGGTATGATTTTCTAAAGTTATAAAACCTTGTCCACTTCTCTGGGGGGGCCTTGGGCTTTTACCTTTCTTTTTCGAATTAAAATCTAAATTAAACAGGATGCTACCTTTTTTCTTGTTCTTTCTGTCTGTATTCAATTTCTCTATTCAGATCATTTATTAGTTGCGGGCTTTTTTTTTGCAGATTCATTTACGAAAAAAATATCATCTGCAAATTTTTGATTTTTTTAGGTATTTTTTCCCCCTATTTTGATACCCTTTTGTGTTCATTCCGTTTTTTGATATTTTCCCCAAGGCAACTGAAAAAGTTTTTTTTGGGGAGATGCTATCACCCTGTCTAAAAGCTTTTTAAATTGGTATTTTGTCGGTTTCCTTTTGGGGCTTTTTATGATTGCTACTCCCTCTTCGTATATATCTTCCCCAAAATTTTTTCAATAACCTCCTCTACTTCCCGTTTTTCGGGTAAATTTTAGTTGCTGATTTTGACGAGTCAAATCCTTTTTTTAAAAATGATGCCATACACAAAGGGGGTTTATATATTCCCTTTTTTTTCCTCTTTTTGGGGGAGTGTTGGATGTGGGCCCGTTGTTTTTGAAACCCTTGGGGGAGCCTGGGCCCGTTCTCTAGGCCGGTTTTGAAACCCGATGTCAAGGGTGCGAAATTTTTATGACTTTTTGTGAATATTTTGTAAAACCCGAAAAGGGGGCTTTTGGTCGGTTTTTTGTTTTTAGATCCTCTCTATCCCCCCTTTTTTAGGGATCAAATTTGTTGGGAGTTTTTCCCGGGTTTTTGGGGCTTTCCCCTTTTATAAGGGATTTGTTTTTAAAAAAATTTGGGTAGTATTTGCTGTATAATTCCTGTAAAAGTCTTCCACTACTCTTTGAAATTTTTTCTTATTTTTCTTCACTTCTCCCCTCTGGGTTTCCTTTTTTTCATATAATTTATAAACTTCCCCCCATTCCGATCTCCTTTAAATGTTTTTTATCCCAGTACCTGAGATTTATTGCCAAATTTTTATTTGGTATTTTAATTTCCGTACAAATTTTCCCCGTTTTTTTGTTTATTCTTTTTTAGTTCAGTTAAATTTTATTTTGTTCCCGTTTTTTATGATCTTTTTATGACCTACGTTTTTGCTAAGCTCCTTTTAGTTTTTTTAAAGGGGAAATTGCTGAAGGTTTGCTTGACTTTTTTCCGCCCACTTCTAGTGCGCTTCCCTTTAAATTTTGTCCCTTTAACTGTTTTGGTTTTATTTGGGCATGTTGAGAAACTTTGTCGCGGGTGAGAAATGAATATATGTTTTGGATATTAAGTTTAAATTTTGTCGCTCTGGTATTCAAGTTGGGTAAATTTGGTTGGGCTTTCGGATGGGGTTTTTCCTTTTCCCCTCTAAGGGGTAAATTTGGCCCCCTACCCTTTTAAAGGTCGCTGCCAGCAAATTTTTTTATTAAAACTTCCACTTTTTTACTATAAACGCGCCTATTTTAATTTGAAATCAATTTTGGTTTTTTTTGTCAAAAGGACTTCCAGTCCACTTCCATGTCTCATTCCTAGTAAACCCATTCTGTGTTCCTACTACGGTTTTTTCCTTCTGTCTTTTTACTTTTTTTAGCATTAAAAACTTCCTGGGGAATGGGTTTTTTTCTCTCTCGCTGGCTAGATGAAAATCTAGAAGCTCTCCCATTCTTCATCACTGTGGCCGCAGGTTTGGGCATTTACTTGAACAATCCTTAATTGTACCTTTTTGGATTTTTTTATTTGGGGGACACTCTTTTGTTTTTTTACTGTAAATTCCCCAATAAACTTCTCTAAATGTTTTTTGAACTAAAAAACCCCCCCTAATTCCTGCTTTTCTACCCTGTGGGTTTTCCCCTCCCATAGGTAAATGGGCCATCTTTGTATCTTTTGTTCTTCGCCTAGTTTTTCTAACCTCAAAAAGTCCCCACAAGTATCCCATTTAATGAAAAAAGTTCCTTTAAGTAATGCTATAAATCGGATTTGTTTTTCATTGCCCTTAAATTATTTTGCAAGGTTCATCACAGGGGGCGGTTGTTGTTAAACCCGGGGTTCTGCTTCCAAAGCGTTTCCCGATCGGGCCCCCGTAAACCCGGGGTTCCTTCCCTCCGGTAATTGGGGCTTTGCTTTTTTTGTGCAGTCCCTTTTTTTTTAGAGGTTATAGCCGAGTTTAAACCCCCACCTAAATGGCTTGGTTATCTTGGTTGGGAAAGGGGAGTATTTTTTTGCCGGGGTGCCACTGATAAGCCTCTCCCCAGGTTTTGGGCCCCGTCAGTGTGGGGCTTATGTGGGAGGGCACCCACGGCCTGCTCCTAGGGCCGGGTATACTCCCATGAGGGGGGCTTACTACCAAAATGTATTATGGCGATTTTATTTTATACACTGATTTTTTTTAGGGGCCCTTCCCCAGTGCCGGGAAGTTTTTTCACCCGCCAAAAACCCCCAAATACAAAACATATTTTTATTTTCGTGCACCTGCACCCCGCAAAAATCAAACCTTTAAAATTGGGCCCCCTGCTATTATTTACATAACACTCCTACATTTTTTTTACCAAATAACAGACGTATAACTATGCACGCTCACTGAAAATACTATGTGTAAAACGCACCCCCTACTGTACCTTATTTTTCCCCCATACTAATATGCTTACTTTTGCTGAGCCCCCACCGGGGTATACGCACTACGTTTAGAGTACCATTAGGCCCCCACATATTTTATTTAACGCACATTATATAAAACACACCACACCACCACACACACATATATTTTATAATATATAAAATTTTTTATATATATATTATATATATATTTATTATATATAAAACCCTACATGCACACACAAAACATACACGCAAAAGTACATATATAAAATACACATATAAAACATTTTTATACTCATACATATACACTCTCACACACACATACACACATATACATACACACATATGAATATATACACATACACACACAGATATACATATCTACATATATATTGCTTCTCTTGTATACACACCACATGGACACGTACATATACACATGCATACACCTGCGCGTGCATACGCACTCACACTCATGCACAAACGCTTGAACAGCGTCTGCATGAGCTCACATAATGCACTCCATTATAATGAAACCATGCATTATAATGTGCATAAATTGTAGGCTTGCAGTGGAGGGGATGAGGGACGGAGGTGGGCAATGTGGGAGAGGAGGATTTAGGATGTTGGAATCGGTTAGAGGGAGTTAGAAAGGTGATTTTGTATCTGGCATTTTTTTTGAGAGGTGTCGCATTCCTTTGCAGTTGCTGAGCCTACCGGCCTGCGCCCTCGGCCGACCGCGGCCACGGGTCGCGGGGTCAGTGTCTAGCACTTGACTGAGGTGCCATCACTTAAATTACGCTTTGTGAATGCCTAGTTCAGCTGGCGGATCTTCTGTTCAGTGGCTGATTATAGTTGTCGCTTTATGGTAACCTTGTTTAAACCTACCTGGTTTTGTGATATACTGTACTTACATGCTGCGGTTTGGCTGTTCCTTAGCGAATCTGCATGAGGGAAAACTGCTTTAGCTGCTTCTCGGCAACAGGTGAGGCTTGTCATTTTCTAATGATTTCGTAATTTGGTATTCTCTTCTGGTGGAGGAAGGATTTATTTTTTATTTTTTACTTTTCCACTAATTCTATCTATTGTGGCACTCTCAGTGAGCATTGGGACATGAACTTATTTAACACGGTAATAAAACATAGCATTCCTAGTTGACACTTTCTGGCATCCCTAGTAGTTTAAAAGGTCCACGTATGTATGGTCCAATATTGAATTTCATTACTTGTGAGACCACTTCTCACTCGAAATTTTTAGCACTTATTATCACTGACCTACCCACGGCACCTCTCTTACTCACTGCCAGATACTCCGCATATATATATAGATATATATATTATATATATATTATATATATATTATATATATATATATTATATATATTATATATATATATATATATACACACTTTTGCGCACACGTGCATGTTTGTGTACAAATACACAAAACCACACACACACACACCACACACACACACACACACACACACACACACACACACACACACACACACACACACACACACACACACACACACACACACACACACACCACACACACACACACACCACACAAACACGGATTAGCATATATTGGGTGAGCCTGTGTATGATCAAAAGTTTTGGGAACTCACCCTATGCAAAGTAACAGCTGCCTTGTAGTTTAGATTGTGTATGGTCAATGGGTATGGGAGTTCACCCTATACAAAACAATCCACTGCCTTGCGGCATCTATGAAATGAAAAGGCTTCAGGAGTCAACCCCGAGTCCCGAAGGCAGTTTCTTGTCGCTTGCCACCTCGATCTGGCAATTTCTCCGACACCGCTGGTGCCAAACCGTATCGGTCTATGCCGTTCCTTTGGAGCCGTCAGCTGCGTAGAGAAAAGGAACTTGCTGTATGGGCAACAGCTTGCTCCTCACATTATTTCGACAAGGCACTTTACCTCCTTTCTATGAAGGTGAGTTGTCTATGAAGGTGAGAGGACTCCACAGTGTCGACACAGTTGCAGTTACCAGTTATAAGCTACAATGCTGAATTGGCGTAAGACAATGGGCTATCTTCACATTCTTTCCCCCAAGCGAGTGAGCATGAGCAAGAGAGAGCGAGATCAGAGGGAAGCGAGAGCAAGAGAGAGCAAAAGCCGGGAGGAGAGTGGGAGTGAGTGAGAGTGAGTGAAAGTGGCGGAGGGGGGAAAAAAAAGGAAGGGAGAGAGTGAGAGAGTGAAGGGTGTGTGTGTGTGTGTGTGTGTGTGTTTTTGTGGAGAGAGAGGGGAGAGAGAGAGAGAGAGAGAGGAGAGAGAGAGAGAGAGAGAGAGAGAGAGAGAGAGAGGGAGAGAGATGAGACGGACAAGAAAATGAGAGAAAGAGAGAGGGGAAAGCGAGAAAGAGCAAAGCAGTCATAACCTTTTGGGAAATAAAAATTTAAAACCCCAACTTCTATGTACCCGATGAGCTCCTCACAAAGAAAAAAAAAGGTAAAAAATGAGGAAAAAAAGAAGTTCTCACGGTCTGATCTGCTAAAGGTTCTTATGGAAAAGTAGCTCCGTGTACTGCCCAAAACCCTCCATGGAACATCCCACATATATTAAGTTTATTTTTTTTAGTGAACGGAGTGCACCAACCGGGAAGCTTTTTAAAATTTAAATCCGATTTCGTTTTCTACTTTCTTTGAGTCAACTTCCGTTTATATCTCCAATAGAGAAAATCCATAGATAAAAGGGCGAACAAATTGTTGCTCCCAGGGTGATTTTAAGTCAACAGATTTAAAGGGGCAAAACGAGTTAACCCTTTCCAGAAGTGAAATCTTTTTGAGCCGGTGTTTCGCGACGGTAATTTCCCTTTACTCCTTTTCCCTTCTTTTTGTGAGGATATACGCATAAACACAACACGTCATAAGCACGCCACACACGCACACACACACGTCATAAGCACGCCACACACGCACACACACACGTCATAAGCACGCCACACACGCACACACACACACACACTCAAAAGCACCCCAAACACACACCCCACACACACACACACACCCCACACACACACACACACACACACCACACACACACACACACACCCCACACAGAGCCCACGTGCACATACAACGAGAGGGGATGAAATCGAGATAACAAGATAAAGGTAAGTTTTACAAAAAGGTATTGTGATAAGAAGCGTAGATACACAGGGATAGGATCTAGGGCAACTAAGGTCATAAAGACCATCGTCAGGAAAACGTGTCTGAGAAATCCAGCAAATAAAATTCCCGAATATATCAATCAAGCATCCGCCCATATATATATATATATATATATATTTTATATATATTAAAATAATATATATAAAATATTTTATATAAATAATATAATATATATATAATTATATATATATATTATATATATATATACATAAATATATATATATATATAATATATATAATCTATATATATATATATATATTATATATATATATATACACACACATATATATTTTTATATATATATTATATATATTATATATATATATATATATATTTTATATGTATATGAATATATATATTATATATATATATATATAATATATATATATATATATATATATATGTATATGTTATGAATATTATATGTTATTTATATCTATATATATATATTATAATCTATATATAAAATAAAATATATACACACACACACCCCACACACCACATTATATATAAAGATATATATATTTATATATATATTTAAATATATATTTTATATCTAATGTATAATTATATATAATTTATATATATATATATTACAAAATATAATATAAAATATTATATATATATATATATATATATACACACCCACAACAGGGATGACACACACACCACATATTTTTATATTATATATATATATATATTATATATTATAATATATATATATATATATTGTTTTATATCATATGTATATTATATATATATATATTATATAAAATTTATATTAAAATTTTATATTATAAAATAATTGTTCTTTAAAATCTATATAATTATTTTTAAAATATTATATATTAAAATATATATAATGATAGATGATGTAGATGATTTGATGGGAAAATAATAGAGAGATGAAATATATTTTCTATCTTTAAATCTTCTTTCTTTATATTTTATTTCTTTATATTTGTGTTATAATAAATTTCTTTTTCCCTTATTTAAATTAAACTTTATATGATTTGCTATTATATCAAATCCCAAAAAATTATAAAATTAAATATAAAAACTATTATTTTTCCCATTTTTTCTTATATATATCTCTTAAATATCTTTTATATTTTATTATATCCCTATCCTTATATATATCTTTTGCTGTACACCCCCCACACCCACCCCCACCCCCACACAAAATTTATTATAGTTATAAATCTATATTTATATTATATATCTCTATAATTTTCTCTTTTATTAATTCCTTTCTCTCCCCTTTTATAAAAAACCCCCTTCTATATTATACTTATTTATTTTTATTTAATTTTCTATATATTTTTATTTATATCTGTCCCTTTTAATCTTTTATATATATTTATCGTCTTCTTTTATCTTAAACTTTACTTATATATATATTATATAACCCACCAAAACCCCCCCCCCCCCCCACACCCCCACCCCACACATACATCATACATACCAAATCCTACTACATCCTATAAAATTTTATTATTTTATATATCTTTTAATTATATCTCTATTTTATTCTTTATAAACTTTTAACTTTTTATAATCTTTGTGTTATTAAAGTCCCTGTATTAATTTTTATTTATATTTTTATATATTTATGATTATCTATTATATATATATTCCTTTTATTTTTGTTTATGTTTTCTTCTATCTCTCTTATTTTCTATCTTTTTCTTATTATTTAAAACCCCCAAATTTTTATTTTCTCTATATTTCCTATATTTTATCTTTCTACAATTTTATATTTATTATTTTTCTTTATTTATATTATATTTATAACCCCCCCCCCTGGTTCCCAAACTTTTATAAAATTATATCCCCATTTCTATAAATAATATTATCTAATATATATTAAAATTTATATATTTTATATTTATATATTAAAATTTTTAAGTGCCCTGTCCTAAGGGCCCTTGGGATCATGGAAATTTTTTTGATTTTTTTTTTTGGGAAATTTTGACGGGAGTTTGCCGTTGCCTTCCGCCCGTGGGTTTTTTTTTGTGTCACCTCTCCCTTTTTCCCAGTTTTGGGGCCGGGACTGACCCTTTGGGTTGGGCTTGCCCCCCCTGTGGCTAGTTGGCAATCGAGGTGTAGTTCCTTGCCCAGAGAACACGCGCCGGCCGGTGACTCGAACGCTCGAACTCAGATTGCCGTCGTGACAAGTCTTTTTCCGATGCCAACCACTCCGCCACCGGAGTATATATACATATATATTATAATATATATACAATATACATTCATACATACATAAATTTTTATATATTATATTATATATATATATATATAATATATATAATATTTTTATATCTATAATATATATATATATATATATATAATAATATATATTATTTATATATGTGTGTGTGTGTTTTGTGTGTGGTGTTTTTGTGTTGTGTGGTGTGTTGTGTAAGCGTGGTATATATTATATTTATATATTATATTATATATATATATATATACTATATATATTATATATATAAAATATATATATATATATATATATGATATATATAATATTATATATATATATATAGTCTTTAGTCCGATGGGTCTAAAACCCCTCCGCCACCGGAGTATATATACACATATATATATATGCATATATACTTCATACATACATATATATATATATATTATATATATATATATACAAATATATATATATTTAAAATATATTATAATATATATATGTGTGTGGTGTGTGGTGTGTGGTGTGGGGTGTGTGTAAGCGTGTATATATATATATATTAATATATTATATATAATATATTATATAATATATTATATTTTATATATATATATATAAATTACCTTATATATACACCTATATACATACATACATTTATAAATATATACATATAAACATACATTATATATATTATTATATATATATACATTATATATATATATATATATATATATATATAAAATATATACACACACACACATACACACACACACACACACACACACACACACAAGTGGTGGCAGCTGCCACCACTTGCTAGCCGAGTGCAAAAAAGGTAACAGCTCTGCATAAGCCTCCCTTGCCAGTTCACAGCCTCTCTGTCATCGAGACTTCTGCAGGGGCCTCCTTGTGGCCCAAACCCATGGATACTGGCACCTTGCGGTCTCAGGCAAAACTGGGGGGGATATCAGAGCAGCGGGAGGCCCCAGGGAACAGAGCCGGGCCCACCAGCAAAAGTGGCATGCCCTGGTCTGTACCAAAACTCCTGCCCTTGTTAGCCGGGGGGTAATTGGGTGGCTCGGGAGAGGGGGGCCTTGCCAGTCTCCTCCCCTCAGAAAACTCCTGACGAAATTAAAATAAATGATATACTGGGGAAGGGGTGCTGTCCCTCCCACCCACCAAGCGAGGTGGGATGTGGGTCCCATTGGGAGGGAAAAATGTCAGGGCTCAGGAGTTACTTTCCCACCTGCGTCCTGGCAGGTTCCAATCCACCATAAGGCTTGTGGGGCAAACCCCTAGGGACCCCACAGAAAGGGGGGGACCCTACAGTCTGCCGACCCCCTTTATTTGGGCAGTGTCAGCGGTGTGCAGAAGGGGCATACACCTGGAGCGACTGCTAAAGGTTTAACCTCAGGTGAGTTTATCCGGTTAGGTGCTTGGAACATCCGGTCCTTGTGGCAGGACGATTTGTTTACCTCTGTTTTCGAAGGAATGGAGCGATTGGTAGTTGATTTGGGCTGCACTCTTGGAGGTGACCCCTCAAAACGGAAGCTGCCTTGCCACAAGGCCCCCCTTGTGGGGGCCTTGGGTCCCAATGATCGGGTAAAGCCGGACCAGGGGGCTACCCATACTGGAGGGTCACCATGAGGGATGAAGCAAAATGCTTCCTGGTGCACCAAGGCCTATGAGAGGGATAGTGCACCCATCCCTGGTTCATTCCATTTTGTACCAGGGAGAGCTCTCCCATTTGTGTTTGCCATGTGTGGCCTCCCATATTAACAGGAGACAGGAGTCCTGAAGTTGAGCGATGCTGCACGCTGCGCCCTGCAGCTAACAACATATCTCTTTGGTCCTCTATTCTGGTTAGACGGGTGGCTTGATCAAGGCCTGGTCAAGTCAATCGGCTGGTCAAATATGGCTAGGGTCAAGCAGGCACTGTTCAGTTGGTAGCGCATAGGTTCTGTGACTGTTATCAGTACTGCAACAGTGGCTGCTTATATTTCCTCATTACCCTTGTGGCTTTTGGGAGATTTTGAGCCCCAACTATAGCTTCCCCTTGTTGGACTCCATAGTAGGTGGGGGGGGGGGTAAGGAAATAAAGAATTCTAATTTGTAGGTTACTATAAATTTACAAAGATCTAGCTCTCTCCCTGACAACCTACGCAATCCCCTGGCCATACCATCTGCCCATCATGTTATCATCTGAAACCTTTCCAGTTTCCCAAAAGGGCAGAATGGGAATAGCAATGGTTCCCGGGCTCCCAAACCAGGTAAGGAGAAAATTCCTCCTCAAACCATTAAGGAAATCTTAACTGGTAAATATGAAAGTATCTCATATAGTAAGTACCTAGTAGTGAAGACCACTGATGGTGTATCAATCATGGATCTTGAAAATTTTTGAAGTACTCGGAAAATAGTTGTGGTATTCAACGTGATCCTCACATCACCCCACACGAGATGGTAGCCTGATAGTTGGGGTTTCATCACCAAGACGAGAGTGACCGTCTCCATGTGATATACGCTTTTCCTGGGGCTAAAGTCTCATGTTCTCAAAAAACACAAATCATTGTAAGGGAATTGTCTTTTCCCGAGCCCTGATGGGTATTCTAGGAAAACTTTTGAGGAACTAGAGAACGTTAATGTAGTGGCAGTATAACTTTTTAAGAAGAAAGTTGATTGGTTTTGGGAACAGTCGATACCATTCTCCAAACTTTAACATTTTAGTATTTCCAGAATCAGTTAATTTGGGCCCTGGTACCACCTAAAGGGAAAAGCCATCTGTGCCCAACCCTATGTGGTGCTTCCACTGCCAGGGTTATGGGCATGGAGCAACTCTTGCCGTTTGAAAAAATGGACACCCCAAAGTATTGTAAAGTGTGGTACACAGATCATAAAGGAGATGACAACTGTCCGGTCCAATATGCTGTTACCACTGCAAAGAACTCATGAAGCTTCATCAAAGCAATGAAAAGGGTATAATTTGAAAAGAAGTATTGGTAATAGGGAGCAAGGAGAAAATTACTTTCCAAGCAAGCGACATGTCCATGTGCTGTTTGCACAGCCAGTAGGTCCTTTGCTTCGGTTCTTCTCCTTCCCACTACCCTTGCCCCTCGGTGCTTCTTAAAACCCACACACTCTGCCACTTCCTTTAGACCTCC
The DNA here is from genome assembly GCF_015228065.2 of Penaeus monodon. Classification (NCBI taxonomy): domain Eukaryota; kingdom Metazoa; phylum Arthropoda; class Malacostraca; order Decapoda; family Penaeidae; genus Penaeus; species Penaeus monodon. The sequence goes on along the minus strand of NC_051421.1, from coordinate 25,866,484 downwards.
CGCCCCCAATTGCTGACACTGCCTCTGGTATTGTTCCACCAGAAAAGGAATAGGAAAGAGGGTCTATTGAGGAGACTCCTCCCAAGTAAGGTCTTTGGAGCCATCAGTTGAGGCTCCAAAGGCCTCAACACTTCACTGCCCCCACATCGACAGGGCCCTAAGCTGCTAGGGGAAATGCCCCTGAAGCTAAGGCTCAGGTAAAGCCCTTTGCCAGGCAAAGAAATCCTGAGCCTGTCCAAAGGAAGCCTGTGGAAACTAGTTCCACAGGGAAACAGCCCTTAAAAAGGTACTCCCAGGATCCTGGGAAGGGACAGCCTAAAGGTGTGGGGCAAACCTTCACCACAATTGCTGCCAAACACCTGAAGAACTGGATACCCTAATCCAATGGAACGTTCAGGGAATTCATACAAAATGGGAAGAACTGCAACATCTGATAGCTTCATGTAACCCAGTGTTTGTGTGCCTACAAGAATTTTGACTATGGAAATCGTCCCATTTCCCTAGAGGATTCCAAGTTCAAGCCCATTACGGGACCTTTGACAATGGACCTCATGGAGGATTTGCAGTAATGGTATGTCAGATATTCCCTTCAGGCCTCCACCTGCGACAACACTGCGGTGAAGGCTGTGAGAATAGGCTTGACACGACCTTACACTGTTGCATCCATTTACCTTCCTCCACATAATCTCAACATAAATGATTTGGAAAATCTACTTGGGCAGTTGCCACATCCATTTTTACTCTTGGGAGATTTCGTGGTCGGCATCATCTCTGGGGAGGACACTGTGCACCCCTTGAGAAAAGGTATTGGAAATCCTGTTCTTAAGAGTAGATGCAGTTTTACTGACAGTGACACTCCACACTTTCCAAATTTAAATTGGGATATTCTCCAATATAGACCTATCCCAAAAGGCTCACCTGATTCACGTTGAACTTCACTTACATGGAAGCGACCACTTTCCAAAACTTTTGCAGGAGGTGATGGGATTCCAGTCAATGAAGTGCAGAGATGGGGGACTTGACATGTGGACTGGAATCTTTTTAGATCAACTGCAGTATTGCACAAGGTGCGTAACATCGATGGGAAAAAGCACATCCATATCACAAACCCGCTCTGAAAATAGATGGCATAATCATCACCGAAAAAAAAAATGTTGCAAATGAGCTAGCTAAATCCATAGCAGAGATTTCCTCTGGAGCATCTTACACTGCTTGATTCTCCACTTTCAGGCTGAACAGGACAACACCCAGTGTCATTTCTTCCCGTAGGACTGCAAACAAACTTCCATACACTTGCTATTTTTTGCGCAAGGGGGATGGACTCTGCTTTCCAGCTCTGCCCTAAGAAATGCCCAGGAAATGACGATATTCCATACCAAGTGATATATCATTACCGAGAGCTCCCAGAAGTTCCTGTTGGCCCATTCAATAGGATCTATGGGGAAGGCACAGTGCCATCCACATGGAAAGAGGCTATATCATTCCTGTTCCTAAAACCTGGCAAAGATGCTTCCCCACCAGGAATTACGGAACCAATTTCTCTCACCAGCTGCATCTGCAAGCTGATGGAGAAATGGTAAACTTCAGGGTTTCATGGTTGCTAGAAAGGAAAACGAGTTGACCCATATTAATATGCTTTAGAAAAATTTAGATTGACCACAGATGCCTTGTGGGATGGAAACTGCTATACAGAATTCCTTCGCACAAATGATGTCACATGATAACAGTCTTCTTTTACCTTGAAAAGGTTTCAATATACTTGGAAGCATGGCATATTCATGAGGCTGTATGACATTGGTTTAAGAGGAGCATTACCTACCATCATATAAAGCTTCCTTACTAACAGGAAGTTTAGAGTTCGGGTAGGAAACAGTTTCTCTAACCTGGAAGATCAACTGGGAATGGGCCCACAAGGGAGTGTCTTGAGTGTGACCTTGTTTGCCCTTGCTGTAAATGACATTGCAAAGGTTGTTCCAATGCTGTCTCATGTATCTGTATGTGGTGACTTTACACTGTACTCTGCTCAGGAGGAAGCTTACAGGATGTGCAAGAACCACAATACTTAGAATCTGTACTGGGCTTTTTAGGAGCCCCTGTATGCTGAGAGTGGATTGATTGATTGATTATTTAAAATTATCTGCCGTGTCAACGCTAAGGTCATTTGTGGCGAAAACCTTTTTAAATAGAGATATTAAAATGTTTAAAACTTTAAAAATCTATCAATAAATATCTTACAAATAACAATAGATATATTATAAATCAAAGCATAAATATTATGCTCTAAGTGTATAAAATTATTGCATAAATATTATTCATAATTAAATTTTACTGAAAATATTAGCCTCCTTAAGGAAACTAATAAGATCTTCTATGTCACAATCCTCCCCCAATATATTTTTCAGTGTATATGGGGGGGACAAGTACATACGTCTTTGGTCTTTAGAATGTTGCACATCATTCCATTACATGTGCGACCGTTAAAGCTCTTGGCATCCCCCCAAGTGCTTCACTTTAGCCATCATTGATCCGAGTCAGTCTCGTGTGCCCGATCCCTTGTCCTGTTATCAATTCTATTTTTGGTTGGATGGTCTGTCACCCACTGCCATTCATCTCTATCTCTGCTTTGTTTCTAGAGTATGCTCCATTGTTCCTCCTCTTCACAGACAATTTCTGATGCTGGTTTCAGGAAATAAGATCACAGGCGATGGCAGCACCTTTGCCTTCTGATCAGCTCCTCATCCCACGTACCAACATGTTCTGCACCCACAAGGTTATCTTTTATTTTTGACATCATGCAAGCCAAACTGAACCCCCCACTACCTGTTATGATTACTCTTGATTGCTTGGCCAA
>NC_051421.1:25861650-25863533 GCF_015228065.2 Penaeus monodon | reverse complement strand
TGATATATTACTATATTTTATATATATAATAATAATTATTATATATAATATTTAAGTGTGTGTGTGTGTGTGTGTGTGTGTGAGTGTGTGTGTTGTGTGTGTGTGTGTGTGTGTGTGTGTGTATGGTGTTATGTATGTAGAAATATAATATATATATATATATATATATATATATATATATATATATATTATATATATATATTATATATATGTTATATATATATATATACATATATATATATATATATATATATATATATATATATATATGTTATATATATATATATATATATATATATATATATATATATATATATTTCATATACATATGTTTCATAAACATAAAGTCATGAAAACAGCGGACACGCCAGGTGAAGACGGAATCACTATAGGGCTAATAATAGATGCAGGAGAAATTGCAACACTAAGACTAGCAAATCCTTTTAACAAATGCCCTTCTGAACGGAAACTAATTCCGAAAGCCTGAAAAAACGCAACAATTATTTTGATACATGGAAAAGGGGATAGAAAGGATCTAAAAAAAAAAAAAATTAATTAATTAATTAAAAAAAAACTATCGATCCATAAACCTTCTTCCAGTTACTTACAAATTGTTCACAAAATTCATCACAGCTCGCATCTCTGACATGTCTGGATTCTAACCAGCCTCGAGAACAGGCAGGCTAAAGCAGTGGTTCCCTCACCAACAGACTACATCCACACGCTCACTCAAATAAGAGAAAAAATAAACGACTATGTGAAACCCCTGCATACGGCATTCATCAATTATGAAAAGGTATTTACTCTCTGTACAAATACAAGTACAGTACAAGTACTAGAAGCTATTCGAAGACAAGGAGTAGAGGAGATATATATTATAAAATATTAGATGAAATTTACGAAGATGGGACAGCAACCATCAAGCTCCACACGGAAACCAATAAAAAAGGATGTTAGACAAAGCGACACCATCTCACCAAAACTGTTTATAGCTTGCTTTAAAGAAATATCTAAGGAACTAGAATGGAACGGAACAGGTATCAAAATAGGAGACGAATGCTTAATCAATCTAGGATTTGCAAACTATATTGTTCTCTTCGTTGAATCAGTAAATGAACTGCCAGAATTAATCAATGATCTGAATAGAGAGTCTGAAAGTCGGGTCGGACTTATGATGAAAAAGAAAAAGACTAAGACCATGTTCAACAGTAAAGTTCAGTTCCAGCAGATACATGTAAAAGGAGAAGCGCTAGAGATAATGGACAAGTATATATATCTAGGGCAAATCGTACAGACAAACACATCTGGAGAAGAGGAAATAAAGCGACACATCAATCAAAGCTGCAGCACCTTCGGCAGACACAGTAACGTACTAAGAGGCTCCTTGCCATTATGTCTAAAAAGAAAAGTCTTTAACCAATGCGTCATCCCAGTTATGACCTATGAATTAGAAACATGGATTACGACCTATTTACTGGGGAGGAAACTAGTAAGTTTCCAGAGGGATGGAAAGGTTGATGCTGGGAATTATCTTAAAAGATCGGATGAGGGTGACGTGGGTCAGAGAACAGGCAAAAGTGGAAGATATACTTAGGAGCATCAAGAGGAAGCAATGGCAATGGGTAGGTCATATATGTCGGTGACATGACAACAGATGGACAATATCTCCAATGTTTTTGTAATGATTATTGCTGATATCATTATTATAATTTTCATTATCACTATTATTATCATTGTTTATTATGAACCAATTATTATGGTAATAAATAATACCATTAATTATGGTTATTTTTAGCTCATCATTAATATCATATCAATTTTTATTATTTTTTTTTTTTTCGTTTTTATTATTGTTTTGTTACTATCATTATTATTATCATTTC
>NC_051421.1:25849150-25854150 GCF_015228065.2 Penaeus monodon | reverse complement strand
GGACTGACAGACATCTCATAGCCAAAATCACAGCTGGATACCGCATTAAAGTCGACCAGAATAATGCGAATATCTAGCCGGGGCAATTGTCTGCCATGGATGAGAGTTTGGCATAGAACACCTCTTTCACATCGAGTTTGCAAACATCAGTAGGAGTATACACAACAATAATAGACACAAAGCCAAAAGCTTGCTTCAGTCTCAATGCCATAATACATTTGTCAACCAGTGTTCCCTCAACTACCGAGGGTTGAAGTCAGCTGGAGATGACCATTGCTGCAGCCCGACCAGTATAGGTTACCCACCCTACTGATCGTGTTACGTGCAGTCTTGTCACCTCCAAGATTGATTTATATTTAAAATTATCTGCCACATACAGCTAAGATCATTAGTGGCGAACACCTTGTTAAATAGAAATATTTGCGATATTGAAATCTCTCGCTGCTGAAAGTGGAGGACCACCTCTTTTCATTACACTGGGACACATGAACCTGATTTACTACATGAGACTACAAAGGATTCCAGGATATCCTACATCCAGATTGGTTTTCAACCTTGAGGTATAGCCGATCCTATGTAAGAATGAGGATCTTGAGGAAGATCTTAATTTAAATCTCACTAAGGATCTGGCTGTTGGAATTCCCCAATTCTCCCCTTGGACTAATCAAGTCGAGCTGGATTTGGTCGCATTGGGAAAGGGGAGAGATCTGAAGCAGAAGTCAGAGAGAGATTTCTTCAGCATATTTCTAAATACCAAGGATCAGATGCAATATGTACAGATCGTACAGCAGTGAGCAGAAGGAAGACTGCATCTGGCAGTCTTTCTCTAGCAGCCTCAGTCTTCACTGCAGAGTTACATGCCATACTTGCAGTAGTTAAGATGACTAGAGATCTTACGAACCATTCTATTTTAATATATTGTGACTCTCGTAGTGCCTTGCAATCAATCAAGAGCTTAAATTCATCACATCAGGTAGTGAGGGAGGTTCAAGATTGGCTTGCACTGATGTCAACACATAAAAAGATAACTCTCTGTTGGGTGCCAGCACATGTTGGTATCAGTGGGAATGAGTGAGCTGATCAGAAGGCCAAGGTAGCTGCCACTCAGCCCTGTGATGCTCATTTTCCTGAAACCCAGCATCAGATATTGTCTGTGATAGATGGAGGGAACAATGGAGGCATACCTCTAGAAACAAACTGCGAGAGATTAGAGATGACATTGGCAGTTGGGTGACCAGCATCCATCCCAACCAAAAAGTAGAAGTTGTATTAACAAGACAAAGGATCGGGCGCACAAGACTGACTCATGGATCAATGATGGCTAAAAGTGAAGCACTTTGTGGGGGATGCCAAGAGCCATTAACGGTCGCACATGTAATGGAATGATGTGCAACATTCTCAGACCAAAGACGTATGTACTTGTCTCCCCCATATACACTGAAAAATATATTGGGGGAGGATTGTGACTTAGAAGATCTTATTAGTTTCCTTAAGGAGGCTAATATTTTCAGTAAAATTTAATTATGAATAATATTTATGCAATAATTTTATACACTTAGAGCATAATATTTATGCTTTAATTTATAATATATCTATTGTTATTTGTAAGATATTTATTGATAGATTTTCAAAGTTTTAAACATTTTAATATCTCTATTTAACAAGGTATTCGCCACTAATGACCTTAGCTGTTGACACGGCTGATAATTTTAAATTATCAATCAATCAATCCACTCTCAGCATACAGGGACTCCTGAAAGCCCCAGTACAGATTCTAATGTATTGTGTGTTCTTGCACATCCTGTAAGCTTCCTCCTGAGCAGTACAGTGTAAAGTCATCCACATACAGATTACATGAGACAGCACTTGGAACAACCTTTGCAATGTCATTTACAGCAATGGCAAACAAGGTCACACTCAAGACACTCCCTTGTGGGACCCCTTCCAGTTGATCATCCAGGTTAGAGAAACTGTTTCCTACCCGAACTCTAAACTTCCTGTTAGTAAGGAAGCTTTATATGATGGTAGGTAATGCTCCTCTTAAACCAATGTCATACAGCCTCATGAATATGCCATGCTTCCAAGTAGTATTGTAAGCCTTTTCAAGGTCAAAGAAGACTGTTATCATGAGACATCACTGTGCGAAGGAATTCTGTATAGCAGTTTCCATCCTCACAAGTGCATCTGTGGTCAATCTCAATTTTCTAAAGCCACATTAATATGGGGTCAACTCGTTTTCCTTTTCTAGCAACCATGTCAACCTGAAGTTTACCATTTTCTCCATCAGCTTGCAGATGCAGCTGGTGAGAGAAATTGGTCCGTAATTTCCTGGTGTGGAAGCATCTTTGCCAGGTTTAGGAACAGGAATGATTATAGCCTCTTTCCATGTGGATGGCACTGTGCCTTCCCCATAGATCCTACTGAATAGGTCCAACAGGAACTTCTGGGAGCTCTCTGGTAAGTGATATATCATTTGGTATGGAATATCGTCACTTCCTGGGGCAGTCCTACGGCAGAGCTGGAAAGCAGAGTCCAAGTTCTGCTGCAGTCCTACTGAAGAATGACACTGGGTGTTGTTCCTGTTCAGCCTGAAGAGTGGAGAATCAAGCAGTGTAAGATGCTCCAGAGGAAATCTCTGCTATGGATTTAGCTAACTCATTTGCAACATTTTTTTTTTCGGTGATGATTATGCCATCTATCTTCAGAGCAGGTTGTGACATGGATTTGCTCTTTCCATCGATCTTACGCACCTTGTGCAATACTGCAGTTGATCTAAAAAGATTCCAGTCCGCCTGTTCAAGTCGCCATCTCTGCACTTCATTGACTGGAATACCATTCACCTCCTGCAAAAGTATTGGAAAGTGGTCGCTTCCATGTAAGTGAAGTTCAACGTGAATCAGGTGAGCCTATTGATAGGTCTATATTGGAGAATATCCCAATTTGAATTTGGAAATGTGTGGAAGTGTCACTGTTCAGTAAAACTGCATCTACTCTTAAGAACAAGGACTCCAATACCTTTTCTCAAGGGGTGCACAGTGTCTCCCCAGAGATGATGCCGACCACTGAAATCTCCCAAGAGTAAAAATGGATGTGGCAACTGCCCAAGTAGATTTTCCAAATCATTTATGTTGAGATTATGTGGAGGAAGGTAAATGGATGCAACAGTGTAAGGTCGTGTCAAGCCTATTCTCACAGCCTTCACCTGCAGTGTTGTCTGCAGGTGGATGGCCTGAAAGGGAATATCCTGACATACCATTACTGCTACTCCTCCATGAGGTCCATTGTCAAAGGTCCCGTAATGGGCTTGAACTTGGAATCCTCTCAGGGAAATGGGACGATTTTCCCCTTTAGTCATAATTCTTGTAGGCACAAAACACTGGGTTTACATGAAGCTATCAGATGTTGCAGTTCTTCCCATTTTGCATGAATTCCCTGAACGTTCCATTGGAGTTTGGCAGCAATTGTGGTGAAGGTTTGCCCCACACCTTTAGGCTGTCCCTTCCCAGGATCCTGGGAGTACCTTTTTAAGGGCTGTTTCCCTGTGGAACTAGTTTCCACAGGCTTCCTTTGGACAGGCTCAGGATTTCTTTGCCTGGGCAAAGGGCGTACCTGAGCCTTAGCTTCAGGGGCATTCTGCCTAGCAGCAGAGGGCCCTGTCGATGTGGTGGCAGCTGAAGCTGTTGAGGCCTTTGGAGCCTCAACTGATGGCTCCAAAGACCTTACTTTGGGAGGAGTCTCCTCAATAGACCCCTCATTCCTATTCCGTTTCTGGTGGAACAACTCACCAGAGGCAGTGTCAGCAATTGGGGACAGGTCTAAAGGAAGTGGCAGAGTGTGTGGTGTAAGAAGCACCAGAGGGCAAGGGTTAGTGGGAAGGAGAAGAACCGAAGCAAAGGACCTACCTGGCTGTGCAAACAGCACATGGACATGTCGCTTTGCCTTTGGAAAGCCAACTTTCTCCTTGCTCCCTATTATCAATACTTATTTTTCAAATTTATACCTTTTACATTGCTTTCATGAAGCTTCATGAGCTTCTTTGCAGTGGTAACAGCATATTGGACCTGGACAGTTGTCATCTCCTTGATGATCTGTGGTACCACACTTTACACATACTCTTGGGTGTCCATTTTCTTTCAAACGGAAGAGTTGGCTCCATGCCCATAACCCTGGCAGTGGAAGCACCACATAGGGTTGGGCACAGATGGCTTTACCTTGAGGTGGTACCATGCCAACTTAACTAACATGTTAAAAGTTAGGAGAACTGGTATCGACTGTTCCAAACCATCAACTTTCTTCTTAAAACGTTATACTGCCACTACATTAAAATTCTCTAGTTCCTCTAACAGTTTTTCCTCAGAATACCTCATCAGGTCTCGGGAAAAGACAATTCCCTTACAATGATTTTGTGTTTTGTGAGGAGAACATGAGACTTGAGCCCCAGGAATGTCGTATATCACATGCAGACGGTCACTCTCGTCTGGTGAAGAAACCTCAACTATCAGGCTACCATCTCGCTGTGGGGTGATGCGAGGATCACGTTGACATACCACAACTATTTTCCGATGTACTTCAAAAATATCAAGATCCATGATTGATACACCATCAGTGGTCTTCACTACTAGGTACTTACATATGAGATACTTTTATATTTACCAGTTAAGATTTCCTTAATGGTTTGAGGAGGAATTTTCTCCTTACCTGGTTTGGGAGCCCGAGAACCATTGCTATTCCCATTATTGCCCTTTGGAAGCTGGAAAGGTTCCAGACTGACAACATGATGTTCCAGATGGTATAGCCAGGGGATTGCGTAGGTCGTCAGGGAGAGAGCTAGATCTTTGTAAATTTATAGTAACCTACAAATTAGAATTCTTTATTTCCTTACCCCCCCCCCCACCTACTATGGAGTCCAACGAGGGGAAGCTATAGTTGGGGCTCAAAATCTCCCAAAAGCCACAAGGGTAATGAGGAAATATACGCAGCCACTGTTGCAGTACTGATGA
>NC_051421.1:25841650-25844150 GCF_015228065.2 Penaeus monodon | reverse complement strand
TGTGTGTGTGTGTGTGTGTGTGTGTGTGTGTGTGTGTGTGTGTGTGTGTGTGTGTTGTGTGTGTGTGTGTGTGTTTGTTTGTTTGTTGTGTGTTTGTGTGTGTGTGTGTGTGTGTGTGTGTGTGTGTGTGTGTGTGTGTGTGTGTGTGTGTGTGTGTGCATTTGTACACAAACATGCACGTGTGCGCAAAAGTATATATATATATATATATATATATATATATATATATATATATATATATATATATATATATATATATATATATATGCGGAGTATCTGGCAGTGAGTAAGAGAGGTGCCGTGGGTAGGTCAGTGATAATAAGTGCTAAAAATTTCGAGTGAGAAGTGGTCTCACAAGTCTATAAAATTCAATATTGGACCATACATACGTGGACCTTTTAAACTACTAGGGATGCCAGAAAGTGTCAACTAGGAATGCTATGTTCTATTACCGTGTTAAATAAGTTCATGTCCCAATGCTCACTGAGAGTGCCACAATAGATAGAATTAGTGGAAAAGTAAAAAAAAAAAAAAATCCTTCCACCACCAGAAAAGAATACCAAATTACGAAATCATTAGAAAATGACAAGCCTCACCTGTTGCCGAGAAGCAGCTAAAGCAGTTTTCCCTCATGCAGATTCGCTAAGGAACAGCCAAACCGCCAGCATGTAAGTACAGTATATCACAAAACCAGGTAGGTTTAAACAAGGTTACCATAAAGCGACAACTATATTCAGCCACTGAACAGAAGATCCGCCAGCTGAACTAGGCATTCACAAAGCGTAATTTAAGTGATGGCACCTCAGTCAAGTGCTAGACACTGACCCCGCGACCCGTGGCCGTGGTCGGCCGAGGGCGCAGGCCGGTAGGCTCAGCAACTGCAAAGGAATGCGACACCTCTCAAAAAAATGCCAGATACAAAATCACCTTTCTAACTCCCTCTAACCGATTCCAACATCCTAAATCCTCCTCTCCCACATTACCCACCTCCGTCCCTCATCCCCTCCACTGCAAGCCTACAATTTATGCACATTATAATGCATGGTTTCATTATAATGGAGTGCATTATGTGAGCTCATGCAGACGCTGTTCAAGCGTTTGTGCATGAGTGTGAGTGCGTATGCACGCGCAGGTGTATGCATGTGTATATGTACGTGTCCATGTGGTGTGTATACAAGAGAAGCAATATATATGTAGATATGTATATCTGTGTGTATGTGTATATATTCATATGTGTGTATGTGTGTGTGTGAGTGTATATGTATGTGTATGCATATGTATGTGTATAAGTAGGTGTGAGTGTATATATGCATATATATGTGTATAAGTATATGTGTGTAGTAGTAAGTTATTATGTGTATGTATGTGTATGCATGTATGTATATGTGTATGTAGATTGTATGTTATGAGTTATGTATAGTACAATGATGTATGAATGTGTTATATGTGTTATTATGTACTTTGCGTGTATATGTATGTGTGCATGATGGTATTATATATTATTATGTTATATATATATATATTATAGTAAGTTATATACTATATATATATGTGTGTGTGGGCTTGTGTGGTGTGTATAAATATTGCGATATATCATAATGGGTGAGCTACTATGTATATTAAACTAAGTGCTAACACGTGTGCATCAGCATAGTATGCTATATTAGTAGTGTATATATAGTACAGGTATGGGGTGCGTTGACATATGTGTCATGTGATGGTGCATGTCTTACGTCTGTGTATTGTGACATGAGTGTAATGTAATCTATGCTGAGGCAGTAAAAGGTATTCTTGCGTGTGCATGTGCACGAAAATAACTTGTGTGGTACTTGGGGTATTTGCAGGGAACAACTGTCGGTACTGATACATGCGCATAATAAACAGTTATAAAATATATCGCCATATATACCTGGCATGTCAAGCCCAGTGCTCATGGGACATACCCTGACATAGTGAGCAGGCCACCTGTGCGCACTAGTCCACTAGATCCGGCCAACCTCGGAGAGCCTTATCCGGGCATCACCTAACTACTACCCCTTCGCACCAAGATCCCTAGCCAGTAGTGGAAATAACTGCTGCCTACTCAAACAAAAAAAATGACTGCACAAACAAAGCAATAGCCCTCAATTACCGGAGGCGAAGGAACCCCTGGTTACGGCGGCGATCAGGATCGCTCTGGAGCAGAATCCCCGGTTAACAACAAGCCGCACCATGTTGATGAACCTTTGCACATATAATATAAGGGCAATGAGAACTGAATCCGACTTACTAGCATTACTTGAGGAACTCTCTTTCATTAAATGGGATACTTGTAGGACTCTGTGAGGTTAGAAGACTAGGCGAAGAACAGAAGATACTAAATGATGGACATTTACTCTATCGGAGAGGTAAACCACAGGGTAGCAAGCAGGAATTAGGGGTGGGTTTCTTAGTTCACAAACATTTAGAGAAGAATATTGTGGAATTCTACATTATAAACAAAAGAGTGTCTTCAGTAATA
>NC_051421.1:25827291-25834791 GCF_015228065.2 Penaeus monodon | reverse complement strand
GATTTTGTCATTGAAGAGAAGGCCTCCAGTGCATTCGTGCTTGATGGGTGTTCCTTCTCTGTTACCTTTAAGAAAACATTGAATTTAATGGAAAGCAACGTTTCTATGTCAGTGAGTATCTATGTAATTGATTTTAAGATACCTGTTAAGAAAGTCCGTCTAAATCTTAAAGACAGTTGTGTTCAATAAGTGGAGAAACATTTTGAGCAAACTCACATTTGAAATACTCTGAACAGACTTCAGCTGGATAAACACACTCGCAAGTTGGGTCACATGTTGGTGGTACTTCTGGCTGGCACTGAGGGAACTGCGTTTGAAGGACGCATTGCTTGAATTCAGGATGGAACACTAGACCATCTGAACAGGCATGGAACTGAGCATCGGCTCCAGGCTGAAACATCAAGGAAAATGTATTATTTTATTTAGGTTCTATTATGGCATATCTACATAAGCAGTTTTTAAAATCGTGGTACCAATACTTACTGCACAATAATAATATGATGTACAGTCATCTGGATGAGGCTTCAGACAACACTCGCAGTCACAGATTTGTTCATTTGGATTAGGAAGTGTTGGTGGAGCTGCAGGATTAGACAAGGTGCAGGATGCTTCCTCATCATCAGTGCAACCTTCATCCTGAGGCCAGTCGCAGTTCTTGCTTACCGGATTGTAATGAAGACCAGTTGGGCATTGCTTAACATAAGCCACTGAGTTGGCACAAGAAACATACTGCGAGCATTTGCGTGGATGAGGATAAAATCCATTTTCTGGACAGATGAAGTTACATTCAGTTGCGGGTGTTGTCGGTGCGGGTGTTGTCGGTGCGGGTGTTGTCGGTGCAGGTGTTGTCGGTGCGGGTGTTGTCGGTGCGGGTGTTGTCGGTGCGGGTGTTGTCGGTGCGGGTGTTGTCGGTGCGGGTGTTGTCGGTGCGGGTGTTGTCGGTGCGGCTGTTGTCGGTGCGGCTGTTGTCGGTGCGGCTGTTGTCGGTGCGGCTGTACCTTCACTTCCGGTCACTGGGGCATCAGTGACTGTCTCCACAATTGTAAGAACACATGCAGCATCAGATGTAGACGTGCACTGCACATTTTCAGACCAGTCACAGACCTTCTTAGCAGCATTGAAAACGAGGTTTGGTGGACAACTTGATGTACTTGGCTGTGAGTTAGCACAACTTACAAATTTGGAGCAGTCACGAGGATGAGCATACATTCCTTCGACTTCAGGGCAAACAAAGTTACAGTCATCAGTGTTACCCTCATCAGTACTTCCACTTCCAGTTACTGGGGCATCAGTGACTGTCTCCACAATTGTAAGAACACATTCAGCATCAGATGTAGACGTGCACTGCACATTTTCAGACCAGTCACAGACCTTCTTAGCAGCATTGAAAACGAGGTTTGGTGGACAACTTGATGTACTTGGCTGTGAGTTAGCACAACTTACAAATTTGGAGCAGTCACGAGGATGAGCATACATTCCTTCGACTTCAGGGCAAACAAAGTTGCAGTCATCAGTGTTACCCTCATCAGTACTTCCACTTCCAGTTACTGGGGCATCAGTGACTGTCTCCACAATTGTAAGAACACATTCAGCATCAGATGCAGATGTACACTGCACATTCTCAGGCCAGTCACAGACCTTTCTTAGCAGCATTGAAAACGAGGTTTGGTGGACAGCTTCCAGTACTTGGCTGTGAGTTAGCACAACTTACAAATTTGGAGCAGTCACGAGGATGAGCATACATTCCTTCGACTTCAGGGCAAACAAAGTTGCAGTCATCAGTGTTATCTCCATCAGTACTTCCACTTCCAGTTACTGGGGCATCAGTGACTGTCTCCACAATTGTAAGAACACATTCAGCATCAGATGTAGACGTGCACTGCACATTCTCAGGCCAGTCACAGACCTTCTTAGCAGCATTGAAAACGAGGTTTGGTGGACAACTTGAGGTACTTGGCTGTGAGTTAGCACAACTTACAAATTTGGAGCAGTCACGAGGATGAGCATACATTCCTTCGACTTCAGGGCAAGCAAAGTTGCAGTCATCAGTGTTACCCTCATCAGTACTTCCACTTCCAGTTACTGGGGCATCAGTGACTGTCTCCACAATTGTAAGAACACATTCAGCATCTGGTGAGCAAGCACACTGCACATTCTCAGGCCAGTCACAGACCTTCTTAGCAGCATTGAAAACGAGGTTTGGTGGACAACTTGAGGTACTTGGCTGTGAGTTAGCACAACTTACAAATTTGGAGCAGTCACGAGGATGAGCATACATTCCTTCGACTTCAGGGCAAACAAAGTTGCAGTCATCAGTGTTATCTCCATCAGTATTTCCACTTCCAGTTACTGGGGCATCAGTGACTGTCTCCACAATTGTAAGAACACATTCAGCATCAGATGTAGACGTGCACTGCACATTCTCAGGCCAGTCACAGACCTTCTTAGCAGCATTGAAAACGAGGTTTGGTGGACAACTTAAAGGTACTTGGTTGTGAGTTAGCACAACTTACAAATTTGGAGCAGTCACGAGGATGTGCATACATTCCTTCGACTTCAGGGCAAACAAAGTTGCAGTCATCAGTGTTATCTCCATCAGTATTTCCACTTCCAGTTACTGGGGCATCAGTGACTGTCTCCACAATTGTAAGAACACATTCAGCATCTGGTGAGCAAGCACACTGCACATTCTCAGGCCAGTCACAGACCTTCTTAGCAGCATTGAAAACGAGGTTTGGTGGACAACTTAAGGTACTTGGCTGTGAGTTAGCACAACTTACAAATTTGGAGCAGTCACGAGGATGTGCATACATTCCTTCGACTTCAGGGCAAACAAAGTTGCAGTCATCAGTGTTACCCTCATCAGTATTTCCACTTCCAGTTACTGGGGCATCAGTGACTGTCTCCACAATTGTAAGAACACATTCAGCATCAGATGTAGACGTGCACTGCACATTCTCAGGCCAGTCACAGACCTTCTTAGCAGCATTGAAAACGAGGTTTGGTGGACAACTTGAGGTACTTGGCTGTGAGTTAGCACAACTTACAAATTTGGAGCAGTCACGAGGATGAGCATACATTCCTTCGACTTCAGGGCAAGCAAAGTTGCAGTCATCAGTGTTACCCTCATCAGTACTTCCACTTCCAGTTACTGGGGCATCAGTGACTGTCTCCACAATTGTAAGAACACATTCAGCATCTGGTGAGCAAGCACACTGCACATTCTCAGGCCAGTCACAGACCTTCTTAGCAGCATTGAAAACGAGGTTTGGTGGACAACTTGAGGTACTTGGCAGTGAGTTAGCACAACTTACAAATTTGGAGCAGTCACGAGGATGTGCATACATTCCTTCGACTTCAGGGCAAACAAAGTTGCAGTCATCAGTGTTACCCTCATCAGTATTTCCACTTCCAGTTACTGGGGCATCAGTGACTGTCTCCACAATTGTAAGAACACATTCAGCATCAGATGTAGACGTGCACTGCACATTCTCAGGCCAGTCACAGACCTTCTTAGCAGCATTGAAAACGAGGTTTGGTGGACAACTTGAGGTACTTGGCTGTGAGTTAGCACAACTTACAAATTTGGAGCAGTCACGAGGATGAGCATACATTCCTTCGACTTCAGGGCAAACAAAGTTACAGTCATCAGTGTTACCTTCATCAGTATTTCCACTTCCAGTTACTGGGGCATCAGTGACTGTCTCCACAATTGTAAGCACACATTCAGCATCTGGTGAGCAAGCACACTTTGGTGGACAAACTTGAGGTACTTGGCTGTGAGTTAGCACAGCTTACAAATTTGGAGCAGTCACGAGGATGAGCATACATTCCTTCGACTTCAGGGCAAACAAAGTTACAGTTATCAGTGTTACCCTCATCAGTATTTCCACTTCCAGTTACTGGGGCATCAGTGACTGTCTCCACAATTGTAAGCACACATTCAGCATCTGGTGAGCAAGCACACTGCACATTCTCAGGCCAGTCACAGACCTTCTTAGCAGCATTGAAAACGAGGTTTGGTGGACAACTTGATGTACTTGGCTGTGAGTTAGCACAACTTACAAATTTGGAGCAGTCACGAGGATGAGCATACATTCCTTCGACTTCAGGGCAAACAAAGTTACAGTCATCAGTGTTACCCTCATCAGTATTTCCACTTCCAGTTACTGGGGCATCAGTGACTGTCTCCACAATTGTAAGTACACATTCAGCATCAGACGTAGACGTGCACTGCACATTCTCAGGCCAGTCACAGACCTTCTTAGCAGCATTGAAAAGGAGGTTTGGTGGACAGCTTGTGGTACTTGGTTGTGAGTTAGCACAATTTACAAATTTGGAGCAGTCACGCGGGTGAGCATAGATTCCCTCTTGTTCTGGGCAGGTGAAGTCACACTCATCATCATCGCCATTCTCTATTTGACACTGAGGGTACTGGACTTGAAGAACACACTGGCGCACGTCAGGATGGAATACTAATCCTTCAGAGCAGGTGAAGTATTCGGCAACATGTCCAGGCTAGAAAGAAAAGGATTTGTCAGATGAATACATCAATACATACAAGAGTACATATACGTGTGATTTTATAAATATGTATGTATACTTATATGTATATATGTGTGTGTGTGTGTGTTTATGTTTATGTGTGTGTACGATTATTTTATATACAGAAATAATATTTACATATTCTACGTTAATAAACAATCATATATACATGTACATATATATATATATATATATATATATATAAAATATATATTAGTATACATATATATATATATTAGTATATATATATATATATATATATATATATATATATATATATAATATATATATATATATATATATATATGTATGTATATGTATGTGTGTGTGTGTTATATATTTGTGCGTGTATAAATAAATAAATACATACATATATATATATATATATATATATATAAAATATATTATATACGTGTGTAGGTGTGTGTGTGTGTTTATGGTTTTGTGTGTTGTGTGAGAGAGAGAGAGTGTGTGCCTGTTTTTGTGTGTGTTAGTGTGTGTGTGTGTGTGGGTGTGTGAGTTTATGCATAAATATATGCATCTATATATATATATATATATATATATATATATATATATATATATTATATTATATATATATATATATTATATATATATATAAACTTATACATATATTCGTATGTATATAAATTCAAATATATATATATATATGTATATATATATATATATATATATATATACGGTAAGACACTTCTTGTTAACATAATTGGGTGGAAAGACTACAGTACACAAAATATAAATTTCTCTAGTTTGTGTATTGCGGGTTTATATATATGTATATATATATGTATATATGTATATATATACATATATATATATAAATATATATATGTATATACATATATATATGCGTGTGTAGGTGTGTGTGTGTGTTTTTGTGTGTGTGTGTGTGAGAGAGAGAGAGAGTGTGTGCCTGTGTGTGTGTGTGTGTGTTAGTGTGTGTGGGTGTGTGAGTTTATGCATAAATATATGCATATATATATATATATATATATATCTATATATATATTTTATATATATGTATATTATATATATATATATATAATATATATATATATATATATATATATATATATATATATGCGTGTGTAGGTGTGTGTGTGTGTTTATGTGTGTGTGTGTGTGTGTGAGACAGAGTGTGTGCCTGTGTGTGTTAGTGTGTGTGGGTGTGTGGGTGTGTGAGTTTATGCATATATATATATATATATAATATTTTAATATATATAAATATATATATATATATATATATATATATATAAAACTTATACATATATTCGTATTTATATAAATTCAAAACATACATATATATATATATATATATATATATATATATATATATATATATATATATATATATATATATATATATATATATATACGGTAAGACACTTTGTTAACATAATTGGGTGGAAAGACTACAGTACACAAAATATAAATTTCTCTAGTTTGTGTTTGCGGGTTTATATTATATATATATATAAAATATATATATATATATATATATATATATTATATTTTATATATATATATATATATATATACATATATATGTATAAACATATGTATATATATGTATTTATAAACATATATACATATATACATATATATATATATATATATATATATATATATATATATATATATAATATATATATATAGAGAGAGAGAGAGAGAGAGAGAGAGAGAGAGAGAGAGAGAGAGAGAGAGAGAGAGAGAGAGAGAATGGTGTGGGGGCGAGCAAAGACAGAAAGAGTGAGAGTCAGGAAAAGAGACATAGACAGATTATTTATGAATTTCTATCAGAGAAGGGCCTCTTTAAAACCTACCTCACAGTAATAGTATGCAGTGCAGTCGGTTGGATGTGGTTTCACGCAACATTCGCAGTCGCAGATGTTATCAGAGTTTTCTGTAGACATAAGAAACTTGGGTTAAGAGATATGTATAATGTATTTATATATGAAATACATGTACATGTTATTATTTCTATGTTCGTATTTGATTTATATATATATATATATATATATATATATATATATTATATATATGTGTGTGTGTGTGTGTGTGTGTGTGTGTTTGTGTGTGTGTGTGTGTGTGTGTGTGTGTGTGTGTGTGTGTGTGTGTTTGTGTCTGTGTCTGTGTGTGCATCTCCATAAAACACATGTCCATAGTATATATCAGCAATGTCTACCGTTGTTCGCTGCCGCCGCCGCGCTGGCGAGAAGTAGCGCAACAAGCAGTCTCATTCCGCTCGCTTTCAACATGTTTGCTCTCCGGAAGGACTCGCTCTCCCCAGGAGTATTAGGTTCGCCTGAGACCTTGCGACTCCTCGGTGATAGCCAGGCTGCTACACCGCCGACGGGCGAGCTCTGCGTTTATATACCGGGAGGGGATTCTCGTTTCCCGCATGGGATTAGGGCTCACTTGCCTTAGGCCTGTAAATTTCTTTCAATCAAGCAGTTACAATATGTAGTTTGTGGAGTGGCAATGCTCTCACTCTATTCTTTCGGTAAACAAAAAAAAAGTGATATTCATGATGAAATAAAATAGTAACTTCAATAATTAAAGACAAATAAATGGATAAATAAACCAATGCAATGGCATCCTTTCTTCTGATAATACACTGACGTTGCTCAAATTATTATTACGGGTTATAACCCTTAAGACCCGCTTGTACTTTATAGACTTTATACATTAGAGTTCATTATATATATATATATATATATATATATATATATATATATATATATATATATATACTTTTTTCTACATACCGATAACATAATAACCATTAATATAAAAGGAAATCAAATACAACAAAAAAATATCGTTAATATCTATGTCTATAGCAATATATATATATATATATATATATATATATATATATATATGTGGTGTTGTGTTGTGGGTGTGTGTGTCTAGTGTGTGGGTTGGTTT
>NC_051421.1:25821634-25827191 GCF_015228065.2 Penaeus monodon | reverse complement strand
TAGGTGTGGGGGGGTTGGGGGTGTTGTGTGGGCGTGCTTTGGGGGGGGTGTTGGGTGTTTTGGTGGGGGTGTTATGGTTATTGGGGAAAAAGGGTGGTTTACCGTGCAAAAGGAAAAAAATTTTTAAATTTTGGAAAGGTTTAAAAGTTTTTTTAAAATCTGTTGTTTAAATTTTACCCCCGCAAAATTAGCGCCGTTTTTATCTTGGATTTTTCTTACTTGGGGAAAAAGGGGAAGGATCAAAGAAAGTAGAAAAAAATCGTGATAATTTAAGAGAGGTTGGGTGCACTCCGTCTCACTAAAAAAAATAAACTTAATATTTGGTTTTTTGGGGGGTTTGGTCAGTTACACGGAGCTACTTGTCCATAAAAACCCTTCAGCAGATAAAGACCGGAAACTTCTTTTCTCCTCATTTTTTACCTTTTCTTTTCTTTTGTGAGATGCTATCGGGACATAGAATGTCGGTTTGATTTTCTTCCAAATGGTTATGACTGCTTTTGCCTTTCTCGCTTTCACCCCCTCTTTCTCTCATTTTCTCTGTCCGTCTCTCTCTCTCCCTCTCTCTTTTCTCTCTCTCTCTCTCTCTTCCCCTCTCTCTCTCTCTCTTCTCTCTTTTCTCTCTCCCCACAACACACACACACACAACAAAAACACACACACACCCAAAACACCCTTCACTCTTCCTCCTCCCTTCTTTCTTTTTCCCCTCCCCCCACTTTTATCACTCTCCCCTACTCCCCCTTCCCCCGGTTTCGCCTCTCTTGCTCTCGCTCCACACTCTTGATCTCGCTTCTCTTGCTCATGTCACTTCTTTTGGGGAAAGAAGTGAAAAAGCCATTTTTTACGCCCAATTTAGCATTTTAGCTTTTAATGGTTAACGCAAAGTGTCGCATTTGGGGGGTCCTTACTTTTAGACAATCCCCTTTATAGAAAGGGGTGTCCTTGTCGAAAAAAATGTGAGGACAAGCTTTGCCCCTACAGCAAATTCCTTTTCTCCCGCAGCGACGGGCCCAAAAGGGAAAGGCATAGACCCATACGGTTTTGGGACCAGCGGTGTCGAGAAATTGCCGATCGAGGTGGAAGCGACTGAAAAATGCCCTTTGGGACTCGGGGGTTGACTCCTGAAACCTTTTTTTCATAGATGCCGCAAGGGAGTGGATTTTTTGTTAAAGGGGGAACTCACAAAACATTTACCCTACCCAATCTAAACTACAAGGCAGCTTTACTTTTCATAGGTGAGTTCCCAAAACTTTGACCATACACAGGCTACCCAATAAGCTAAACCGTGGTGTGTGTGTGTGTGTGTTTGGTGTGGTGTGTGTTGTGTGTGGTGTTGGTTGTGTGTGTGTGTTGTGTGTGTTTGTTTGTTTTTTTGGTGTTGTGTGGGTGGTGTGTGTGGGTGTGTTTTTGGTGTTGGTGGGTGTGTGTGTGGTGTGGTGCATTTTTTACACAAACATGCCGTGTGCGCAAAGTATATATATTATTATATATTAATTTAAATATATTACATATATATATATGCGAGTATCTGGCAGTTGAGTAGAGAGGTTCCGTGGGAGGCAGTGATAATAATGCTAAAATTTCGAGTGAGAAGGTCTCACAGTCTAAATTCAATATGGACCATTACATACTTGGGCCTTTATACCCGGTGCTTCGAAGTGTCAACTAGAATGTTTTCTATTTCGTGTTAAAAAGTCATGTCCCAATGTCCACTGAGGTGCCACTAGATAGGGAATTATGATAAAAAAAAAAAAATCCTTCCACAAACCCGGAAAGAATACCAAAAAATTCAAATCATTAGGAAAATGACAAGGGCCCCACCTGTTCCGAGAAGCTTAAAGCAGTTTTTCCCTATGCAGATTTGCTAAGGACAAGCCAAACCGCCAGCATGAAATACAGTTATTCACAAAACCAAATTTTGGTTAAACAAGGTTACCTAAAACGACAACTAATTCAGCCATGAACAGAAGATCCGCCAGCTGAAACTAGGCATCCAAGCGTAATTTAAGTGATGCACCTCAGTCAAGTGCTAGACACTGACCCGACCCGTGGCCGTGGTCGGCGAGGGCGCAGGCGGTTTGGTCGAACTGAAGGAATTGCGAACTCTCAAAAAAATTTCCCGATACAAATCACTTTCTATCCTCTAACGATCCAACATCTAAATCCCCTCTCCCAATACCCACCTCCGTTCATCCCTTCCACTGCAAGCCTACAAATTTAGCACATTATTTAAAGATGGTTTCTTATAATGAGTGCATTATGTGAGCTCATGAGACGTGTTCAAGCGTTTGTGATGATTGTGAGTGCGTATGACGCGCAGGTGTATGCATGTGTATATGTACGTGTCCAGTGGGGGTTTTTACAAGAAAACAATTATTGTAATTGTTTTTGTTGTATGTTTATATATTATTGTGTGTATGTGTTGTGGAGGTATATTAGGGGGTTTTGCATATGTATGTTAAGTAGGTTGAGTGTATATATGATATTTAAAGGTATAAGTATATGGTGTGTACGTATATATATATGTATATGTATGCATGTATGTATGTGTATGCATGTATGTGTATGTATATATGTATATGTGTATATATATATGTGCATGTACAGGTATATACATATATATGTGGGTGAGCTCTAATGTGTACTCATAAACGTATGTGCGTATACACGTGTGCATCAGCATACGTATAGCTATATTAGTATGTGTATGTATAATAAGTGTACAGTATGGGGTGCGTATACACATATGTATGTTCATGTGATGCGTGCATACGTCTATACACGGGTATGCGTGTGCATGTGTGCAGTTGTGTACAATGTAGGAGTGTGTATGTACATCATATGCATGGGAACATATGTAAAGGTGTATGCTTGCGTGTGCATGTGCACGAAAATAAACATATGCTTGGTACTTGGGGTATTTGCAGGTGAACAACTGTGTCGGCACTGGGCGTACATGCGCATAAATAAAATCAGTGTATAAAATATAATCGCCATATATACACTTCTGATAGTCAAGCCCATGCTCATGGGAGTATACCCTGGCATAGTGAGCAGGCCGTGCGTGGCTGCACATAAGTCCACACTAGACAGGGCCAACCTGCTGGAGAGGCTTATCAGTGGCATCCCGGCTAAACTAATACTACCCTTCCACCAAGATAAAACCTAAGCCAAATAGGTGGGAGGTTTACTCGGCTGCCTACCTCTCAAAAAAAAAAAAATGACCCGCACAAACAAAGCAATAGTCCTCAATTACCGGAGGCGAAGGAACCCCTGGTTACGGCGGCGATCAGGATCGCTCTGGAGCAGAATCCCCGGTTAACAACAAGCCCCACCATGTTGATGAACCTTTGCACATATTTAAAATAAGGGCAATGAGAACTGAATCCGACTTACTGCATTACTTGAGGAAAAAGGAAAAACCGAGTAGGGAATCAAGAAAGGTCTAGGAAGGAGGGGACAAATGCTAATAAATTTTTGCGGGGGCTAAATCACTAAAAATTTTAAACATTTTCAAAATAAGACCAGGGGGGAAGGGCTGGAAGTCCCCATTTGAAAAAAAAACAAAATTGATTTCAAAATTTAAAAATAGCGCGATTGTAAAAAATGGGAATTTATTAATAAAAAAGTTGGCAGGACCATGAAGGTCGAGGCCAATTACATCTTGGGGGAAAGGAAAAAAAATATACAAAACCGCAACCAAATTTAGCCAATTTGAATACCGAGCGACGAATTAAAAACATTAATACCAAAAAAACAGTATCACTTCTCGCACGACGAAGTCCAACTTGATCAAAAAACAAACGGTCAAACTAATAAGGAACTGCACAAAAGTAGGCGGAAAAAAGTAAAGAAAACCTCCAGCAAGTTCTCGGTGAAACTAAGAGCTTATGCAAAAACGTAGTTCATGAAAGTATCATCAAACAGAAAAAAATAGAATTAATGAATAAAAAAAGATAAAAACAAAAAAAAAGGGAAATTTGTACGGAAATTAAATACTCAAAAAAATAAAGAAATGATCTCAGGTACTAGCATGAAAACATTTAAAAAGGAGATCGAAAGGGAATAATTATTTTTGAAAACAAAGAACCGATGGAGAAGGACAGTAAAAAAAAACAAATCTAAGAGTAGTGGAAGATTTTTTACAGGAACTATAAAACAACCCAATTTTTTTTTAAAAAAGCCTTATAAACGGAAGCTCCGTAACCCGGAAAAAACCCCAAAATTTATTTTGAACATAAAAAAAGGGGGATAAAAGGATCTAAAAAAAAATCCGACCAATAAGCCCCCTTTCATGCTTACAAACATTCACAAAGGTCATCAAAAATCGCATTCTGACAGTAGGTTTTAACCAGATAGAGAAAAGGCAAAAGGGTTTCGCAGGAATTCCCAACAACAGGCCCCATCCACACAAAACACCCAACAAGAGGAAAAATAAAAGATAATTTAACCCTTGTGTATGGCTTCATTGATTTCAAAAAAGGGATTTGACTCTGTACAAATATCACAGTATAAAGCTATCCGAAGACAGGGAAGAGGGGTCTATTGTAAAAAACTGGGAAAAATATACGAAATGGGACCCGCAACCCAAGCTCACACGGAAAAAGACAAATACCAATTTAAAAAGGTTTGAAAGGTATAGATCTCACCCCAAAAATGTTACACTTTTCTTGAGGGAAAAATTTTAAAAAACTGGAATGGAAACAAAGGGTATCAAAAAAGGAGACAAAAACCAAACAAATTTCATTTCGATTAATTTTTTCGTAAGTGAAAACTGCAAATGAAAGCAGCACTAAGAAAATGATCTGAATAGAGAAATCTGAATATCAGACTAGAAGAACAAGGAAAAAGACTTAGCATTTTCATGTCAACTAGCAGAGTTTCAATTCGAACAGGATACGTGTACAAGGCGAAGCGCTAGAAGAAGTGGACAAGTATATATAACTAGAGCAACTCGTACAGACAACAACCCATGTAGCGAAGAGGAAATGAAGCCTTCATGCAGACACAGTACACCTAAGAGGTCCTTGCCATATATTTAAAAACAAAAATCTTTGACCAATGTGTCCTACCAGTTATGAGGGATAGAAAGGATGATGCTCGGAATTGACCTAAAAGATCGGATGAGGGCGACGTGGATCAGGTAACAGACAAAGGTGGAAGATATACTTGGGAGCATCAAAAAGAAAAAAACTGGCAATAGGCAGGTCATACACATCGGAGACAGGATGACAGATGGACAAAGAAAATATACAGACTGTATGATAATATAAAGAGCCAAGGACCAGAAATAGTGAAAAGATAGCGTGACGAAATAACGAAATTTGGTGGCCGAGACTGGAATAAACAGAAAAACCAAACAAAGACAAAGTGGAAACGCTTGCTCAGGCTGATGATGATGAGATATATGAGGTGTTTGTGATAGATATCTAGTATATATTATATATATATATATATATATATTATAGATATATATATATATATAATTATGAGAGATTATAAAGAATAAATCAACATAGAAATAGATCGAATATAGATATATATAGAGATATAGATA
>NC_051421.1:25791634-25816634 GCF_015228065.2 Penaeus monodon | reverse complement strand
GGGGGAGGAAATTTTTTTATGGAGGGCCCGGGGTGTCCATAAAGCCCGGTTTGGGCCCTGACCCCGTACCTTTTTGGGCCCCTTTCTGCCCCCGAGATCCCCCGCAATCTACCCGGGGCAGCAAGAATTTCCCAAGGGAAATCAAAAATGATGGAGAAAGGGTGTGAACTGGCAAGCGAGGGTTTTGCAGAGCTTTTTCCCCTCCCTTTTCCGCATTGGCTAGGGCCGCAGTGGGAAATTGCAAGCAGAAGGCATGCGGCAAATTTTAAAACTATCTAGGCTACCGGGCCCTCATTCACATTAAACCAAAAGCAAAGAAGCACCCCCCATATAAAATTATTTTAATATTTTTTTTAAAAAAATTTTATATATATATATATATATAATATAGATATATATAATATATAAAGTATATATAAAATATATATATATATGTATATATATTATATATACACACATATATTTTTGTATGTTGGTGTGTGTGTTATTAAGTAGTTGTGTATAACCCACAACACAACCAAAACCCCCACCCACACACCCCCTATATTTTTAAAATATATTATATTATATTATATATAATAATAATTAAAATATAATATATTATATTATATATAAATTTTATATATATAATATATATATATAAAATATATATATATATATATATTATAAAATTAATGGTATGTATATATATGTTTGAATGAATTTTTTATATATTAATATATATATATATTATATTTATTTTTGTGGTGTATTTTGTGTGTTTAAAAGTGAAAATTTTTATGTACTCTGTATTTGTAAGTTGGGTGAAAGTATATATAATATATTTTTATATATATATATATAATATATATATATATTTTTTTGTGTGTGTTTGTGTGTTTGTTTAAAGTTTTGAGGGATGTTTGTATGGGGGAATATATATATTATTATATTATATATATATATAAAATTTTTTATATATATATAGTGTGTTGTGCGTACGTATGTATATTGCCCCCCAGGGGGTAGGATGCGTAGACTTTTTAAACAAATTTTTTAAAGGGCTAAGATTTTTATAAAAAAACCCTAAGTTTTTGAATGTGTTAATCGAATAATTTTAAAGGAAATTGGGTTACAAAGTTATTTTTGTTGTCCTCCCCCATTATAACTTTCCTTTTGTTGTCATTAAAAGGGTAGTGAACATGGTTTTCAAAAAGTAATCGCTGGCGATGGAAAAAGTAAGGCGAAAATGCAAATCCAAATATGAAGGTAGTTTTTTTACTTTTTCTTTTTTGCATATGGTTTTTAAATAAAATTTTGAAGGAAATGTAAATAGAAGATACTAAGGAAATTTTGATAAATAATTTTTGTTAATTCATCTGTTTTTTTTTTTTTTTTTTTTTTTTTTTTAAAAATTTTCACTTTAAGGGGATTTATAAAAACTAAAATCAGGGAAAAACCACCGTTGGTTTATTTAGAAGAACAGTCGAGCGGGGGAAACTGAAAACAGGGGGGTCCCCGTACAGCGCATGAGGGGGAAACAATACCGTGGAGCAAAAATGTAAGGTTTGGGGGTTTCCCTCCCCTGCGAATTTGCCCTCCAGTGCTTTTTCATTCTTCACTGCAAGGGAAAAAGCCCTTTTATAACCCATATATAACTTTCATAAAAGCTGGATGCAACAGATAATGAAAAGATATAGATGCAAAGATATAATGAAAGAGAAAAGGGTTTTTTTTACAGTTTTGTTGATACAACGAAAAAGATATACCTTCAAGAAGACAACCCGGTGGATGTAGTGCTTTCCCTCCGTCACGTACTGTTGAGGAGCGCCGTGGTTGGAGGTTCTCTTGCGGGCGAGTTTCAGAACATTACTTTCTGGGAAGGTACAGTAGGATTTTTTTCATTTAAGGAAAAGGGCCCCCGGCATCGTATGATGGGTGTTTCCTTTTCTTACCTTTTGAAAACATGAATTTTAAAGGAAGGAATGTTTCTATGTCAGTATATCACATAACGATTTTAAGATACCCGTTAAAAAGTCCGTCAAAACTTAAAGACAGTTGTGTTTTAATAATGAGAAACATTTTGGGAAATCACATTTATAAAACTCTGAACAGACTTTTTAGTGGATAAAGCCTCCCCCGTTTGGGGCACTTTTTTGGTACTTCTGGGTGGCACTGAAGGAACTGCGTTTGAAGGACGCAGCTGAATCGGGTGGGCACTAAACCCTCTGAACAGGCAGAATGTGACGGCCAGGCGAAAAACGGGAAATTTATTTAATCGTATTTTGGGATTTTTTACTAAACGTTTTAAATCTGGTACCAAAAACTTTGCACAAAATAAATGATGTACAGTATCTGGAAGGCTTAGACAAACCGCCATACAGATTTTTTATTTTGGTTAGGGAAAGGTTTGGGGGACGCAGGATTAGACAAGGGGCAGGTGCTTCCCATCATCGTCAACCTTATCCTGAGGGCCACGCGTTTTTGTTACCGGGTGTAATGAAGACCCGGGGCATTGCTTAAAAATAAACCCTGAGTTTGGGACAAGAAACATCGCGAGCATTTGCGTGGAGAGGTAAAATCCATTTTGGACGATGAAATTACATTAACCGAGAGGTGTAGCTGGTCACTTGTTAAACGAAGTGCGGCGGGCGAGTTGTTGGGGCAGCTGTGTCGGGGGGTATGTTTCGGGCGGGTTGTCGGTCAGCGTTTTTTGGGGGCTGTTGTCGGGGTACTGTTGTCGGTGCGCTGTTGGTGGGACGTTTTCGGTGCAGTGTTGTGGTGGACTTTGTCGGTGAGCTGTTATGGGCAGCTTTTTCGGTGGTACTGTTGTCGGTGGTACTGTTGTCGGTGCGGCTGTTGTCGGTGCAGCTGTTGTCGGTGCAGCTGTTGTTGGGCGTGTTTTTCGGTGCAAAATTTTGTCGGGCAACTGTTTTTGGTGCATGTTTTGGTGCGGGTTTGGGGTGCGCTGTTTTCTGCAGCTGTTGCGGTGCAGCGTTGCGGGCGACTGTTTTCGGTGCAGCGGTCGGTGAGTGTTTTTGGTGGGGATGTTGTGGTGCGGCTGTTGGCGGTCAGCTGTTGTCGGGCGGTGTGTCGGTGCGGTGTTGTCGGTGCAGCGTTTTCGGGGCAGCTGTTGTCGGTGCAGCTGTTTTCGGTGCGACCGTTGTCGGTGCAGCTGTTTTGGGGCAGCGTTTTCGGGGATGTTTTTGGGGGGTACGTTGTCGGTGCGGGGTTTCGGTTTCAGCTGTTGTCGGGGCATGTTGTCGGTGAGCTGTTGTCGGTGCACTGTTGTTGGGGCGCTGTTTTCGGGGCGGGTTTTGGTGCAGCTGTTGTTGGGCAGGTTTCGGTGCGATGTTGTCGGTGCAAAATGTTTTCGGTGCAGTGTTTTTGGTTCAGCTGTTTTTTGGTGCGGTGTTGTCGGTGAGCTGGTCGGTGCGACTGCTGCGGTGAAATGTTTTTGGTGCAGTGTTTTTGGGGCAGGTTTTTGGGACTGTTGTGGGCGGGTGTTGCGGGTGCAGTGTTGTCGTGCGCTGTTGTGGTGGGGTGTTTTCGGTGTGCGGTTTTTTGGTGAAATGTTTTGGGGCGTGTTGTCGGGGCAAGTTTTGGTGAGTGTTGTTGGGGGAGCGTTTTTCGGTGCAGTGTTTTGGTGCGAGTTTTCGGTGCAACTGTTTCGGGGAAAGGGTGTTGTTGTGGACTGTTTTTGGGGCAATGTTTCGGTGCGCTGTTTTCGGGCGGCTGTTGTCGGTGCGCGTTTTTGGGGCAGCGTTTTTGGTGCAGCTGTTGTTTGGTGCGGTGTTGTCGGTGCAGCGTTGCGGTGCGATGCTGTCGGGAAAATGTTTTCGGGTGCAGCTGTTTTGGGTGTTGTTTGGTGCAGCTGTTGTCGGTGCGGCTGTTGTCGGTGCAGCTGTTTTCGGTGCAGCTGTTGTCGGTGCGGCTGTTGTCGGTGCGGCTGTGGGCAGCGTTTTTTGGTTGATGTTGTCGGGGAATGTTTTCGGGAGTGTTGTTGGTGGGGGCTGTTTTCGGTGAGCTGTGTTGTGCGACTGTTGTCGGGCAAATGTTCGGGCACTGTTGTTGGTGCGCGTTTTCGGGGCAAAAGTTTTTTGGGCAGCTGTTGTCGGGCGGCTGTTTTGGTGCAGCAGTTTTTGGGCAGCTGTGTTGGGTAGCTATTGTGGGAGCTGTTGTTGGGCGACTGTTTCGGGAAATGTTTTTCGTGCAGCTGTTGTCGGTGCGACTGTTGTCGGGCAATGTTTTCGGGATGTTGTTGGTGCGAAAGTTGTCGGTGCAACTGTTTTTCGGTGCAGCTGTTGTTGGTGCAGCGTTGTGGTGGGAGCTGGGGGTGCGATGTTGCGGGAATGTTTCGGCAGCTGTCGGTGGAGTTGTCGGTGAAAAAATTTTCCCGGGGAGTGTTGTCGGTGCAGTGCGTGGGGCAGCTGTGTTGGGCGGTGTTCTCGGTGCAATTTTGTCGGGCAGCTGTTGTTGGGGGCGACTGTTGTTGGGCAACTGTTTTCGGGCGGCTGTTTTCGGTGCGGCTGTTGTCGGTGCAGCTGTTGTCGGTGCAGCTGTTTTCGGTGTATGTTTTTTGGGAGTGTTTCGGTGCAGCGTTGTTTGGGGCGGTGTTTCGGGCAACTTGTCGGTGCAGCTGTTTTGTGCGACTGTTGTTGGGGCAAAAGTTTTTGGGGCAGGTTTTTCGGGCGGCTGTTGCGGGCACTGTTGTCGGTGGGTTGTCGGGCAGCTGTTTCGGTTGCAGCGTTGTCGGTTTCGGGTTTCGGCAGCTGGTCGGTGCGGCTGTTGTCGGTGCAGCTGTTTTCGGGCAGTGTTTTTGGTGCGAGTTGTCGGGCAACTTTTTCGGGAGCTGTTTTAGGGCAGCTGTTGTCGGGGCAGCTGTTGTCGGGCGGCTGTTGTCGTGCAGCTTTTGTCGGTGCGACCGTTTTTCGGTGCAGCTGTTGTTGGTTCGCTGTTTTCGGTGCACGTTGTCGTGCAAGTTTTCGGTGCAGCTTTTTTGGTGCGGGTGTTGGTTGCAGTGTTGTCGGTGGGCGTTTTTGGGGCAGCTGTTTTGGGGGGGGGTGTTGTCGGGCAGTTTGTTTGCGACGTTGTCGGTCAAGTTTTCGGGTTTTGGGTTGTCGGGCGGGGTTTTCGGGGGCAATGTTTTCGGTGCAGGTTGCGGGGCAGTGTTTTTCGGTGAGCTTTTTGGGCGACTGTTGTCGGGCAAAAATTTTTTGGGCAAAAGTTTCGGTTTCAGGGTTTTCGGTGAGCTGTTTTCGGGCAACTGTTTTTGGTGAGCTGTGTCGGGCGGTGTTTTCGGTTTCAAATGTTTTCGGGCAGGTTTTCGGTGGGGTTTTCGGTGCAAAGTTTTCGGGGAGTGTTGTTTTGGGGCGATGTTTTCGGGCAAAAGTTTTTTGGTGCAGTGTTGTCGGGGCTGTTTTCGGTGCGGGTGTTTTTGAGCGGTGTTGTGGTGCGCTGTTGTCGGTGCGGCTGTTGCGGTGGGTGTTGTCGGTGAGTTTTCGGTGCGGCTTTCGGGGCCCGGTGTTTTTTGGTGAGCTGTTTTCGGTGGGCTGTTGTCGGGCGGTTGTTGGTGCGACTTTTGTCGGGGGTGTTTTTCGGGCAGGTTGTCGGGGGGTGTTGTGGGGCAGTGTTGTCGGTGCAACTGTTTTTTGGGGCAGGGTTTGTTGGTGCGACTGTTGTCGGTGCAACTGTTTTCGGTGCAGCTGTGGGTGCGCGTTTTTGGGGAGCTGTTGTCGGTGCGGGGTGGTCGGTGAGCTGTTTTTGGGCAGTTTTCGGGGGGCGTTTCGGTGGGGATGTTGTCGGTTTTTGCGTTTTTTGGGCAGCTGTCGGGGGCTGTTGTCGGTGCAGTGTTGTCGGTGGGTGTTGTCGGTCGGCGTTGTCGGTGCGACGTTTTTCGGGTGCAGCTTTTTTCGGTGCAGCTGTTGTCGGTTGCGGTGTTTTCGGTTTAAATGTTTTTGGTGCACTTTGTCGGTGGGCTGTTGTCGGGCTGTTTCGGTCGGCTGTTGCGGTGCGGGGTTTTTTTGGTGATGTTTTCGGGGGCTGTTTTCGGGCGGTTGTCGGGCAGCTTTTTTTGGTGCAGTTTTGTCGGGGCGGGTTGTCGGGGCAGCTGTTGCGGGGCGGGTGTTTCGGTGGATGTTGCGTGCATGTTTTCGGTGCAGTGTTGCGGGGCGCTGTTTTTCGGTGCAAAATGTTTTCGGGCAGCTGTTGCGGGCGGGTGTTTGTCGGGGCAGCTGTTTTCGGTGCAGCTGTTTTTTGGGCACTGTTTTCGGGTTTTGTTTTGGTGCCTGTTTCGGGGCGGTTTGTTGTCGTGAGCTTTGTGGGGCAGTTTGTCGGTTCAGTGTTTTTGGGGCGACTGTTGTCGGGGCAATGTTTCGGGGGCAGTGTTGCGGTGCAATGTTTTCGGTGAGCTGTTGTCGGGCAAATGTTTTCGGTGAGCTGTTGTCGGTCGGTTTTGTGGGCAGCGTTGTCGGTGGGGCTGTTTTCGGGGCAGCGGTTTGCGGTGCAATGTTTTTTGGTCAGCTTTCGGTGCACTGTTTTTGGGGCTTTTCGGGGCAACTGTTTTTGGTGCAGCGTTTTTTGGTGCGCGTTGTCGGGAGTTTGCGGGGGCAGTGTTTTCGGGGGCACTGTTTGGGGCAGCTGTTTTTTGTTGGGGGGGGGGGGGGGCCCCCCCGGGGGGGCCCGTTTTTTTTTTTTGGGGGGCTGGTTGTCGGTGCGGCTGTTTTCGGGGGACTGTTGCGGGGCAGCTGTTTTCGGTGAAAACTGTTTCGGTCGGCTTTGTCGGGCGCTTTCGGGGCGGTGGGCGCTGTTGTCGGTGCATGTTTTTCGGGGAGCTGTTTGGTGCGGTGTTGTGGGGCCGGTGGGGCCTTTTTCGGTGCCGTTTTTGGGGAGCTGTTGTCGGTGCGGGTTTTCGGTTTGGGTGTTGCGGTGCGGTGTTTCGGTGCAGCTGTTTTTCGGTTGGGGGGTTGTCGGTGCAGTGTTGTCGGGGCGGGTGTTGTCGGGTTTCAATTTTTCGGTGCAGCTGTTTCGTCGGCTTTTTCGGGCAGCTGTTTTTGGGCGTTTTGCGGGGGCAGCTGTTGTCGGTGGGGCCCCTTTTTTGGTGAGTGTTCGGTGCGGCTGTTGTCGGGGCAGCTTTTCGGGGCGGGGTTTTGGGCCGTGCGGGGGTGTTGTCGGTGAGCTGTTTTTGGTGCCTATTTTCGGGGCAGCTGTTTTCGGGGCAGCTGTTTTCGGGCATTTGTTGGGGCGCGTTGTCGGTGCAACTGTTTCGGTGCGCTGTTTGGGTTTTGCGGGGGGTTTTCGGTGCGCTGTTTTCGGTGCGCTGTTTTGGTGCGAAATGTCGGTGAGCTTTGCGGGGGGTGTTTTGCGGAAACTGTTGTTGCGGGGGCGGGGCTGTTGTCGGTGCAAATGTTTTTCGGTGGGAGTGTGGTGCGGCTGTTTTCGGTGCGGGGTTTTCGTGAGGGGGCGGTGCAGGTTCCGGGGAGCTGTTTTGGGGCGGCGGGAAAAGTTTTCGGGCAGCTGTTGTTGGTGAAAGGGGGTGGTCCCGTGCAACTGTTGTCGGTGCGTGTTTTCGGGCACCCTGTCGGGGGAGAAATGTTGTGGTGCGACTGTTGTCGGGCGGGTTGTCGGGGCGGCTGTTTCGGTGCCTGTGTGGGCGCTGTTTCGGTTTGGATGTTGTCGGTGGGGGTTGTCGGGCAAATTTTCGGTGCACTGTTTTGGGGCAAATGTTGCGTCGGTGTTGTCGGTGAGTTTTGGGGCCGGCGGTGCAGCTGTTTCGGTGCACGGGTTTTCGGCGGCTGTTGTCGGGGGATGTTTGGGGGGGTTTGCAGCGTTTCGGGGGTGTTTTCGGGCAGCTGTTTTCGGGCGACCTTTTTTGGGGCGGTGGGGGGGTTTGCGGTGCGGCGTTGGGGCAGCTGTTTTCGGTGCGGCTGTTTTCGGTGGGGTGTTGTCGGGCGCTGTTGCGGGGCTGTTGCGGTGCGGGTTGTGGTGCAGTGTTGTCGGGCAGGTTGGTGCGTGTTGTGGTGCGGCTGGTCGGTGCGGCGTTGTCGGGGCAGCTGTTTTGGTGCGTGTTGTCGGTGCAGCTTTTCGGTGCCGTTGCGGTGCGGGGGTTTTTGGGGCGTTTTTTTGGGCGGTTTTTGGTGGGGGCTGGGGGTTTTCGGTGAGCTGTTGTCGGTCGCTTTGTGGATTTTTGGCGCGTTGCGGTTTCAGCTGTTGTCGGTGCAGCTTGTTTGGGGGGCGGTGGGCCGTTTCGGGGCAGCTGTTGTGGGCGGTGTGTCGGGCGCTGTTTTCGGTGCGCTGTTGTTTGGTCGGCTTTGTCGGTGCAGCTGTTGTGGGGGGTGTTGCGGTGCGATTTGTCCGGTGCACTGTTGCGGGGCGCTGTTTTCGGCAGCTGTTGTTTTTTCGGGGCCGTTGGGGGCGCGGGGCGGTGCGGGGTTGCGGGCGCTTGGGGTTTTCGGTGCGACCCCTTATTTTCGGGCCGTTTCGGGCAGCTGTTGTCGGGGCAGTGTTGTCGGTGCAGCTGTTGTGGGGCGCTGTTGTCGGTGAACTGTTTTTGGTGGTTTTCGGTGCCATGTTTTCGGTGCACTGTTTCGGGCAGGTTTGGGGGTTTTTTCGGTGGCCCGTTGTCGGTGCAGCTGTTTGGGGGGCGGTGCGGTTTGTCGGTGCCTGTTTCGGTGGGTGTTGTCGTGAGCTTTTTCGGTGCGAGTTGTCGGTGCGTGTTGTCGGGCAGCTGTTGTCGGGCCGCGTTTTCGGTGCGGTGTGTCGTGCACTGTTTTTCGGTGCGTGTTTTGGGGCACTGTTTTCGGGGCGGGTTGGGTTTTTCGGGCGCTGTTTTCGGGGCAGCTGTGCGGTGCGATGTTGTGGGGTTTTGGGGGGCTGTTGTCGGGGTGTTGTGGGCACTTTTGTTGCGACTGTTTCGGGGTGTTCGGTGCATGTTTTTCGGTGCACGTTGCGTGGGGTGTTGTCGGTGCAGGTTGTCGGTGCAGCTGTTGTGGTGGGGCTGTTGCCCGGGGGATGTTTTTGGTGCAGCGTTTTCGGGCGATTTTTCGGGGGCTGTTGTCGGTTTCAGCTGTTGCGTGCCGTGTTTTCGGGCGTGTTCGGTTGGCTGTTGTCGGGCGGGTGTTTTCGTGCGGCTTTTTTCGGTGCGGGCTTTTTGTTGGCGCTTTTTTCGGGGCGTGTTTTCGGTGAGTGTTTTCGGTGGATTTGTTGTGGTTGCAAATTTTTTGGTCGGTGGGGGATGTTTTTCGGTGGCCCCGTTTTTGGGGATGTTTTTGGGGGGACTTTTTTGTAGGGGGGAAAGTTTTTTGGGGCTGTTTTTGGGGGACGTTGTCGGGGGAGTTGGGTTGGTTCGGTTTTTGTTTTTTTTGGTTGGGGGGTTTTACGGTTTTTTTGGCTGTTTTGTGGGGGTGTTTGGGGGGATTTGTCGGGGGACTTTTGGGGTTTGGGGTTGCGGGGCCTGTTGTGGGGAGTTGTTGGTGGACTGTGTGGTGGACTGTTGTTGGTGGATTTTTGTCGGTGGTTTGTTGTTGGGGACTTTGTGGTGGATGTTTTCGGTGGGACTGTTGTTGGTGGATGGTTGGGGGTACTTTGGGGTAATTTGTTGGTGGAAAATTTTGGTGGATGTTTTTGGTGGGGTGTGTCGGTGGATGGTTTTGGGGTACTGTTTTTGGTGGTACGTTGTTTGGGGGTCTTTTGTTTGGTGGTCTGTTGTGGGGTACTGTTTTGGTGGTACTGTTGGGGGTAGTTTGTCGGTGGTACTGGTGGTGGGATTTGCGGTGGTAAAGGTTTTTGGTGGTACGTTTTTGGGGGGTTTTTGTGGTGGTACTTTGTTGGGTGGAATTTTGTTTGGGGGGGTTTTTGGGGAGTGTTGGGGTAATTTGTCGGGGGGACTGTTGTTGGTGTATGTTGTTGGTGGTCGTTTTTTTGGTAATTTTTGGTGGTACTGTTTTTGGGGGTAGTTGTTTGGGGGTACTGTTGTGGGGGTATTTGTGTGGTAATTTGTGGGGGTACGTTGTTTTGGGGGTATGTTGTGTGGTATGTTGTTGGGGGTATGTTTTTGTATGTTGTGGGTAGTTGTGGGGGTACGGGGGGCTGTTTTTGGTGGTAATTTTGTCGGTGGTACTGTTGGTGGGTAATTTTGTCGTTTTTATGTTTTTGGTGGTAGTTTGTGGTGGTATTGTTGGTGGTACTGGTTGGTGGTATGTTGTTGGGGGTTTTTTGGTGGGATTTGTGGTGGGACTGTTGTGGGGGTATTTGGGGTGGTATTTTTTGGGGGTTTTGTTGTTGGGGGAATTTTTTGGTGGGAAAGTTTTTGTTGGGAAATTTTGTGGTGGGGATTTTGTTGGGGGTAGTTTTTGGTGGTATTGTGGTGTATGTTTTGGTGTTGTTGTGGTGGTACTGTTGTGTGGGAATTTTTTTGGTGGTACTGTTTTGGTGGTTGTGTGGTGGGAAAGTTTGGGTTACTTTGTTGTGGTAGTTTTTGGGGGTTGTTGTGGGGGGTTGTTTGGTGGTACGTTGTTGGTGGTAATTTGTTGGGGTACTGTTTTTTTGGTGGGACTGTTTTTGGTGGTAATTTGTGGGGGTACGTTGTGGTGGTATGTTGGGTGGTATTTTGTGGGGTATGTGTTGGTGGTATGTTGTTTGGTTGGGATTTTTGTGGTATGGGTTGGTGGTAATTTTTTGGGGGGGTCTTTTTGGGTTTTGGGAATTTTTTTGGTGGGACTGTTGTGGGGGTCTTTGTTGGGGTAATTTTTGGTTGGTATGTTGTTGGTGGTATGTTGTTTGTGGTTACGTGTTTGGGGTATTTTGTTTGGTGGTACGTTTGGTGGTATTTGGGTTTTGGATTTTGGTGGGACTTTGGGGGTTTTTTTTTTAAATTTTTGGTAATTTTTTAAATTTGGGGTTTGGGGGTTGTTGTGTGGGTTTTTGTGGGGGGTATTTTCGGTTTTTTGGTACTTTGGGTTTTTTTAAATTTTTTTTTTTTTTTTGGGTTTTTGGTTGGGGGGTGGGGGTGGGGTATTGTCGGTTTTACTGTTTGGGGATTTGTTGGGGATTGGTTTCCCCTTTTTTAATTTTTCCGGGTTTCCTGTTTGGGGGGGGGAAAGGGGGGGATTTTTGGGTTACTTGGTTGGGTGAAATTTTTTGGTTTTTTTGTAGTTTGTTGGGGTTCCCCCCTCTGGTTTTTAAGTGGGGGTCCCTTTTGGGTTTACTTTTGGGGGCTTTTTTGGTAAGTTTGGTTTAATTTTTTATTTTACAAAAAAATGTATTTTTTGTCCAAAAAGTATTTTTAAAAAATTTTTTTAATTTTAAGAAAATTTTAAAAAAGGTGGGGGTTGTTTTTTAGGGTTTTTTTTCCCCTGTAAATATAAATTTTTTTTATTTTTAATAAAATATAATAAAAAAAAATAAAAAAAATTTTTTATTTTTTTTAAAAAAAAAAATTATTTTAAATTTTTAAAATTTTGTTAAATTTAGATTTATTTTGTAATTATTATTATCTAAAAAATTTTTATTTAAAGTTTATATATATTTTTTATTAAATATAAATACAAAATTATTTGGGAAATTTAAAATTTTATATTAAATAATAAAAAAATATATTATAATAAATAAAAAATTTTAAATAAATAATAAAAATATATTTAATAATTTATAATTTTTTTTGTATATTTAAATATTATTTTTGGGGTTATGTTACCCCGTGGTGAATTTCTTTTTTTATATATGTTTTAATTTTTATTTAAATTTTCATAATATAAATAAAAAAATTAAAAAAAAACTTCTTAATATTTATTAATTTAAAATTGTAAAAAAGAAAATTTTAAATAATAAATATAATAAAATATTATATTAATAATATTTATAAACATATTTTATAATACATAATTATATTATATAATTTAAATATATAAAGAAAAGAGGAAAAAAAAAAAAAAAAGAATTAAAAGAAAAAAAATATTTAAAAGTAATATTTTAAAAAACAAACCCACCAAAAAATTTATATTTTAAAATATTTATATTATTATATATAATATAATAAATAATATATATATATAAAATATAAGATATAATAATTATATATATATTTATATATATATATATATATATATATTGTTTCTTTTTGGGGGTTTTGTTTGGTAGGGTTTATGTCTTTTGGGGGCGTGGTGGGTGTTTTTTTTTTGTTTTTTTTTTATTTTTTTTTTTATTTTTTTTTTTTTTTTTTTTATATATTTACTTTTCTTTGCCATTTTAATTTTTTTCCCTTTTTCTTGGGGAAGATAAACACTAAAAATAAAAAATAAATAAATCGTAATTTCAAATAAAAACCCTTTAATTTATTTCTGGAAAATTTTGGGAACGGAATTTTTTGGGGCAAAGGAAGGAAGCCGGAGGAAAAGAGGTGTGAGAGAAAAAGGAAAAAATTTTTTCAGTTATTTTTTTCCCTTTTAAAAACTTTTTTCCAATTTTTTTATTTTTGAAAATATTTCTTTATATAATTTTAATTGTATCCCAAAAAAATAATTTAAAATTAAGTAATCAATTATATTTGATTTAAAAATAAGGGGTTTTTTTTGGGTTTTCCGCATTACCGTAACAACCCTATTAGGAGTTTGGAAATAAAACCTTTAAAAATATGGGTTCTTATTTTCGCAGAAAAGACGACTTTTCACGCATATTTTCCTATCAGCCCTTTTAGCGGATTAAATTTAACCCCATGAAACTACGTGGCATTTTCCTTTTGCATGATTCCCCTTTTTTCATTGGATTAGGGGATCAGTTTTTAGGTACAAACACCTCTTCTAAAATTTTTTGGGGAGCACTTTTTGGTTAAGGGCCCACCCCCCCTTTAGGGGGTTCCTTTCCAGGGACTTGGGGAGTACCTTTTAAGGTTTTTTACCTGTGGAAAAAGTTTTTACAGGTTTTCCCTTTTGGGCCGAGGATTTTTTTGGGTGGGCAAAAGACAGACACAGCCTTTGGGTTTAGGAGCATTGTCTAGCAGCAGAGGCCCCTGTGGATGTGGTGGCAGTTTGGGGTGCACCGTTGAAGCCCTGGACCCCGCCGATGACTCCCAAAGTCCCCTCTGGGGGGGTTTTTTGAACAGGCCCCGATCATTGCCCAGGGAAAGGACGTACTAATTTTTTTCGGGGGATCTACCCGCAACGGGACCTGGAAAGTGGTGGGAGCTGGAGCTTCAAACTGGCCTCTGGGAAACCTTTATGATACTCCAAAGACCTTATTTTGGGGGGGGGGTTCCTCAAAAACCCCCCAATTTCTATTCCGTTTTTGGGGAACAACCACCAAGGCATTTTTAGCATTTTAGGAAAAGGTTTAAAGTTTTTTTTTAAAATTTGGTTTGGATTCATTTTATACAAAGGATATTTTTGGTTTACATACGTTGATTTTTCTCACGTTGTGTCAGTCTGCGACTCGCGGAACCCAGTCCCTTTCCTGCCGGGTCCCAGCCACAGCAGTAACCTCGGGGACAATTGCAAATTCTCGCGCCTGGGTTTTGGGGCGAACCGCCGCCAGCAGTGAACACCGTGGCAAATCAAACAGTATGTCCACCAAAAATATCCAGGGATCAAAGGGAAACCAACAAATTAAAAAAAAAATTTAAACCTTTGTCCTCAAAAGCTGAAAGCCCCTTTAGTTGTTCCACCAAAACGGGAAAAGAAAGGGGGCTTTTTGGGGGATCCCCCCCAAGTAAGGGCTTTGGGGTCATCAGTCAAGGTTCCCGAGGCCCCCAGTGTTGATAGCTCCAGTGCCCACATTCAGGGGGCCCGTTTCTAGGTAGAATACCCCGAAGCAAAAGCTCAGGTACCCTTTGCCTGGGCAGTGAATCTGAGCCTGTTCCCCCCAAAAATCCCCCAGAGTGGGTCTTTGGGTATAGGCGGGGTCCAGAGGCTTAACGGTGACAGCCCAATGCCACCACATCCACAGGGGCCTTGCTGCTAGACGAATGTCCGAAAAAGGGTGTGTCTGTTTTTTGCCCGGCAAAGAAACCCCACCTGTAAAAGGAAACCTTGGAAAACTATTTCCAAGGAAAAAAAACCCTTAAAAAGGTACCCCCCAAGTCCTGGAAAAGGGAAACCAAAAAGGGTGGGGGGCCCTTAAACCCACAAGTTCCCAAAAAATTTATAAGGTAGTTTGTAACCTGAAAACTGGTACCCTAATCAATGGAAAAACCGGGGAATTAGAAAAATGGGAAGAAATGAAACATCTGATAGCTTCATGAGGATTAATTTAATCCGCTTAAAAGGGCTGATAGGGCAAATATGACAGTGAAAAGTCAGTCTTTTCTGCGCAAAGTAAGAAGTCCATATTTTAAAATTTATTTCTCAACCCCAATAGGGTTGTTACGGAAATCCGGAAAACTTTAGAATAAATTCTCCCATTTGTGGATTTAGAGAGGCTAAAAAAGGGAGTGCTGAAGCCCTACGGTCGGGGTTAAAATTATTTATTTGGACACGAAATAAATTCGGGTATAAAAAGAAACGTATCTTCCGAAAATGGCAACCCATCGGAAAAAAAAGTATTATAATGGCAAAAAAGCAAAAAAGAAAAATGACTTTCGAGTTTTTTCATGGAAAACTACACCCCCGGGTTTACACAAACATCCAAGGAAAAATTGCACTGGGGCGCTTTTTAAAAAAGGAACACCCCAAAAATTCCCCCGTGTCCCCAAAATATTCCCACGAGAACCTGCAAGCCTTTAAAACATGGATATAGTGATATGGGGAGATTAGCGAGTTGGACATCATTTATTTGTTTTGACGTTTTTAGTGTTTTGAGGTTGGCGTAAAAAAAAGACGAAGAAACAAAAGCGAAAAACGGCATAAGTAAAAGACAAGTATGGCATACAAAACCACACCGCACGCACAACGCACCCCAACACACACATACACACACACCACCAACAACACACAGCAACACACACCCCATACACACCACACCACACACACAAACACACACACAACACCTTATATAATATATTATATATTTAATATTTTAAATATAAAAAATTTGTATATATATATAAATATAAAATTATTAATAAATTAATATATATAAATATATTGGTGTGTGTTGTTGTGTATTTATGTTACCAATTTTACATAAAATATATTCTTATTCCCCTCCATTTCCTCTCCTCTCCTCTCTCTCTCCTCTTTTATTATATTTATATATATAAAATTATTATATATATATAATTATAATTATATAGTATAATTTATTTTAAAATATATTAAATAATATTTTGGAATTTGATTATTTATATATAATAAAAATATATATATATAATAATATTCTTCCTCTCAATATATTTTCTAATATATAGAATATATATAAAAGAGAGAATATATATAAAAAATAAGTATATATAATAATTAAAATTAAATAATAATAATAATTTAATAAATTAATATATATTATATAAAATATATAAAATTTTATTAATATAAAATTAATTAATATAAGATCATGCTGTGACCAGGGACCAGAATGAACCACGAAAAACCAACTTTAAAAATATATACAATTAATTTAAATATATAGAAAATATAAATATATAATATATATTTTAAAATAAATATAAATATAATATAACAATTAAATATGTATTTTTATATAT
Source organism: Penaeus monodon (assembly GCF_015228065.2). Taxonomy (NCBI): domain Eukaryota; kingdom Metazoa; phylum Arthropoda; class Malacostraca; order Decapoda; family Penaeidae; genus Penaeus; species Penaeus monodon. The sequence continues at coordinate 25,801,027 of NC_051421.1, read as the reverse complement.
AAAAACATTTAAATATAATTAATTTAATATATATATTTATATATATATATATTATATATCAATAAAAAATAATATATATATTATATATAACATATAAAATTAAAAATATTTAGATTTCAAAAATTATATTATATTATAATATATATATATTATTATAATTTATTGTTTTTATATAAAATTTTTATATTTACGCGATACAGATTAACTGATATAATCTAACCAAAATTCCTTGGTGTTTTAAATTTTCCCTTTTCTACTGGTTATCCCCTTTAGTCCATATAAAAATATAAAAAAACTAATAATAAAAATTTTAATCACAGAATTTGTAACACAATTATAACCCCTAATAATATTTCAGAACGTCCCTTATCAAAAGAAAAGGTCCCCCTTTTAAAATTTTAGAATTATTTTTTCTTTATTTATCTACTTTTTGATTCATTAAAAATATCCTTTTTTTGTGTTTTGTAGAATATAGGGGTATTTTGGCCATTCTAAAAACTACATATTGTAACGCTGATTGAAAAAAATTTACGGGCCTAGGCAAGTGAGCCCCAACCCATGCGGGAAACGAGAATCCCCTCCCGGTATAAAACGCAGGTCGCCCCTCGGCGGTGTAGCAGCCTGGCAATCACCGAGGAGTCGCAAGGGCTCGGCAACCCAATATCCTGGGGAAGCGAGTCCCCTTTCCCGGAGGCAAAAAATGTTGAAAGCGAGCGGAAGAGACTGTTTTTGCGCTCTTCTCGCCCCCGGCGGCCGGGGGCAGGGAACAACGGGAAAAAAACCCGCTGATATTTTAGGATAAAAAGTTTAAATACTCATTAATAAATAACCCACAATACTATTACATACATAACACACCACACCCCAAAACAACAAAACAAACACACATATATTTTTAAAAATATATATATATTATTAAAAATAATACATTTTTTGAATAATTTCTAATTTTAGCATTCTATAAAATTTTCATTTTTTTGTAAAAAGTCCACGACAAAAGTACCCCCAACAACACCAGAAAAAACAGTACCCCGACAAATTCCACCAAAAACGTACCCCCGACAAAAAAACCACCAACAAAAGTACCCCCAAAAACATACCCCAACAAAAAACACCAACAACATACCCAACAACATACCCCCAAACAGTACCACGAAAAACATTCCCAACACAGTACCCCAACAAAATTTCCCCCAAAGACAGTACCACCAACAATTACCACCAAAACAGTACCACCAAAACATACACAAGACAGTACACCAACAACATTCCCCCAACACAAACCAAAACATCCCCCAAAAAACAGTACCCCCAAAACATTTCCCCCGACATTTCCACAAAAACAGTACCACCGCAAAATTACCACCCAAAAAAGTACCACCGACAATTTCCACCCAAAACAGTACCACCCAAAAAAAGTAAAACCAAAACAGTACCACCAACAGTACACAACAACATTACCCCCAACAACGTACCCCCAACAACAGTACCACCCACAACAGTAACGACAAAAATTACACCAACAACATACCCCCGACACATTTCACCCAAAAAACAACCACCCAAAAACAGTAACACCAACAACATACCACCCAAACGTACCCCCAAAATACACCAAAAAACATTACACCCAAAAACGGCCCACACAAAAACCACCAACAACTACCACCCCAACAAATTAACCCAAAAAACAGTACCACCGACACAGTACACCGACAAAATTACCCCAAAAAAAGTACCACCAAAACGTACCAACCCAAAAACATACCCCCAAAAAAAATTTCCCCCAACAAAAGTACACCCAACAAAAGTACACCCCAACTTTCCACCACAACCCGTACACCAAAAAAAGTCCCCCAAAAACTTTCCACCGACAAAAGTACCACCAACAACAGTACCACCCAAAAACAGTACCACCAACAACAGTACCCCCAAAACATACCACCAAAAACGTAAAACCCCAAAAAAGTACACCAAAAAATTACCAACAAAAGCACCCCCGACAACCTTACCACCAACAACAGTACCACCAACAACATTTCACCAAAAAACATACCACCCAACAGTACCCCCGCAAAATTCCACAACAACAGTACCCCCAACAAGACCCCCAAAAACGTACCCCCCAACAACATTACCCCAAAAACAGTACCACCCAAAAAAAATACCCCCAAAAACGTACCACCACAACAACCACCCAAAAACAGCCCCCCAACAACAGTAACCAACAACCCGTACCCCCAAAACAGTACCAAACCAAAAACAACCACCGACAACGTACCACCGAAACATTTCCACCAAAAACAGTACCACCCACCATTTCCACCAACCAGTCCCCCAAAAACATACCACCCACAACAGTACCCCCAAAAACAGCCACCCACAAAAATTACCCCCACCCAAAATACCACAAAAACATTCCCCCCCAACAAAATACCACCAACAACAGTAACCAAAAAAACGTACCACCCACAAATTCCACCCAAAAACGTAAACCCCAACAAACCCCCCAAAAACAGACCCCCAAAAAACAGTACCACCCACAAAAAACCACCAACAAAGTACCCCCAACAACAGTACCCCCGACAAAAACCACAACAACGTACCCCCAAACAGTACCCCCAAAAAACAGTCCCCAAAACATACCACCCCACAAAATTAAACCCCCAAAAAACAACCACCCACAAAGTACCCCCCAACAAAAAGTACCCCAAAAACATACCCCCGACAAAATTACCCCCAACAACATACCCCCGCAAAAGTACCACCAAAACAGACACCAAAAACAGTACCCCCAAAAACAGTACCACCCAAAACAGTACCACCAAAAACAGTACCCCAAAAACATACCCCAAAAAAACGTACCACCCAAAAACTTACCGCAAAACATTTTCCAGAACAATAGTACCCCAACAACTAAAACCAAAAACAGTACCACCAACAAAAGTACCACAAAAAACAGTACCCCCAAAACAGTACCACCAACAACAGTACCACCAAAAAAATCCACCAAAAAAAGTACCACCGACAAAATTCCCCCCCCAAAAAAGTTCCCGACAAAATTACCCCAACATGTACCCCTGTAAAAATCCACCGGCAACCCGTCGCACCCCAACGTCCACCGACAAAAGCGCACCGAAACAGCGCACCGAAACACTGCACCGACAACAGCCACCGACAACACCCGCACCGACAACCGCTGCACCGACAACACTCGCACCGACAACACTCGCACCGACAACAGTCGCACCGACAACCGCTGCAAAACAACGCTGCACCCACAAAAAGCGCACGGGGCAAAAGCCGCACCGACAACCCCCCACAACAGCACACGGGACAGCGCACCGACAACACCGCACGACAACCCCTGCCAAACAGCTGCACCGACAAAACCGCACCCACAAAACGCCCGACAAAACCTGCACGACAACAGTCGCACCCAAAACACTCCACCGACAACCTGCATGCAACAGCTGCACCCACAACACCCGCCCGACAAACCCCCACCCACAACAGCCGCACCCGACAACAGCCGCACCGACAAAAGCCGCACCGACAACAGTCGCACCACAAAGCTGCACCCACAACACTCACCACAACCCTGCCCGACAAAGCCGCACCGAAACAGGGCCCCACAACGCGCCCGACAAAAACCCCCACCGACAAACCCCTGCACCGAAACACTCGCACCCCAACACCCCCAAACAAAACCCCCCACGACAAAAGCTGCACCGACAACACCCGCACCGACAAAACCCGCAGACAACAGCGACGCAAAGTGCCCGCAACGCCACCGAACCGCTGCCCCACCAGGCCCCCCGCAAAAGCCGCACCGAAACGCTGACCCACAACGCCCACCCCAACCCCGCACCCCAACACCGCACGACAACAGCCCCACGAAACAGTGCACCGACAACACTCGCACCCAAAACAGTTGCACCGCAACTTTGCACCGACAACACCACGAAACCGGCACCCCAACATAGCACCGAAACCCCTTTCCCGACAAAAAATCCACCCACAACCGCTGCCCGCAAAACTCGCACCCCAAAAGCTGCCCCGCAACGTGCCCGACAAAAAGTCGCACCCAAAACCGCCCCCCGAAAACAGCCCCACCCACAAAAGCTGCCCGACAACACTGCACCGACAACAGCCGCACCGACAAAACCCACCGACAACAGCTGCACCGACAACAGCCGACCCACAACAGCGCACGACAACAGTCGCCCCGACAACACTCGACCGACAACAGCTGCCCGACAACAGCTGCCGACAACAGGCACCGAAAAACCCGCACCGACAAAACCCACCGAAAACAGCCACGAAACACTACGACCAGCCGCACCGAAACCCCTGCAAGACAACACCCCACCGAAACACCGCACCGAAACAGCTGCACCCAAACAGCTGCAACGACAAAAAGCTGCACCACAACAGCCGCACCCACAACAGCCGCACCGACAACAGCGCACGAAACAGCCCGCACCGAAAAAAACGCACGACAACAGCTGCACCGACAACAGTCACCCACAACAGCTGCCCGAAAAAAGTGCATGACAACCCCCCCCCGCCCCCCAACAACAGCGCACGACAACAGCGCACCCAAAAAAACCCCCCGCTGCACCCACAAAAAGCCGCCCGACAACGCCGCACCGCAACAGCGCACGAAAACAGCCGCACCGACAACAGCCGCCGACAACACCCCACCGACAAAGCGACCGACAAACCCGACAAACACGCACCGCCCCAAAAAAGTCCCCCAAAAGGACCCCAAAAGCCGCACCGCAACAACCCCAAATGCACCAAAACCCCCCCGCAACCGACAAACACCGCACCCACAACACCCCCACCGACAACCCGCACCGACAACACCGCACCGACAACACCCGCACCGACAAAGAGCGCCCGACACCGCTGCACGACAACCGCACCGACAACACCCCACCGACACACTCGCCCGACAACACTCGCACCCCAACGCCGCACCCACAACAGCCGCAGCGACAACAGCCGCACCGACAACCCCTGCACACACAACAGCCGCACCGACAACACCGGCACCGACAACACCCGCACCGACAACAGCTGCACCGACAACAGCCGCACCGACAACAGCCGCACCGACAACACCGCACCGACAAACCGCCCACAAAGTGACCCGACAACAGTTTCACCGACAACCGCCCGAAACACACCGACAAAGCGCACCGACAACACCCGCACCGACAACACCCGCACCGACAAAAGCTGCACCGACAACAGCCGCACCGACAACAGCCGCACCGAGACAACCGGCACCGACAACCACCGCACCGACAACAGCCGCACCGACAACCGCTGCACCGACAACAGCCGCACCGACAACAGCCGCACCGACAACAGCGCACCGACAACCGCTGCACCGACAACACCCGCACCGACAACACGCGCACCGACAACACCCGCACCGACAACAGCTGCACCGACAACAGCCGCACCGACAACAGCTGCACCGACAACTCCCGCACCGACAACAGCTGCACCGACAACAGCCGCACCGACAACAGCTGCACCGACAACAGTCGCACCGACAACACCCGCACCGACAACAGCTGCACCGACAACAGTTGCACCGACAACAGCCGCAACTGAATGTAACTTCATCTGTCCAGAAAATGGACTTTATCCTCATCCACGCAAATGCTCGCAGTATGTTTCTTGTGCCAACTCAGTGGCTTATGTTAAGCCATGCCCAACTGGTCTTCATTACAATCCGATAAGCAAGAACTGCGACTGGCCTCAGGATGAAGGTTGCACTGATGATGAGGAAGCATCCTGCACCTTGTCTAATCCTGCAGCTCCACCAACACTTCCTAATCCAAATGAACAAATCTGTGACTGCGAGTGTTGTCTGAAGCCTCATCCAGATGACTGTACATCATATTATTATTGTGCAGTAAGTATTGGTACCACGATTTTAAAAACTGATTATGTAAATATGCCATAATACGATCTAAATAAATTTCCCTTGATGTTTCAGCCTGGAGCCGATGCACAGTTCCATGCCTGTTCAGATGGTCTAGTGTTCCATCCTGAATTCAAGCAATGCGTCCTTCAAACGCTGTTCCCTCAGTGCCAGCCAGAAGTACCACCAACATGTGACCCAACTGGGGAGTGTCTTTATCCAGCTGAAGTCTGTTCAGAGTATTACAAATGTGAGTTTGCTCAAAATGTTTCTCCACTTATTGAACACAACTGTCTTTAAGATTTAGACGGACTTTCTTAACAGGTATCTTAAAATCAGTTATGTAGATATATACTGACATAGAAACATTGCCTTCCATTAAATTCAATGTTTTCTTAAAGGTAACAGAAAAGGAACACCCATCAAGTACGAGTGCACTGGAGGCCTTCTCTTCAATGACAAAATCCATAGCTGTGACCTTCCTCAGAAAGTAGAGTGTTCTGAAACTCGCCGCAAGAGAAGCCTCACAAACGACGGCGCTCCTCAACAGTACGTGACAGGTATGGAAAAGCACTACATCCACCGGGTATGTCTTCTTGAAGGTATATCTGCTTCGTTGTATCAACGAACAATGTAAGAAAATCCCTTTCTCTTTCATCTATATCTCTGCATCTATATCTCTGTTCATCTATCTGGTTGCATCCAGTTATTATGAAAGTTATGTATGCGGTTATACAATGGCGTATTTCCCTTGCAGCTGAAGAATGTAAGCAGCTGGAGGGCAAATTCGCAGTGGAGGGCAACCCCAACGCTTACTACTTTTGCTCTCACGGTACTGCTCACCTCATGCGCTGTACTGACCTCGCTGTATTCAGTTTCGCCGCTCAGGACTGTATCTTCATGAAATAGATCCAACGGTGGATTTCCCTGATTTTAGTTGTTATAATGATGCCTTAGTGAAATATTTATTAAAAAAAAAAAAAAAAAAAAAAAAAAAAAAAAAAAAAAAAAAAAACATAGCATAGAATTAACAATAAAATTATTTATCAAGAATTCTTAGTATCTAATTACATTATCCTTCATAATTTATTTACAAACCATATGCAAATAAACAAAGTAACAAACTACCTTCATATTTGGAGTGCATTTCTGCACTTACTTGTTCCATCGCCAGCAATTACTTTGTGTAACCCTGTTCACTATCCATTTAATGACAACAGCAGAGAAAGTTATAATGGGGGAGGACGAACATAATAACGTGTAACACCAATTTCATTTGAAATTATTCGATTAACACATTCAGAACTTATGGTTTTATAAAAATCATTAGACTTTATAAAATGCTATGACAAAAGTCTATGCATCTACCCCGGGAGGGAAATATACTAGTACACACACCCCACACCTCATATATATATATTATTATATATATAAAATATATATATATATATAAAATAAGTAATATATATATATAATATATTTTAATATACATTCACACAAACTTACATACTACAGAGATACATACATATATGCACATTCACACACACACATACACACACAATATATATATATATATATATTTTATTATATATAATATATATATATATATATATGTATATATATATATATATATAATACACATTATATATATATATATATATATATATATGTGTGTGTGTGTGTGTGTGTGTGTGTGTATACACAAACATACATATATACATACACACACACACATATACATATATATGTGTGTATATATATATATACATATATATACATATATATATATATATATGGGTGTGTGCTTCATGCTCATTGTAATGTGAAGTGATGGTGCGGTAGCCTAGATAGTGTTAAGTGCCTGCATGCCTTCTCGCTTGCAACTACCACTGCTGGCTAGCCAATAGCGGAAAAGGGAGCAGCTCTGCATAAGCCTCGCTTGCCAGTTCACAGCCTCTCCATCATTGTGACTTCCTCATGGGCATCTTGCGGTCCCAGGCTAGATTGCAGGGGATCTCGGAGCAGCAGGAGGCCCCACAGGTACAGAGTCATGGCCCACCGGCATATGGACACACCCTGGCTCCATAACAACTCCTACCCCTCAGTGCCCCTGGGTTAATGGACAGCTCGCAGAAGGTGGGCCTTGATAATCCTCCTCTCCCCCGGAAACTCACAGGCAGTGTCACAAACAAATATGGATATGCTGGAGGGAGGGGTTTTGTCCCTCCCAAACCCAAACAAATGAGGTGGGCTGTGGGTCCTGTCAGGACAGCAAATGTTGAGGCATGGGGTGGGAGTGAGAGTTACTCATCTCAACCCGTGCCCTGGTAGGGAAACCCAAACCCAAATATGAACCCCACACCCTTTATTTGGGGCAGTGTTGGAGGGGTTGTGGAGGTGGCTCCACCCAGAGTGAGGCTTAACTTCAGGTGAGCTATCCTGGTGGGTGCTTGGAGCACCCCTTCCTTGTGGGAGGATGAGCAGTTACCCCTGTTATCGAGGAAACTGAAGTGTTTGTGAGTTGAAGTAGCTGCCCTCTCAGAGGTAAGAAGACCTGGCAGTGGGACAGTCAGTATGGGTGGGTACACCAGCTATTGGTCCATCCGACTTCAACCCTCAGTTGCAGAAGTAATACTAGTTGATGAGCATATGGCATTGAGACTGAAGCAGCTTTTGGCTTAGGTCCCTTATTGCTGTGTACACTCTACCCTGTTTGCAAACCGATGTGAAGCATACTATGCCAAACTCACATCTGTAGCAATTTTTACCCCGTGAGAATTCGCATTGTCCTTTGTGACTTTAAAAGTGGTATCTGGCGTGATAGAGTGGTTATGAGATGTCTGTCAGTTCCCATTGCTCGGGAGCTGATCCTAGCAGTGAGAACAGTCTCCTTCTCTGGGACTTTGCTAGGTCCCAGAGATTGACGATTTCTGGTTCCTGGTATCAGCACTCCAACTTGTATTGCTGGAGATAGCATAATGATACTGGTACTGTAGCCAAGGAGATCAACCACATTCTCATCATCACTGGAGTATCCTTCAGAATTGCAGGGTTTACTGGAGTGCCAAGTTCTGTGGCACTGACCATAGCTTTGGCAGTGGCTACCCTATGTGTCTATTTCAAAATTCTTCGTCCCTCCAGTGGCTACTCTAGGGTATTTCACTTGAACAGACTAAGGGGGAAGGAGTGTGCCCAAAGGTTTGCTATGGCAGTCACAACTTGAAAACCTGACAGATCCAGTTGCTCTGCGGGAGTGTGAACACTTGAAGCAGCACAGTCAATTGGCAAACACCCAAGGGCAAAGCAGAATTTCATCTTACTGGAGACAGTGGAGGCCAATGAAGAATGTTACATGGCTCGGCTGAATGGCAATCAGGACCTGCACCATTCCTTGGTGCATAGGGTTTGGGCACAGAACAAGGAACAGTTCATCAGGAACCTTGCTGAGA
>NC_051421.1:25754134-25779134 GCF_015228065.2 Penaeus monodon | reverse complement strand
GTTTTGTAGAATAGTACAGATATAGAAAAGACCAAGAAGTTTCAGAGGAAAAGTATAGCAGCAAGCATAAAGGAATAGAAGAGTAGTAAAAGGAGAGACTACGTAAAAGGGACTAAAAGATGATGTATCTCTTTAATCAACCTTCTCCCCTCTTGAAGTCGCTTGCATTTTTTGGGTGATTCTCAGGCAGTCGTGTGATTCGTAGATAACCGTAGGATTTTCATGAGCGCCCATCACAGCTACGCAGAAAAGAGCTCTGTTCGCTTCAGTGTACAGCATTTTGGGTATAAGATCCCCCTGTCGATGAAGTCTAACATGCATAGCTAGACATGTACCTCGACAGTTCATATTTTCTAACCCCGAGAAGATTTGTTTGCTAAAAAGCTTGTGAATATTTTTCATGTCACCATTCATTAGTGCGTACATTCTGTCGCATATCATTAATTGTTGAATTCATTGTGGTAGTTGAAATAATTTTATATAGCTAGCATTGCTAATTTACCTCAGTTTTGTTATAGTGAACATTAATATTCGTGTTTGTGATTCATTCTCTGTGTGAGGTACCTCCCACTTTTGCTCACACGCACACACACACACTTACTCCCTCGCTCACTCATCCACGCAGAACAAAAGACACTGAAACCTTTTCATTAATAGGGTTTTTTTGCTATCGTAGTTGCCGGCATAAGATCTATGATGTATCTCTTTAGCCCGTGACTTTGTCAGTCGAGACGAGTGCTCCTACATTTATTTATTTCTGTGTGACAACAATTGTTTAAGTAGCTCCTTGCGGATTGCCCTTGTCGTTTCCCTTATCATTTCATGTCTCCCTCTCCTATTTTCTTCTTATCTTGGTGAAAAAAAAACCAAAACGAAAAAAAAGACAAAAAAAAAAATTAAAAACCAAAATTATAAAACCCCAAATTTATATAATAAACCCGGGTAGTGGTACTCAACACCCATTCTTCTCTGTTGCCTTTCTTTTTCTCTTACATCTGGCCCTTGTGTGTATGATCTGGTTCCCAACTAAATTTTTAGCAGTCGGACCGACGATAAAACCCACACGGCACCGAAGGAGGATCCTGCTGTAGAAACAGTCACCTTAGGATGCTGTGGAAAAGACGTCACTGAAAGATCGTCATGGGCCTGCGGACCAGGATGTACATCAGAGCAGGTTAAGCCGTCCCTGATATTAGTAGATGGGCGCTGCCTGCCGAGACGCCCGCAGATCCAGCGAAGGACCAGGAACTCGGCAGCGCAGGTACCAGTCGCCCCAGGATGCTGTGGATGGGCGACACATGGCAGACGCCCACAGGTCTGTGAGAACGTGTGGACGAGGACGCCGCCGAGTTAGGCCTGGATGAGGACTACGAGGAAGTCTAGACGAATCTGAAGTCAAGGAGGACCTGTGCGAGACTTTCGAGGACGTGTGAACGTCGAAGACGGACAGATTACACCAAGGACCAGGAAGATGAGGACGACAGGGACGAGCAGCTACGAAGATGCACCAGGACAGCGCACGAGAACGAGATGACCAGCCAAGTTCGGTCCCCCTTGAGGCAAATCTAAGACGCCTCAAGGGCGAGGCGTGACTAGGTGGCTGAGCAATGTACAATGTAGCAGACGAGACCGGAGACCTCACCTTGCTCCTCCCATGCTTCCTCCAGCTGCTTCTATCACTTCTGGCAGCTAGAACGGTCACTACTTATACCGAGGATGACCTAGGCCTAGGGGAGTTCGTTGCCAGCCCCCAACGTGGTAAGGTCGGCCTCACCTCGCCTCAGGCTTAGGTTAGGTACCTAACCAGCCTCCGGGCTAGTACAGTGGTAACGTGTCGGCCTCTCATCCGAGGGTTCGGCGGTTCGCGCCCCACCCAGGCGCGAGAAGTTGCAGTTGTCACCTGGAGGTTACACACATACGCGTACACATATATACATACCCACCCACCCACACACACACACACACACACACACACACAATATATATATATATATATATATATAATATATATTTTATATTATATATAGGAGAGATTTGTAGAGAGAGAGAGAGAGAGAGAGAGAGAGAGAGGGGAATATGCAGTTATGTAGGTGTGTATGCGTTTATATGTTATATATATATTGATATAATATATATATATAAATATGTATTATATATATGTATAATATATGTATATATTATATATATATTATTATTTTATATATACATATATATATATATATATATATATATATATAATATATAATATATATATATATATATATATGTGTGTGTGTGTGTGTGTGTGTGGTGTGTATATTCATACACATACACACATACATACGTACCTACATATATATATAATATATATATATATATATATATATATATATATACATACGCATACATATATATATGCATACCCACAAACACACACACACACACACACACACACACACACACACACACACACACACACACACACACACACACACACACACACACACACACACACACGCCGACGGGAGCGTATGGCTGCATCCACCCTTCACTTCCAGCCATGAGGGTCCCTCATGGAGAGTCCATAGGCAGGCTATCGGCCCATCTCTTACTTCTCGCAGCAGGACTGGTCGAGTTACCCAAGCCAAGACCTCCTAGATCATCCTTCAGGTTTCCTCCACCCAGAGCTGTCTCGCATAGAGACAACCTGATGGGCAGGGTCATCCACAGAGAAACGAGCTAGGTGCCCATATAGCCTGAGTTGTCGGTCCCGGATTATGCAAGTAACAAGTCCCATGCTAGTCACAGGGTGTAACAGTCAGCTGGACACATGGTCCTGTCAACTGTACCCTGTGATTCGGCAAAGGGATAAAAAGCAGCACGACGAGACTCCAAGGCACTCAATGGCGTCCAGGTATCGCTTATATACAGCAAAATTGGTAGTATCAAAACTATGAAGAAATGTAGCTTGGGCCATCAGCATAGGTACCGATATCTCCAAATGCTCTTGATAATCGAGTTCATGGCTCCTGCTGCCAAACCAGTCTATCTACTGACTTCTTGGTCTGACAGCCCAGAGGCATGGACTATGCTATCAAGGTATGCAAAGCTCTCAGTGATTTCAACATTCTCACTGCAAGCATGAATCGACTGAATGGGTTCCTCTAACATGCCCCATGGTCCTGAATCTTGGTCTTGGTCCCAGGGCTTCACCTCATTGCAAATTGCATCAAGAGCCACTGCCAGTGATTCCAGAGGCTCAGATAGGATAGCAACATCGTCGTCAAAGTCAAGGTCTTGATATTGTCTAGTATTACTCCACACTGACTAATAGCTCTGCCCACTATCCATGCCTCACCCCTGAATTAACAGGGAAGTTCCACAGGCCCCCATCACACTTTACAGCACTTTCAGTACTGGTATATAGATTTGCTAATGGGCCAATAATCCCCTTAGTCTTTGGATATCCCATAGCAATTCTCAATGCACTGACTCAAATGCCTTCTTGAGGTCGATGTAAGCTGCAAGCAAACCATGACCAAACTCAGGACGGAGTTCCACAGTAACTCGAAGTGCTAGGATACAGTCTATTGCAGACTTGGCAGGAGTGAATCCAGACTGCTGTGGTCTCTGGCGCCATAGTAGGTGGTCACAGATCTGTTTCAGAAGAATGTAGGTGAAAACCTTGCCTGGTATACTGAGCAGTGTGATGCTACAGTAGTTGCTACAGTCCCAACGATCCCCTTTCTCCTTCCAGAGAGGGATGACCATGCCCCTAAACAGGTAAGGGGGAATGGAACCAGACTGCCAGATGGCAGCCAAGACTGCATGCAAACCATGTGCCATAGGTTCACCCCAAGTCTTTAGCAGTTTAGCAGGGATATCACACATGCCTGCAGTTTCCCCACCCTTCAGCATAGAAATCGCCATCTTAACCTCAGTTAGGGTTAGAGGTTCCTCGCTGATGGATGGGTCTGGCAAAGGTATTGTGATACCACTTGCATCCAAACTAATTGTTGGAGGGTCTACTTGGTACGTCTGTTCAAAATACTCAGCCCAACATTCACAGACCCATGATCTGAGATAATCTGTCTATCCACTAAGTGGACTGCAGTCATCTGCGAGGAGTTCAGTTTTCTCAGGGCTTAGTGTGCAGGGCGAAGGTTATTTACCAAGAAATAGTCTTCAACCTTCTCAGCAAGGTTCCTGATGAACTGTTCCTTGTTCTGTGCCCAAACCCTATGCACCAAGGAATGGTGCAAGTCCTGATTGCCATTCAGCCGAGCCATGTAACATTCTTCATTGGCCTCCACTGTCTCCAGTAAGATGAAATTCTGCTTTGCCCTTGGGTGTTTGCCAATGGACTGTGCTGCTTCAAGTGTTCACACTCCCGCAGAGCAACTGGATCTGTCAGGTTTTCAAGTTGTGACTGCCATAGCAAACCTTTGGGCACACTCCTTCCCCCTTAGTCTGTTCAAGTGAAATACCCTAGAGTAGCCACTGGAGGGACGAAGAATTTTGAAATGGACACATAGGGTAGCCACTGCCAAAGCTATGGTCAGTGCCACAGAACTTGGCACTCCAGTAAACCCTGCAATTCTGAAGGATCCTCCAGTGATGATGAGAATGTGGTTGATCTCCTTGGCTACAGTACCAGTATCATTATGCTATCTCCAGCAATACAAGTTGGAGTGCTGATACCAGGAACCAGAAATCGTCAATCTCTGGGACCTAGCAAAGTCCCAGAGAAGGAGACTGTTCTCACTGCTAGGATCAGCTCCCGAGCCATGGGAACTGACAGACATATCATAACCAGCTCTATCACAGCCAGATACCACAATGAAGTCACAAAGGACAATGCGAATGTCTCACCGGGTACAATTGCCACAGATGTGAATTTGGCATAGTATGCTTCACATCGAGAATATAGGTGAAAACCTTGCCTGGTATACTGAGCAGTGTGATGCTACAGTAGTTGCTACAGTCCCAACGATCCCCTTTCTCCTTCCAGAGAGGGATGACCATGCCCCTAAACAGGTAAGGGGGAATGGAACCAGACTGCCAGATGGCAGCCAAGACTGCATGCAAACCATGTGCCATAGGTTCACCCCAAGTCTTTAGCAGTTTAGCAGGGATATCACACATGCCTGCAGTTTCCCCACCCTTCAGCATAGAAATCGCCATCTTAACCTCAGTTAGGGTTGGAGGTTCCTCGCTGATAGATGGGTCTGGCAAAGGTATTGTGATACCACTTGCATCCAAACTAATTGTTGGAGGGTCTACTTGGTATGTCTGTTCAAAATACTCAGCCCAACATTCACAGACCCATGATCTGAGATAATCTGTCTATCCACTAAGTGGACTGCAGTCATCTGCGAGGAGTTCAGTTTTCTCAGGGCTTAGTGTGCAGGGCGAAGGTTATTTACCAATAGTCTTCAACCTTCTCAGCAAGGTTCCTGATGAACTGTTCCTTGTTCTGTGCCCGAACCCTATGCACCAAGGAATGGTGCAGGTCCTGATTGCCATTCAGCCGAGCCATGCAACATTCTTCATTGGCCTCCACTGTCTCCAGTAAGATGAAATTCTGCTTTGCCCTTGGGTGTTTGCCAATGCACTGTGCTGCTTCAAGGGGCTTCAGTACCATTATGCTATGTCCAGCAATACAAGTTGGAGTGCTGATACTAGGAACCAGAAATCCTCAATCTCTGGGACCTAGCAAAGTCCCAGAGAAGGAGGCTGTTCTCACTGCTAGGATCAGCTCCCGAGCAATGGGAACTGACAGACATCTCATAACCAGCTCTATCACAGCCAGATACCACAATGAAGTCACAAAGGACAATGCGAATGTCTCACTGGGTACAATTGCTACAGATGTGAGTTTGGCATAGTATGCTTCACATCGAGTTTGCAAACATGGGTAGGAGTGTACACAGCAATAAGGGACACTAAGCCAAAAGCATGCTTCAGTCTCAATGCCATATGCTCATCAACTAGTATTACTTCTGCAACTGAGGGTTGAAGTCGGCTGGACCAATAGTTGGTGTACCCACCACTACTGACTGTCCCACTGCCAGGTCTCCTTACCTCTGAGAGGGCAGCTACTTCAACTCACAACCACTTCAGTTTCCTCGATAACAGGGGTAACTGCTCATCCTGCCACAAGGAATGGGTGCTCCAAGCACCCACCAGGATAGCTCACCTGAAGTTAAGCCTCACTCTGGGTGGATGCCACCTCCACAACCCCCTCCAACACTGCTCAAAATAAAGGGGGGGTGTGGGGTTCATACTTGGTTGGTTCCTACCAGGGCACAGGTGAGATGAGTAACTCTCACTCCCATCCCATGCCTCAACATTTGCTGTCCTGACAGGACCCACAGCCCACCTCACTTGCTTGGTGGGAGGGACAGAACCCCTCCCTCCAGCATATCCATATTTGTTTGTGACACTGCCTGTGAGTTTCCTGGGGAGAGGAGGATTATCAAGGCCCACCTTCTGCGAGCTGTCCATTAACCCCAGGGGCACTGAGGGGTAGGAGTTGTTATGGAGCCAGGGTGTGTCCATATGCCGGTGGGCCATGACTCCATACCTGTGGGGCCTCCTGCTGCTCCGAGATCCCCTGCAATCTAGCCTGGGACCGCAAGATGCCCATGGATGGCCATGAGGAAGTCACAATGATGGAGAGGCTGTGAACTGGCAGGTGAGGCTTATGCAGAGCTGCTCCCTTTTCCGCTATTGGCTAGCCAGCAGTGGTAGTTGCAAGCGAGAAGGCATGCAGGCACTTAACACTATCTAGGCTACCGCACCATCACTTCACATTACCATGAGCATGAAGCACACACCCATATATATATATATATATATATATATATGTATATATATGTATATATATATATATATATTATATATGTATATATATATACATATATATGTATATCTGTGTGTGTATGTATATATGTATGTTTGTGTATATACACACACACACACACACACACACACAC
Source organism: Penaeus monodon (assembly GCF_015228065.2). NCBI lineage: Eukaryota > Metazoa > Arthropoda > Malacostraca > Decapoda > Penaeidae > Penaeus > Penaeus monodon. The sequence goes on along the minus strand of NC_051421.1, from coordinate 25,772,157 downwards.
ACACACATATATATATATATATGTATATGTGTATATATATATATATTTGTATGAAAGTATAATATATATATATATATATATAATATTATATATATACTTATATGTATATGTGTATATATATATATATATATATATATATATATATATATATATATATATAGTATATATATATATATATATATATTATATATAGTATATATATATATATATTATATATGTGTGTGTGTGTGTGTGTGTGTGTGTATGTGTGTGTGTGTGATGTGCATATATGTATGTATCTCTGTATGTATGTAAGTTTGTGTGAATGTGTATATATATATATATATATATATATATATATATATATATATATATATATATATATATATATATATATATATGAGTGTGTGTGTGTGTTCGTATGTATATTGCCCTCAGGGATAGGATGCAGTAGACTTTTGTCATAGCATTTTATAAAGTCTAATGATTTTTATAAAACCATAAGTTCTGAATGTGTTAATCGAATAATTTCAAATGAAATTGGTGTTACACGTTATTATGTTCGTCCTCGCCCATTATAACTTTCTCTGCTGTTGTCATTAAATGGATAGTGAACAGGGTTACACAAAGTAATTGCTGGCGATGGAACAAGTAAGTGCAGAAATGCACTCCAAATATGAAGGTAGTTTGTTACTTTGTTTATTTGCATATGGTTTGTAAAAAAAATATGAAGGATAATGTAAGTAGATAGATACTAAGAATTCTTGATAAATAATTTTATTGTTATTTCTATGCTATGTTTTTTTTTTTTTTTTTTTTTTTTTTTTTTTTTTAATAAATATTTCACTAAGGCATCATTATAACAACTAAAATCAGGGAAATCCACCGTTGGTTCTATTTCATGAAGATACAGTCCTGAGCGGCGAAACTGAATACAGCGAGGTCAGTACAGCGCATGAGGTGAGCAGTACCGTGAGAGCAAAAGTAGTAAGCGTTGGGGTTGCCCTCCATTGCGAATTTGCCCTCCAGCTGCTTACATTCTTCAGCTGCAAGGGAAAACGCCATTGTATAACCGCATATATAACTTTCATAATAACTGGATGCAACCAGATAGATGAACAGAGATATAGATGCAGAGATATAGATGAAAGAGAAAGGGATTTTCTTACATTGTTCGTTGATACAACGAAGCAGATATACCTTCAAGAAGACATACCCGGTGGATGTAGTGCTTTTCCATACCTGTCACGTACTGTTGAGGAGCGCCGTCGTTTGTGAGGCTTCTCTTGCGACGAGTTTCAGAACACTCTACTTTCTGAGGAAGGTCACAGCTATGGATTTTGTCATTGAAGAGAAGGCCTCCAGTGCACTCGTACTTGATGGGTGTTCCTTTTCTGTTACCCTTTTAAAAAAACATTGAATTTAATGGGAAGCAAACGTTTCTATGTCAGTGAGTATCTATGTAATTGATTTTTAAAATACCTGTTAAGAAAGTCCGTCTAAATCTTAAAGACAGTTGTGTTCAATAAGTGGAGAAACATTTTGAGCAAACTCACATTTGTAATACTCTGAACAGACTTCAGCTGGATAAAGACACTCCCCAGTTGGGTCACATGTTGGTGGTACTACTGGCTGGCACTGAGGGAACAGCGTTTGAAGGACGCATTGCTTTAATTCAGGATGGAACACTAGACCATCTGAACAGGCATGGAACTGTGCATCGGCTCCAGGCTGAAACATCAAGGAAAATTTAATATCTTATTTAGATCGTATTATGGCATATTTACATAATCAGTTTTTAAAATCGTGGTACCAATACTTACTGCACAATAATAATATGATGTACAGTCATCTGGATGAGGCTTCAGACAACACTCGCAGTCACAGATTTGTTCATTTGGATTAGGAAGTGTTGGTGGAGCTGCGGATTAGACAAGGTGCAGGATGCTTCCTCATCATCAGTGAACCCTTTATCCTGAGGCCAGTCGCAGTTTTTGCTTACGGATTGTAATGAAGACCAGTTGGGCATTGCTTAAATAAGCCATGAGTTTGGCACAAGAAAAAATACTGCGACATTTGCGTGGATGAGGATAAAGTCCCTTTTCTGGACAGATGAAGTTACATTCAGTTGCGGCTGTTGTCGGTGCGGGTTTTGTGGGCGACTGTTTGTCGGTGCGGTGTGTCGGTGCGGGTGTTTTCGGTGCGGGTGTTGTCGGTGGGGTGTTTGTTCGGTGGGTGTTGTGTCGGGGGTTGGGTGCGGTGTTGTTGGTTGCGAATGTTGTCGGTGCGATGTGTCGGTGCGACGTTGTGGTGCGGGTGTTGTCGGCGACTGTTCGGTGCGGGTTGTCGGTGGGCGTTGTCGGGGCGGTGTTTTCGGTGCGTTGTCGGTGCGGTTGTGTGTGCGGCTTTTTCGGTTTCGACTGTTGTGTGCGGCTGTTTCGGTGCGGTGTTGTCGTTTGGGTCTTTGTGGTGCGCTGTTGGTCGGTGCGATGGGTTTTTGGTGCGACTGTTGTCGGTGCGACTGTTGTCGGTGCGACTGTTGTCGGTGCGATGTTTCGGGGCGGCTGGGTTTTCGGTGCGACTGTGTGGGGCGACTGTTTTGGTGCGGGCTGGGTTTTCGGTGCGACTGTTGTCGGTGCGGCGTTGCGGCAGCTGTTGTCGGTGCGTGTTCGGGGCGACTGTTGTCGGTGCACTGTTGTCGGTGCGGCTGTTGTCGGTGCAGCTGTTGTCGGTGCGGCTGTTGTCGGTGCGACTGTTGTCGGTACAGCTGTTGTCGGTGGTACTGTTGGGTTGGGGGTACTTTTTGTTTCTGGACATTTTTGCGGTAATGTTGTTGCGGTATGTTTTCTGGTAAGTTGTGCTGGTAATGTTTGGTGGATGTTGTTGCTGGTATGTTGTCGGGGTACTGTTGTCGGTGGTAAAGTTGTCGTGGTATGTGTGGTGGTTTCTTTGTTGCTGGAATGTTTTCGGGTACTGTTTTCGGTGTATGTTGCGGTGGTAAAGCTGTCGGTGGTATGTTGTCGGTGGTATGTTGTCGGTGGTAAGTTGTCGTGGTAATGTTGCGGGGGTACTGTGTCGGTGGTAATGTGTCGGTGGTACTGTGTTTCGTATGTTGTCGGTGGTAAGTGTTGGTGGTTATGTTGTTTGGGGGTAATGTTGTTGCTGGTAATGTTGTCGGTGGTAAGGTTGTTGGTGGTAATGTTGTTGCTGGTAATGTTGTCGGTGGTACTGTTGTTGGTGGTAATGTTGTCGGTGGTAATGTTGTCGGTGGTAATGTTGTCGGTTGGTAATGTTGTCGGTGGTAAAGTTGTTGGTGGTTTAAAGTTGTCGGTGGGAATGTTGTCGGTGGTAATGTGTTGGTGTAATGTTGTCGGTGGTAATTTGTCGGTGGTAATGTTTTTGGTGGTACTGTGTTGCTGTAATTTTTGGTGGTGCAAGTTGTCGGTGGTAATGTGTCGTGGTAATGTTGTCGGTGGTAATGTTGTTGGTGGTACTGTTGTTGCTGGTAATGTTGTGGTGGTAATGTTGTCGGTGGTAATGTTGTCGGTGGTAATGTTGTTGGTGGTAATGTTGTCGGTGGTAATGTTGTCGGTGGTAATGTTGTCGGTGGTACTGTTGTTGGTGGTAATGTTGTCGGTGGTACTGTTGTTGGTGGTAATGTTGTCGGTGGTAATGTTGCTGGTAATGTTGTCGGTGGTAATGTTGTTGGAGGTAATGTTGTCGGTGGTAATGTTGGTGGTAAGTGTGGAGGTATGTTGTCGGTGGTAATGTTGTTGGTGGTACTGTTGTTGGTGGTAATGTTGTCGGTGGTAATGTTGTGGGGTTGTTGTGGGGGTACTGTGTCGGTGGTACTGTTGTTGGTGGTATGTGTTTGGGGTACTTTGTTGCTGGGAATGTTGTCGGTGGTAATGTTGTTGCTGGTAATGTTGTCGGTGGTACTGTTGTTGGTGGTAATGTTGTCGGTGGTACTGTTGTTGGTGGTAATGTTGTTGCTGGTAATGTTTTCGGTGGTAATGTTGTCCGGGGTAATGTTGTCGGTGGTAAGTTTTTGGTTTGGGAATGTTGTGTGGTCTGTTGTTGGGGTAATGTTGTTGGTGGTTTCTGTTTTTGGTGGTAATGTTGTCGGTGGTAATGTTGTCGGTGGTAATGTTGTTGCTGGGAATGTTGTTGATGGTACTGTTGTTGGTGGTAATGTTGTCGGTGGTACTGTTGTTGGTGGTAATGTTGTCGGTGGGAATGTTGTTGGTGGTAATGTTGTTGGTGGTACTGTTGTTGCTGGTAATGTTGTCGGTGGTAATGTTGTCGGTGGTAATGTTGTCGGTGGTAATGTTGTCGGTGGTAATGTTGTCGGTGGTAATGTTGTCGGTGGTAATGTTGTTGGTGGTAATGTTGTCGGTGGTAATGTTGTTGCTGGTAATGTTGTGGGGTAAGTTGTCGGGGTAAAGTTGTCGGTGGTAAGTTGTCGGTGGTAATGTTGTCGGTGGTAATGCTGTTGGTGGTAATGTTGTCGGTGGTAATGTTGTCGGTGGTAATGTTGTCGGTGGTACTGTTGTTGGTGGTAATGTTGTGAGCGACACGAGAGATGCAACTTCTTTAATGCTAGAAAAATGTCCCGGGGTCAACAAAGTTATCTATCTTTCCCATTTACGCCAAATTTTTCCCGGCACAATGGGTGGAAGTGATGATGCAAATACTGGGTGAGTGAGTAAAGATATTCAGTGTGAGATGCGGTATCACGAAATGCCTTTAGTTTGAAGGGGTTGTTGGGATGGAAGAATCACTTATTTTACTGCAAGTCTAACGCGATTTAAATGGGCGCGGAGGTCAGTGTAAGAAATGACTGAGGCCGAGCTAAAATCTGGCGAGTGTAGTACATGATCAACCTGAGAGGGCCTGAATAGAATGCCCAATTTTTGTTTAACAATTCCACGAGGGGTTAGGTTGTTGGTCGAAAGCAGAAACGCTTCCTAACCTTGGTGAGGTAAGGTCAAGACGGGAATGAACAGCATTTAAACATTTTATCGAAACCCGTTGTCTGATTCGGTGCCCCCCGTTGATACAATAAATTTCCCTCATTTCCCCTTGATCAGGGAATCTAGTTATTTTCAAGCTCCCATCAAATTTGGTAACAACCGAATGGGGTGGAGGAAGTTGGGTTAGGGGTTGGGAGGATTTAAAGGGCTTTGGGGGAGAGAGAAAAATGAGGTGACGGGGACGGGGGGGTTGTGGGGGAAGGAGGAGGGGAAAGGGTCTAACGTTATGAAAGGAGAGTCAGGTGAAATGTCAGTGCCCCGTTTGCTTTTTTGTGGGGTTAAAAAATGTTTTTTTCTATACCAATATACTCATCTATTCCAAGATAGACTGGTCGGCTGCGTGGAAAGGTGTGTTGTTTATGGACTATGCAGATAACAGGGGAGATCTGGCGAAAGGTAAGGGTTTTCAAGGCAGAGGAATTATCAGTCAGAGATTTAAAATTCAGGGGGAAACGTGAAAAGAACGAAGGTCTAAGGGGAAAACAGGTACTTACGATGGGCGTTCGGGAGGGTAGGAAACGGGCCATACACAAGAGTGGATTTCCCCCAAACGGAAGCGTGGTGGGCGACAGACGGGGCGGGTAGCGTAGCGCGCGGAGCAGCGGCGAACTATCGGCGTTGTGGGGCTCGGGGGAACCGTGCCATCAGTTTGAGCGACACGAGAGATGGATTAAGGCGGATAATGAAAGTGGCCTTTGGCTTTTGGCTTTATTCGCTAAAAAGCTGAGTGGATGCAATGACCCTTTGCGAGGATGGGAATGTCCCCCCTTTTATTCAGCGGAACTCCTGGGGGCCCTTTGTTTCCCGCGGCTGGAGGTCGGTTTTATCAGCCCCTGCGGGGGAAAAGCGTGGGTTTGTCGGGGGGGAAGGTAGGTCAGGGGGAGGCCCCCCTTGAGTGACCCCAGGTCAGGAGGGGAAGGTCGAAGGGGCGTTTCCTGTGATAGGTGATCAGGAGCAGCGACGGGAAGGCGCGCCTTTTTCGCCAGGACAGATGTGGGAGCACCCCCTTTCCCGGATGTTTTATATCGCTCGGCCCGACAAGGCTCGCCCCTCGGTCTGAAAAGGTTTAAAAACGTTAAAATGGCAGAAAAAAATTATTGACGGGGCCCAGGGGCCCCGGGTAGGGGGGAAGGCCCTCTCGTGCTTAATGCTGGGAAAATAAACGTAAAAATGCCGGGCCCGAGTAGTAGCGGCGCTTAAAGTGCCACGTCTGTGCCATTCGAAACCCGTGCCCAAGCCAACCGTGATGGCCAACCCCTCAGGTGGTGTGGGGGGGGGTTTAGTTTTTCCCCTTGTTCTTTTCGTTACCGAGGCGAGAATGGGACCTTAGTAGATATAGAAGGAAAGGAAAGTGGGGATGCCAAGAAGGGTAATGTAGACAGGGTACCCAAAGTAGTGTGATGTGAGTCAGCAGGGGAATGGGTTTTTCACGGGTTGGGGAGTAATCAAGGCTTATTTTGGGGTAGTGTTACTTAAAAAGCGGGTATGGTAAGCAAAAAAGGGTGATCCCCGGAGCACTTACCCGGAAATTAGTAAGACGCGTTTGTGTATGGAATCGAAAAAGTAGGAGTTGGCAATGGGGGGTAGTACAAATGTGCTGGAAAGTGTTCTTGGGTGCACATGGCTTTTAATATTGCCGTTGTAATTGGAAAAAGTGTGGGAAATGATACTCGGGTAAAGGACAGGACAAAAGGTAGGGGAAAAAGGGAATCTCGTAAAAAGGACGGAGTGTATGTTGTGGTAGACATAGGGCACGTAAAAAAGGGAATCATAACTGTTTTGGTAAGGTGTGGGGTGTGATTGAAACGGGGTGAGGGCCGTAGACAACCATCAGGAAGTCAGGGATGGAATGGATAGGGATGATTTGCAGGGATTTAAAGGTGATAGGGGGCAAAAGAGAGGATAAGGGGGTACTTTTGTAATTGAGGAAAGGGGTGAACGGTATGTTTGAAGGGTTAAAGGGGTAGGGGGGGTATAAGGACGGACAGGCCGGGGTGTAGGTAAGAACGTAGGGGTGAAAAAGAGTGTTGTGTCCCAAATTTTAAAAAAGGGTTTGGAAGACATAGGGTCCCCCTGGTAGAAGTTATGCATAATGTGGGGATATTAAGCGGGGAGGACCTCCCACGGGCAGCCATTTTAGGTCTTCTGAAACGTCTAATCACTCTAAATTACGTAAGTAACGAAAAGAAAAACGCTATACCGAGTGGGGAACGTTGTACGTTAGTGTTTCCCTTTGGGGATAAGGTATGAAACGTTCCTCAATATGGAGAAAGGGGGGGAAAGTGATTAACGTTCCACAAATGTAATTTAATGCATGAACCGAGAATAAAATCTGCAATGACGTTATTGGGGATGATTAGTCGAAAGACGGCTGTTAAGGGTTCCCCTCGTATAAACCAAAAAATGCGTGTGCAATTTTTCCAACCGGTTTTATAAGACCACGGCGAGAGCGTGAATGGTTACTGGCAGTAAATTTCTCAAACATTATGTGGCTTAGGATGGAGTGAGAAGCTCTCTCTGTGTACCATTCAAAAATTTTTCATGATATATGTTGATCTTTAGCTCTTTTAGTTTGGATGGTGAAATGTGGGGAAGTGAAGAGAATTTAATAAAGGGGGGAGTAATCAGTTTTTTACAGAAGGGCAGGGGAAATTACCCAAGTCCTTATAATGGGGCCAGGGCGCTCGTAGTTCCGGGGAGATGGGCGCCACTAACAGCGAGAAGGGACAGGAAAGGACGGGATATCTGCACATAGGGACCTGGGTCAGGTAGGCATGCAATAGGAACTGTCTCAAAGTTTACGCAAACTTAGTTGGTCAAAGGGAACCATGTTGTGCCCTCCAAACTCCTGCAAAGTGCCTTGTTTTGCGACACTGTACACCCTGTAGGGCCCCTCGAAGATAGGGGCTAACTGGGCATTTGGGGAGTTAGGGGTTTTTTCCCCCAAAGACTAGTGCCCCCCCACAATTTCCTTAAACCTTTTATTTATTTGGTTTTTCAAATATTTTGTCCCTGGATAAAGTTAAACTTTTCTTGGAAAAGTAAAGGCTTTTTTGCTGGGATAAGTGGTCTTGGGATATTTTTCCATAGTTTGGGGTTGGCTTCGCATCAAGAAATGTAAGGGAGTCTTTTGTCCATACCCAATAGCAGGAAATGGGGGTTTTCACCGAGTGAGGAATGATAATTTGAGTTTAAAACTGATGTACAAGGGAAATGAGGGGCCCACCATCATCAGGTCGTAATCTATTCTCATTAATTTTTAAAATGGCTTGTTCAGTCTCCTGTGATACCCTTTGGGCCCGAGGCGGTTTGGGAGGATATTAACCTTTTTGACATTATTAAATACATAACTGTGAAGGATCTATTACAAATTTGTTTTATTATGTGCGGTGCGGGGGGGCTGTATTGTATGATATTGTTATAGAAGGCTTAGCAATGGGGAGGACTTGCCGGGACAGGAACAAGCTCACTACTACTGAAATTATCAATGAAAACTAGAATGACCCGGCCCCCGGGTTGGTATAAATTGAAAGGGTTCGCAAAGAACCTTCTGGAATGGGAAAACAGGGATTATACAACAAGCAGGGGAGGCTGATGGGTTTAGCCCCCGATAAGGGCAGACACGACAATTTAACATGTCGGAAAACTCTCTGGATAACCGGGGAAATAGAATCTTGACCAGAGCTTAACGGTTTTTTGGCCCCACGTGAGGCCTCAAGATCGGGGGGGTATTTTGGGTGAGGGGGAAAAAAGGGATGGGGTTACAAAAGTTTTTAATAATCTTTCTTCTCCCCTTTCTTTTGGGGATGGGCAATCTAAAGAGGAGGCCAGATCGTCCAGGAAAATCCTTAACTGGAAGATGGTTCCTAGGGGGTAAAGGGGTACTGGGATTAGCTTCTAGACTCTTGATGATGTCCTTATACAAGCTATCATTCTCTGCTTTTCTTTATGTCATTAATATCTAGAGCATCTAGGGGTGGGCAGTTATCAGAGAACAGGGAGTATACTGGTGCTCGAGATAAGGCGTCTGCAACCTTATTGCAAGGGCCAGGGGTATACACAATCGAGGGGTTGAACTCTAGCAAGGTATCCAAATGCCTGGCCAATCTACCATGGGGGTCCTTGCAAGACATGATATGGGTCAGTGGCTGATGGTCCGTTCTTACTTCTATATCATAGCCTAGAATTAACTCTCGAAAATGTTTGAGTGACCATATAATGCTTAGCAATTCCTTGTCAGATGTCGAATAACGCTTCTCAGCAATATTTAAGACTCGACTTGCAAAAGCAATGGGCTTTAGCTTTCCTTCGAATTCTTGCATAAGTGCAGAGCCAATGCCAACGTTAGAGGCGTCAGTTGCTAAAATGAAGGGCTTGGAAAAATCTGGAAAAGCCAATACCGGCGACTTAATTAACCTAGATTTGAGGGATTGAAATGCAAAGTCCTGCTCCTTGCCCCAAACAAATTCGGAGTCTCTTTTAAGTAGCCGGGAAAGAGGGCTTGCAATGGAACCAAAATGGGGTATGAAGGGTCTATAAAACCCTGCTAAACCTAAGAAGCTCTTAATCTGATGTTGATCCTTAGGGACGGGGAAGTTACTTATGCTCTTTACCTTATCATTATTAGGGGAGATTCCTGCTGAAGTTACGGTATGACCCAGAAACTCAAGGGAAGAGGCAAAAAAACGGCACTTCTGAGGGTTAATGGTCAATCCAGCTTCACATAGTCTACTAAAAATCTTCCTGAGCTTTACTTCGTGCTCGGCAACATCCTTCGACACCACCAATAGGTCGTCCAGATAAATGAGTACGTCATTACCAACAAGACCACTCATGACAAGGGACATTAATCGTGCAAAACTCAATGGGGCGTTTCTTAGGCCAAAGGGCATTCGTGTGAATTCCCAGTGTCCAGAAGGGGTGGAAAAAGCAGTTAGCTTTTGGGAATCAGGGTGCATGGGTAACTGATGAAATCCCTTAGCTAAGTCGAGAGTCGAGAAGACTTTGTTGTTAGTCCCAATGTCTTGTAATAACAGACGAAGGGAGGGAATGGGAAATGGCTCAGGAATAGTTAATTTGTTTAGTCGTCTGTAGTCAATAACAGGTCTCATTGTCCCATCTTTCTTGGGTACCAGTAACATTGGAGCAGACCAGGGTGAGGTACTTGGGGTTATTATACCTTGATCAAGTAAGTCAGCAGTAGCCTTGTCGAGAGCAGAGCGGCGGCTATGAGGGATGCGGTAACTTGGAATATAGACAGGCTGAGCATTGGGAACCAGGTTAATCTTATGTTGTAGGAGATCAGTCTTGCCAAGGGGTCGAAACTCAGAAGGCAATAGGGAGGGATATTCACGGAAGAGGCGAGACAAGATCTCATAACCCTCATCAAAATCTGGGGAGGGGATAGTCGAGAGTGTTTCATGAGAGGAGGGAGATGACTCGCCCAGAGTGGGCTGAGTTTGAGTGGTTGCAGTGAAGGCAGGTGGTGGTAGTTCCATGACTTCACCTTTAGCTAGTTCATAATCAACTACTCGGGTGTTATTGTGAAGTCGGATGGGGTAGGAGTTAGGTTAATCAGGTGGAGAATGTCTCCCCTTCAGAAATGGAATAAAGTGCTGGCAAGATGGCAATTCCCTTAACACGAGATCCTTCTGGCAAGACCAGGCATGCGCCCTCGTTTACATGTGTTACAACATTGACAGGCATGTCGGTAAATGGAGGAATGGTGGTAATTTCCTTGACACGAAAGTGTAATGCGCTGTCTCCCATAGTCCATGAAAAGGGCCCAAAATGTGTAGTAGTAGCTGGGGTAGGACAAGGGGGGCATTATGGGGAGGGGCAGCACGAGTATCTTGTCCAAGCTTGGAGGTGGGAGGCTTACTTGGCACAAAGCGGGGCTTCTCTGGCACCTGGGCTTGGGACGATGCTTGGGGAGGTCAGGGGGTTTGGGGTGGTGTTTGTTGAGGGGAATATCTTTCCCAGTTATATGGCTAGAAATTGAGTCTTTGTTGTGGTACTTATGAGGGGGCCTGAGTGCATCATAACTGTTGCGATGAGTCCACATGGAGGAAGGCTGAACGAGGGAGAGAAACTTGCCATTAAACTTAATTCTGTTATTCCTAGGATCATGGACAATACCTGTACGCCAGAGAAACTCATGGCCCAGGAGGAGATCACCAGGGACAGTATGGGACTCGGTAACGATAAATGGATGGAGAAACGAAATCCCATCGAACTTAATGTTCAGCCTCGTTTCTCCTATTACCCTCAGACTGTTACCAGAAGCACCACGTACAGACCAGCGGGGAGGTTGGATCTTGAGATCTAAACCAAACCTTGACAAAGTTGAAGCGGACACCAGACTGACAGACGAACCACTATCTAAGAAGAACATTGCTGGTTTACCATTGAGGCGTGCAGGAAGCAGAGGGGGGTCATTGCAATGGCTAGAAGTAGCAGAGGCTATTAATTGAGTACGGAGTCCCATGGGCTTTGCATGATTTCTGCATCTGGGGAAGGGTCTGCTGGGGGGGTATCTTGGGGGTCTTCGAGAAGTTCCTCTAAAAAATGGCATGACTTTTGTGTTTTGTGGGGGCTACTTCCGCGTCTAGCTTTTGTTAATAAACCTTGTGTTATAGCACTCTGTTCTGTATAGTCTTTGCATTGATACCATGGGTGTCCATAAATGTTGTGGAATGGGCATACAGGAATGTTCCGGCAGTCGCGAGAAAAATGGCCATGATGTAAGCATTTGTGGCAGACAGACTTTTCAGGGATCCAATTGGTAACAGCAGGGGGTCTAAAGAGAGGACGAGGGATTGGGGTGTTCTGATAAGGTGAGTTCGGGGTAGCAGCATAACGTCCTGGCATGCGGGGGTAGTAACTGGACCGAGGGTTAGGGCGGGCAGGTAAGGGCAGGAGGGGCGGGTTGGGATGGCGTGTTGGCACACGAACGAGTTCAGTGGAGGATTGGGGTTGGGGAGGAGGGGTCGGTTTTGCAGATAAAGCGTTGGTTACATGCACGTCATTGCCGGCAACTTCTTTAACTGCCTTAGAAAAAATGTCCGGTAGTTCAACAACGTTATCTATCTTTCCTATTTCACGCCAAACTTTCTCCTGGCACAATGGGGTGAGTGATGATGCAAATACTGCTGAAGTGAAGTAAAGCATATATTCAGTGTGAGATGCGGTATCACGAAATGCTCCTTTGATGTTTGAAAGGGAGTTGTCTGGGATGGAAGAGATCCACTTATTCACTGCAAGTCTAACGCGATTACAATGGGCGCGGAGGTCAGTGTAAGAAAATGACTGAGGCCGTAAGCTAAAAATCCTGGCGAGCTGTAGTACATGATCAACCTGAGAGGGCCTGAATAGAATGCCAAATTCTTGCTTAAACAATTCCCACGAGGGGTTAGGTTGTTGGTCGAAAGCATGAAACGCTTCCCTAACCTTTGGTGAGGTAAGGTCAAGACGGGAATGAACAGCATTTAAACATTTCTTATCGAACCCGTTGTCTGATCTCGGTGTCCCCGTTGATACAATAAATTCCTCAATTTCCTTGATCAGGGAATCTATGTCTAGTTTCAAGCTGCCATCAAACTTGGTAACAACCGAATAGGGCTGGAGGAAGCTTGGGTTAGTGGTTGCGGAGGAGTCTGAAGGCATTGTGGAGAGAGGAAAATGAGGTGCACGGGGACGAGGGGTTGTAGGGGAAGGAGGAGGAGGAAGGTGTCTAACGTTATGTAAAGGAGAGTCACTGGTGAAATGTGCAGTGTCGTTTGCTTGTTTGTGGGTTAAAAATGTCTTTTCTATACCAACTATAGCTGCATCTATTTCCAAGATAGACTGTGCTCGGCTGCGTGTGAAAGGTCGTGTTGTGTGATTGGACATATGCAGATAACAGCGGAGATCTGAGCGTAAGGGTAAGGTTCAAGGCAAAAGGAATTTCAGTAGAGATTTAATTACAGAGAACGTGAAAAGAACGAGGTCTTAAGGGAAACAGGTAACTTATCGATAGGCGTTCGGAGGGTAGAACTGGCCATACCAAGAGTGGACTTACCCCGAAACGGAAGCTGGTCGGCGACAGACGTCGGCAGGTAGCGTAGCGCTGCGAGCAGTCGGCGAAATATCGGCGTTGTGAGGCTCGTGGACACCGCTGCCATCAGATGTGAGCGACCGAGAGTATGGATAGGCGGATAAGGAAAGTGGCCTTGGCTTTTGGCTTTATATCGTACAAGCTGATGTGGATGCAAGCGAGCTCCTTCTGCGAGGGTATGGCGAATGTCCCCCTTTATTCAGCGGTACATCTGGGCGGCGCTTGCTTCAGCGGCGGTGGGGTCAGGTTTATCAGACCGTGACAGGGGGTGGTAAGTCGCGGGCTTGCTCGAGGGGACAGGTGGTCAGAGGGGAGGCCTGAGTGAGCAGGCCTAGGAGTGGAAGGTGCGAAGTGGGCTTGATTCCTGTGAAAGGTGTACTCAGGATCGGCAGTCGACAGGAAGGCGCAGCCTTGTTCAGACAGGGACAGATGTGTGGAGCACCACCTTCCGGATGTTGTTTATAAATGTTGTCGGTGGTAATGTTGTCGGTGGTAATGTTGTCGGTGGTAATGTTGTTGCTGGTAATGTTGTTGCTGGTAATGTTGTCGGTGGTAATGTTGTCGGTGGTACTGTTGTCGGTGGTAATGTTGTTGCTGGTAATGTTGTCGGTGGTAATGTTGTCGGTGGTACTGTTGTTGGTGGTACTGTTGTTGCTGGTAATGTTGTCGGTGGTAATGTTGTCGGTGGTAATGTTGTTGCTGGTAATGTTGTTGCTGGTACTGTTGTTGGTGGTAATGTTGTTGCTGGTAATATTGTTGCTGGTAATGTTGTTTGGGGGTAAATGTTGTGGTGGTACTGCTGTTTGGGGGTACGTTGTTGGTGGTACTGTGTTGGTGGTACTGTTTTTGGTTTGGTACTGTAGTCGGTGGTAAAGTTGTTGCTGGTAATGTTGTTGCTGGTAATGTTGTTGCTGGTAATGTCGGTGGTAATGTTGTTGGTGGTAATGTTGTCGGTGGTAATGTTGTTGGTGGTAATGTTGTCGGTGGTAATGTTGTTGGTGGTAATGTTGTCGGTGGTAATGCTGTCGGTGGTAATGTTGTCGGTGGTAATGTTGTCGGTGGTAATGCTGTTGGTGGTAATGTTGTCGGTGGTAATGTTGTTGGTGGTAATGTTGTTGGTGGTACTGTTGTCGGTGGTAATGTTGTTGGTGGTAATGTTGTCGGTGGTAATGTTGTCGGTGGTACTGTTGTCGGTGGTAATGTTGTCGGTGGTACTGTTGTTGGTGGTACTGTTGTTGCTGGTAATGTTGTTGCTGGTAATGTTGTCGGTGGTAATGTTGTTGGTGGTACTGTTGTTGGTGGTAATATTGTTGCTGGTACTGTTGTTGGTGGTACTGTTGTTGGTGGTACTGTTGTTGGTGGTACTGTTGTTGGTGGTACTGTTGTTGGTGGTACTGTTGTTGGTGGTACTGTTGTTTGGGGGTACTGTTGTTGGTGGTAATGTTGTTGGTGGTAATGTTGTTGGTGGTAATGTTGTAGGTGGTACTGTTTTTGGTGGTACTTTGTCGGTGTACTGTTGTTGGTGGTACTGTTGTTGGTGGTAATGTTGTCGGTGGTAAAAAATGTTGTCGGTGGTAACTGTTGTTGGTGGTACTGTTGATAAAAAATGGAAACTTCTATAGATATGCGTACTCAATATGTATATATTCATATTTATATACACATATTGTGTGTGTGTGTGTGTATGTATGTACATATGTATGTGTGTGTGTTATGTGTATGTATATGAGTATTTAAACTTTTATATCCATAATACATATCAGCAGGTTTTTACCGTTGTTCCCTGCCGCCGCCGCGCTGGCGAGAAGTAGCGCAACAAGCAGTCTCATTCCGCTCGCTTTCAACATGTTTGCTCTCCGGAAGGACTCGCTCTCCCCAGGAGTATTAGGTTCGCCTGAGACCTTGCGACTCCTCGGTGATTGCCAGGCTGCTACACCGCCGACGGGCGAGCTCTGCGTTTATATACCGGGAGGGGATTCTCGTTTCCCGCATGGGATTAGGGCTCATCATTGCCTTAGGCCTGTAAATTTCTTCAATCAAGCAGTTACAATATGTAGTTTGTAGAATGGCAATATTACCCCTATATTCTATCAATACACTAAAGAAAGTGATATTTATAATGAATCAAATAGTAAGATAAATAATGAAGAAATATAATCAACTAAAATTTTAAGATGGCACCTTCTATTCTGATAAGGTCACGTTGCTGAAAATATTATAGGGTTATAATTGCGTTACAACTCGTCGTGTGATTAACAATTTTTTATATATTAGTCTCTTTATTATTTTTTATATTGGCACTAAGGGATAACCAGTAATAAAACACCAAGAGAATTTCGGTTAGATAATATCGATAAGTCTGTAAATATAAATCTATAATACATACATATATATATAAATATATTATATATATATATATATATATATACATAATATATATATTATATACATATATTTATATATAATATAATATAATATATAATAAATATATATATATATATATATATATGTATAAATAAATATATATATATATATATATATATATATATATATATATATATATATATATATATATATAATATATATACATATATTATATATACATATATATATATATATATATATATATATATATATATAGAGAGAGAGGAGAGAGAGAGGAGAGAGAAGAGAGAGAGAGAGAGAGAGAGAGAGAGAAAATAAGAATATATTAATATGTATATATGTTACATAATACAACATAACGCGTACACACACACACACACACACACACACACACACACACATACACACACACACACACACACACACACACACACACACACACATATATATATATATTATATATAATATATATATATGTGTGTGTGTGTGTGGTGTGTGTGGTGTGTGTGTGTGTGTTTGTGTTGGACATCTATTAATTTGTGTTGACGTGACGTCAAAAGTACAAAGTGGCACAAACACACACACACACACACACACACCACACCACACACACACACACACACACACACACACACATATATATATATATATATATATATATATTATATAATATATATGTGTGTGTGCGTGTGTGTATTTATGTATACAATTCTATAATATCTTATTTTTTCTCTCTTCCTCTCTCTCTCATCTCATATATATCTATATTTTATCTTTTCTCTTCATTCTCTCTCTCTTCTCTCTCTCTATATATATATATATATATATATATATATATAGATTATATATATATATAATATATAGATAGATATGATATATATAAGAGAGAATATATATAACATATATATATATATATATATAATATATATATATATATATATATATATATATATATTTATTTATTATTTATAATATACATATATTATATCAATTATATATAATATATATATATATAATATCTATATATATATATATATATATACATTATATAACCTCTGGACTGTAGGACTTCAGCACTTTATAGAAGAAAAAGTACAACCTATATTTAGCCATCTCTAAATCCCACATACTGGGAGTAATTATTTCTACATTTATCTGACTCATTACCGTAACAACCCTATTAAGAGTTGGAGAAGTAAACCTTTTAAAATATGGACTTCTACTTTGCGCAGAAAGAAAAATGTTCATATTTGCCCTATCAGCCTTTATAGCGGATTAAATGAATACTCCCTGGAAATCGGACGGTTTTCCCTGGTCATAGTCACTTGTAGGCATACACAAACTTGGTTACATGAAGCTATCAGATGTTGCCTTTCTTCCCATTTTTGCATGAATTCCCTGGTATTTCCATTGGATTAGGGTATTCAGTTCTTCAGGCTGACAAACTACCTCTTCATAAGTTGTTTGGCAGCACTTGTGGTTAAGGCCCACCCATACCTTTAGGGTGTTCCTTTCCAGGGACTTGGAGTACCTTTTGAAGGGTTGTTTACCTGTGGAACTAGTTTCCACAGGTTTCCTTTGGACAGGCTGAGGATTTCTTTGCCTGGGCAAAAGACAGACATCAGCCTTTGGTTCAGGAGCATTCTGTCTAGCAGCAGAGGCCCCTGTGGATGTGGTGGCAGTTGGGGCTGTCACCGTTGAAGCCTCTGGAGCCCTGCCTGATGGCTCCAAAGACCCCATTGGGAGGAGTCTTTTGAACAGGCTCAAGATCCTCTGCCAGGTAAAGGACGTACCTGAGCTTTTGCTTCAGGGGTATTCTACCTAGCAACGGAGACCCCTGAGAATGTGGTGGCAGCTGGAGCTATCAACACTGAGGCCTCTGGAACCTTGACTGATGACTCCAAAGACCTTACTTTGGGAGGGGGAGTCTCCTCAATAGACCCCTCATTCCTATTCCGTTTCTGGTGGAACAACTCACCAGAGGCAGTTTCAGCATTTGAGGACTAAGTGTTTAAAGGTAGTGGTAGAGTGTGTGGTGTAATTACTATTGGACTTACCTGGCTGTGCAAACAGGAAATGAGCATGTCGCTTTGCCTCTGGAAAATTAACTTTCTCCTTGCTCCTTAATATCAATACTTCGTCAAATGTGTACCTTTTACATTGTTTTAAAGAAGCTTCATGAGCTTCTTTGCAGTGATAACAGCATATTGGACCTGGACGGTTGTCATCTCCTTCATGACCTGTTGTACCACATTTTACACCACACTCTTGGTTGTCCATTTTCCTTAAAATGGCAAGAGTTGACTCCATGCCCATAACCCTGGCAGTGGAAGCACCGCATAGGGTTGGGCACATATGGCTTTACCTTGAGGTGGTACCATACCAATTTAACTGATTCCGAAAGTACTATTGTTTCAAAAGTTATAAGAAGAGCTGGTGTCGACTGTTCCAGTCCATCAACTTTCTTCCTATAACGTTTACGTCACTACATGAAAATTCTTTGTTCCTCTACAGCCCCTTTCTCCTTTCCC
>NC_051421.1:25749724-25752224 GCF_015228065.2 Penaeus monodon | reverse complement strand
CCACGGGAAAACAACCCTTTAAAAAGGTACCCCAAGCCCTGGAAAGGAACACCCTAAAGGGGTGGGTGGGCCTTAACCACAAGTGCTGCCAACAACTTTAAGAGGTAGTTTGTCAACCTAAAATGGATCCCCTAATCCAATGGAAATCCCCGGGGAATTCAGCAAAATGGGAAGAAATGCAACATTGATAGCTTATGGGATTTTTTAATCCGCTATAAAGGGGTGAAGGGCAAATATGACAGTGAAAAAGCAGTTTTTTCTGCGCAAGTAAGAACCCAAATTTTTTAAAAGGTTTATTTTCTCCAACCCCAAATGGGGGTTGTTAGGTAATGGTGGATAACTGTAGAAAAAAATTATCCCAGTTTGTGGGATTTAGAGATGGCTAAATATAGGAGTGCTGAAGTCCTACGGTTCAGGGGTTTAAAAATTATGTTTTTTGGACACTGAAGTTCAGAATTCGGGTTATAGACAGAAGTACTTTTCTCAAAAAGGGAAAAAACCTCATCGGGTTTAAAAAAAGTATTATAAGGGCAAAACATAACTGAATCAATGACTTTCGCAGTGTTTTCATGGAAAAACTACACACCTGGGTTTACAAAACCCCAAGGAAAAATTGCACTGGGCGGGGGTTAAAAAGGAACACCCCAAAAAAATTCCCCGTTCGCCAAAATATTGCCACGGAAACCTGCAAAACCTTAAAAGGATATAAGGATATGGAGATCTAGCGAGTTTTGGGCATCTATTTATTTTTTTGGGTTTACGTGTTTAGTCGTTATATGCAGGTGGGCGTAAAAACAAGACAAAGTAACAAAAACGTTAAAAAATGGCATAATTTTAAAAGTACAAGTTGGAAAAAACACACCACCACGCACACACGCCCCACAACACAACAACACACACACCCACCAAACACACACACAGATGCACACAACACATACAACACACACACACCCCCACCCCACACCCACACAAAAATATTTTTATTTTATATATATATATATTATATATATATATATATATATAATATATAATATATATTATATATATATATATATATAATTAAAAAAAAAATATTATAATTATACATAATTTGTGTGTGTTGTCTTTGTTTTTATTTTGTATACATATTACATAATAAATATTCTTTATTTCTCTCTCTCACTCTCTCTCTTCTCTCTCCTTCTTCTCTTCTCTAAATATAATATATATATATATTATATTGTTGATTTTATATAATAAATTTTTATATATATATATATATATATATATTCTTCCTTCTAATATATATCTATATATATAGAAATTATATATAAAAGAGAAATATATATAAATATATAAATATATATTATATAAATATATATATATTATTTTATAATATATAATATAATAATATATATATATATATATTATATATTTATATTTTAAAATACATATAATTTTAAAAGATATGCTGTGACCAGGCGACTCAGACTGAACCCACCGTTAAACCATACATATAAAAATTTTATACAATATATATTTTATATAAATTATATTAATATAAAATATATATATTATATATAATATACAATATAAATAATATATATGATTATATATAACATAATATATAAAACAATTATATTATATATATAATATATATATAAATTATATATATATATAATATATGTTTATACTTAATTTTATTTATAAAATTTATATTTTAAAATGTACAGATTTAACTGATATACATCTAACCGAAATTCTTTGGTGTTTTTTAATTTTCCTTTTTTTACTGGTTTTCACTTAGTGCCATATAAAAAAATATAAAGAATAAAATATAAAAAAATTTTTAAACACAGAGGGTTTTAAAAACAATTATAACCCAATAATATTTTCAGCAACGTCCTTATCAGAAAAGAAGGTGCCATCTTAAAATTTTTGTTAATTATATTTCTTCATTATTTTCTTACTATTTTATTTATTTAAATATCACTTTCTTTAGGTATTGATAGAATTTTAGGGGTAATTTCCATTCTACAAAATACATATTGTAACTGCTTGATTGAAAAAAATTTTTCAGGCCTAAGGGAAGTGAGCCCTAATCCCATGCGGGAAACGAGAATCCCCCCCCGGGATATAAAGCAGGCTCGCCCGTCGGCGGTGTAGCAGCCTGGCAATCACCCAGGAGTCCAAGGTCCAGGCGAACCCAATACTCCTGGGGAGAGCGAGTCCTTTCCCGGGGAGCAAACATGTTGAAAGCGGGGAATGAGATGCTTGTTGCGCTACTTCTCGCCAGCGCGGCGGGGCAGGGAACAACGGTAAAAAACCCGTGATATTTTATTTTTGGATATAAAAAGTTTAAATACTCATAAATACAATAAACACACCCCCATCATATGTACATACAACAAAACCCCACCACAACCACCCACACCACACACACAATATATATATTATTATATTATATTAAAATATATAATATATTATAATAAAAATATATATATGGAAAAAAAAATTTTAG
>NC_051421.1:25747332-25749624 GCF_015228065.2 Penaeus monodon | reverse complement strand
GGGGGGGGGTTTTTTTTCCCCCCCAAAAAAAAAAATTTTTCCCCCTTTAAAAAATTTCCCGGGGGGGGAAAACCCCCCCCCGGGGGGGGGAAGGCCCCCCCCCCCGGATTTTTTGGGGGGGGCCCCCCCCCGGGGGGGGGGGGCCCCCGGGGGGGCCCTTTTGGGGGGGGGGTTTTTTTCCCCCCGGGTTTGGAAAAAGGGGGAAAAAAACCCTCCCCCCCCCCCCTTTTTTTTTGGGGTTTTAAAAGGGTTCCCCCCCAAAGGGGGAAATTTTAAAATTTTTTTTTTTTTTTTTAAAACCCCCGGGGGGGAAAGCGTTCCCTTTTTGGGAAAGGGTGGGGGGGGGGGCCCCCGGGGGGGGGGGGGGGGCCCCCCCCCAAACCCCCACCCCCAAAAAAAAAAAAAAAAAAAAAATTTTTTAAATATTTTTTAAAAATTTTTTTTTTTTATTTTTTTCCCCCCCCTTTTTTGAAAGTTTGGGGGAAAAAAACCAAAAAACCCCAAAAACCCCAAAAACAAAAAAATTTTTTTAAATTTTTTTTTTTTTTTAAAAATTTTAATTTTTTTTTTTTTTTTTGGGGTTTTTTTTAAAAAAAAAAAATTTTTTTAAAAATTTTAAAATTTAAAATTTTAATTTTTTTTTTTTTTTTTGGGGAATAAAAAAAAAAAAAAAAAAAAAAAAAAACCCCCAAAAAATTTAAATTTTTTAAAAGGGGGAAAAAAAAAAATTTTTTTAAATTTTTAAGGGGGGGGCCCCTCCCCCTTTTTGGGTTTTGGGGTTTGGGGGAACCAAAAAAAAAAAACCCCCAAAAACCTTTTGGGGGAAAATTTAAAAAAAAAAGGGGGAAAAAAAAAAACCCCCCCAAATTTTAATTTTTTGGAAAAAAAAAAAAATTCCCCCCGGGAATTTGGGGAAATTTAAAGGGGGGGGCCCCCCCTTTTTTGGGGCCCCCGGGCCCCCTTTTTCCCCGGCCCAAAAAAAAACCCCCCCCCCCAAAAAAAGGGTTGGGGGTTTTGTTAAAAAAAAAAAGGGGGTTTTTTAAAAAAATTTTGGGGGGGGTTTTTTCCCCCCCCAAAATTTGGGGTTGGGGGGGCCCCCCCCCCCTTTTTGGTTTTCATCCCCTTTGGGGGGGGAAAAAGGGGAAAAAAACCCCCCAAAAATTTTTTTGGGGGGTTTTTTTTTTCCCCCCGGGGGTTTTTAATTAAAATTAAAAAAGGGGGGTTTGGGGGAAAAATTTTTTGGGCCCTTTTTTTTCCGGGGGGGGGGTTTTTTAAAAAGTTTTTCCCCCCCCCGGGGGGGGGGCCCCGGGGGAAAAATTTTTTTTCCCCCTTTTTTCCCCCAAAATTGGGGGGGTTTTTAATTTTTTAAAATTTTTTGGGACCCTTTTTGGGGGTTTTTTCCGGGCCCCCCCCTTTTAAAAAAGGGGGGGTTTTGGGGGGGGGGAAAAGGGGCATTCCTTTTTTTTGGGGTTTATTTTTTTTTAAAATTTTTTGGTTTTTTTTCCGGGGAAGGGGGGGGAAAGGGGCCCCCTTTTTTTTTTTCCCCCAAAAAAAATTTTTTTTCCCCCCCCCTTTTTTTTAAAAAAAATTTTTAAAACCCCAAAAAAAAAAAATTTTTCCCCCCCGGGGGGGGAAAAAATTTTTTAAATGGGGGGAAAAAGGGGAACCCCCCGGTGGGGGGTTTGGAAAAAAAAAAGGGTTAAAGGGGCCCCAAAAAGGGAAAGAATTTTTTTAAAAATTGGCCCGGGGGGGCCCCCCTTGAAAAAACCCCCCCCCAAAAAAAATTTAAAAAAGGGGGGGGGCCCGGGGGTGGGGGTTTTTAAAAAAAAAAATTTAAAATTTAAAAAGGGGGTTAAAACCCCCCCCCCAAAAAAAAAGGGGGCCCCCAACCCTAACTGAGGTTTAAAGGGGTTTTTTGGGGGGGGGCCCGGGAGGTTTTTTCCCCCAAAACCCCAAAAAGGGGGGAAAAATTTTTTTTCATGCAGTCTTTGGTTCCCTTCCGGGGTTTTTTTTTCCCCCCCTTTTTTTTTGGGGATTGGTTTTCCCCCCCTTGGGGGGGGGGGGTTTTTGGGGGAAAAAATTTTCCCCCCAACCCCCGGGGGGGGTTTTTTTTTTTAAAAATTTTAAAAAACCCCCAAACCCGGGGAAAAGCGTCCAAACCCAAATTGGGTTAAGGGTTTTTTTTTTTGGGCGGTTTTTTCCCCCCCCCCCATTTTTGGGGCCTTTTCCTGGGAATTTTGGGGAAAAAAAAATTTTTTTTTTTAAAAAAATTTTTTTTTAAAAAATTTTAAA
>NC_051421.1:25739832-25742332 GCF_015228065.2 Penaeus monodon | reverse complement strand
AGTATGTAGCAGCAAGAATAAGGAGATACAGGAGTAGTAAAAGAGAATACGTAAAAGGGACTAAAGGAAGGCAAACGGTTGGCCTGGAAGCCTCACAGTCACACGAGGTTTTACAGCTGATGTCCCCTGATTTATTAAGCAAACCAGTGACAATAATGAGAGGTTTCGAGAAGGCTGCAATGTCTGTCTGGAGACGCATCCGGAGTCTTGGCCCCGCAATACGGCATACAGAAGATGCTGCCTTCGCCCTCCAGGTCAGGAGGTTGCCGGGTCTGGCATTTGTTCCGCAGGACGACGTCCACCATTACATGAGGATTCAGCTGGCGGACAAAATATCCAAGGATGATTGGCTTCTAGAATTTGCAAAATATTTCCAAGAATCCTATGTTGGCCAGCTGATTCATGGTGAACTGGAAATTCCAGGGAAATATCCCTATCAGACTTGGAGTACATATCAGTGAGTAAAGGATGATCTGCCGCGAACAAATAATGCGTTGGAGGGATGGCACAATGGGCTTGCCAGGATGTTGCCGGACCATTCTGAGCTGCCGCTGCTCGTTTCAAAACTCCAAAAGTCCTGAATCATGTGCACTATGCAGCTGACAGGAAACATATCAAAAGAAGTATCAGCTTGTAAATAAGAGGATTACGTAATTATTCGACAAAGTCCCTCCACACACACACACTGTACAATGTAGCAGACGAGACCGGTGACCTCACCTCGCTCCCCCCATGCTTCCTCCAGCTGCTTCTATCACTTCCGGCAGCTGGAACGGTCACTACTTATACCGAGGATGACCTAGGCCTAGAGGAGTTCGTGTCCAACGTGCGGTAAGGTCGGCTTAGCCCTCCCCCTCCGGGCAGGTTGACCTGACATGTGACACCGTGCAGCGCTTTTACCCTAAGCCAAGTCGTAGCGTTGTCATAGCATGTGTTCACCCCTTTACTTGTGCTGTGAGTCGCAACTACATTGACTACCATTACTGTTCACCAACAATCATAGACTTTTACAATCTGGTAGCAGCGGAGCTGTTGCGTCCTTTCGGCTTGCAACACGAACACACCACCTCTGAACTAAAATCGCTCAACTGCTCCAAGAAATGTCTTCTAAAAACCACGTAAGTACACGTTTGGACCCCCTTCTGTTATTTCTTTTCCCTTTCTTCTTCTCCCATAAATGTGTTAAGCCGTTGGTTTTTGTTGAGTAAAAAAGTGCTAAATGACAGCAAATGGCAAGTTCTCACACTATTCTTTTGACCTCAGATCGAATTAGCCATGTGATCGCGGTATGTGGACAACAAACATGAATATCATTCGTTAGTTAAGTAGTTAATTAATTTCTCTCATTTTTAGAGATTTATGTTGTTCCAACTGCAACGAACTTAACGCATTCGTGATTTTATCTTATCACAAATATCATTTCATTTTATCTCGTTCCTCCCCTTGCCCCGACCTGACTCGCACTTTCTCTTTCGCTTGTGGTCACTTGGGACGAAGAAAAGGTCAACAGATGACCGCTTGTTAATCCCGTCTTGACCTGACCTCTCTTTTTCCGGTCAAAACTAGGGGATTAACTGTAGCACGGTCACATTGGTTATTGGTGACACGTTCTATCGGCGCTAGAACGGAGCTTGTAGCGCGATTTTATTAAATTTTATAATATTGAATATAGCATAGGATCTCCCCCATATCATAGTGCACAGGATTGCCCGTTATTACCCGGGGTTGTGTAAACGCCTAATAGATCTGCGCTCCGAGATTCAAAAAGTAGCTACAGGTAAATCCGAAGTTATTCATTCGATCGGCAACTTTGAGTCAGTGTGACCCACGGTTACTTCCGTTAATTAATGTAGGACTAGGGCTTAAGCTAGAATAATTATTCGCTTATTAATCACACCCTTCTCACCCTCTTGAAGTCGCTCGCATGTTTTGGGTGATTCCCAGGCAGGGATTTTCTTGGGCGCCCATCACAGATACGCAGAAAAGAGCAGGTTATTTATAGATTTTCCTTGCTCCATTCACTTCAGTGTACAGCATTTTGGGTATAGGATCCCCCCGTCGATGAAGTCTAACATACATAGCTAGACATGTACCTCGGCAGTTCATATTTTCTGACCCTGAGAAGATTTGTTTGCTAAAAAGCTTGTGAATATTTTTTCATGTCACCATTCATTAGTGCGTACATTCTGTCGCATATCATTAATTGTTGAATTCAATGTTGTGGTTGAAATAATTTTATATAGCTAGCATTGCTAATTCAGATTTGTTATAGTGATCGTTAATATTCGTGTTTGTGATTCATTCTCACTCACTCACTCATCCACGGAGAACAGAAGACACTGAAACCTTTTCATTAATAGGCGTTTTTG
The DNA here is from genome assembly GCF_015228065.2 of Penaeus monodon. NCBI lineage: Eukaryota > Metazoa > Arthropoda > Malacostraca > Decapoda > Penaeidae > Penaeus > Penaeus monodon. The sequence continues at coordinate 25,739,963 of NC_051421.1, read as the reverse complement.
CTGTCGTAGTTGCCGGCATAAGATCTATGATGTATCTCTTTAGACCGCGATTTTGTCAGTCGTGATGAGTGCTCCAACATTTATTTATTTCTGTGTGACAACAATTGGTTCAAGTAACTCCTTGCGGATTG
>NC_051421.1:25714832-25732332 GCF_015228065.2 Penaeus monodon | reverse complement strand
GCATTAGAAATCGCCATCAAACCTCAGTAGCGGTGGGAGGTTCCTCGGCTGATGGTATGGGTCTGGCAAAGGTATTGTGATTGATACCACTTGCATCAAAACTAATTGTTGGAGGGTTCTAACTTGTATGTCTGTTCAAAAATAATCAGCCAACATTCACAACCCATGATCTGAGATAATCTGTCTATCACAAAGTGGACTGGCAGTCATCTGCGAGGGAGTTCAGTTTTTCTCAGGGGGCTTTAGTGTGCAGGGCGAAGGTTATTTTACCAAGAAATATTCCTTCAACCTTATCAGCAAACGGTTACTGGATGCAACTGTTCCTTGTTCTGTGCCCAAACCCTATGCCACCAAAGGAATGGTGAAGTCCTTGATTGCCATTCAGCCGAGCATTGTATACATTCTTCCATTGGCCTCCAATGTCTACAGTAAGATGAAATTCTGGGGGCTTTGCCCTTGCGGTGTTTGCCAATTGACTGTGCTCGCTTCAATGTGTTCACCACTCCGCAGAGCCAACTTGATCTGAAGGTTTTCAGTGTGACTGCCATAGCAAAACTTTGGGAACACTCCTTCCCCCTTATTCTGTTCAAGTGAATATACCCTAGAGTAGCCACGGAGGGTACGAAGAAATGGAAAATAGACACATAGGGTAAGCCATGACAAAGCTTATGGTCAGTGCCACAGAAATTGTCAACTCCAGTAAACCCTGCAATTCTGCACGGATACTCCAAGTGATGATGAGAATGTGGTTGATCCCGTTGGCACTAGTACAGTATCATTATGCTGATCTCAGCAATACAAGTGGACGTGCTGATACCAGGAACCAGAAATCGTCAATCTCTGGGACCTAGCAAATCAAAAGTCCCAGAGAAGGAGGGACGTTCTCACTGCTAGATCAGCTCCCGAGCAATGCGAACTGACAGACATCTATAACAGCTCTATCACAGCCAGATAACACAATGAAGTCAACAAAGGACAATGCGAATGTCTCACTGTGGTAAATTGCTACAAGATGGAGTTGGGCATAGTATCGCTTACACATCGAGGTTCGCCAAACATGGGTGGACGTGTACAGAAGCCAATAAGGGGACACTAAGCCAAAAGCAATGCTCAGTCTCAATGCCATATGCTCATCAAACTAGTATTACTTCTGCAACGAGGGTTGAAGGTCAGCGCTGGACCAAATAGCTGGTGTGTACCCACACTACTGACGTCCCACTGCCAGGTTCTTACTTACCTGAGAGGGAGATGCTCTACTCTTCAACTCCACAAAACACTTCGTTTCCTCGATAACAGGGGTTTTGGTTTTAATCTGCTTATCACTGCCCACAAGGAATGGGTGCTCCAAGCACCCACAGGATAGCCACCTGAAGTTAAGAGGCCTCACTGGGTGTATGCTGCCACCTCCACAACCCCTCCAACACTGCTCAAAATAAAGTGTGTGGCGGGTCATACTTGGTTGGTTCCTACCAGGGCACAGGTTGAGACTGGTAACTCTTCACTCCCATCCCTGCCTCAACATTTGCCGTTGTCCTGACAGGACCCACAGCCCACCTCACTGCTTGGGCTGGGAGGGACAGAACCCCTCCCTCCAAGCATCTCATATTTGTTTGTGACACTGCCTGGTGAGTTCTGGGGAGAGGAGAGGAGGAGATTATCAAGGCCCACATTCTGGAGCTGTCCATTAACCCCAGGGGAAATGAGGCGGTAGGAGTTGTTATGGAGCCAGGGTGTGTTGGTCATATGCCGGTGGTGGGCCATGACTCTGTACCTGTGGGGCCTCTGCTGCTCCGAGATCACCTGCAATCTAGCCGGGACGGACAAGATTGCCCATGAGGAAGCACAAGATGGGAGAGGCTTGTTAAACTGGGCAAGCGAAGGGCTGAGAGCTGCCTCCCTTTTCAGCTTGATGGCTAGCAGCAGTGGTAGTTGCAAGTGAGAAGGCAGCAGGCAACGTAACACTATCTAGGCTACCGCACCATCACTTCACATTACAATGAGCATGAAGCACACACCCATATATATATATATATATATATATATATGTATATATATGTATATATATATATACACACATATATATGTATATTGTGTGTGTGTGTATGTATATATGTATGTTTGTGTAACACACACACACACTACAAACAAACACACACACCCACAAACACACACACACAATATATATATATATATATTAGATATGATAGAGATATATATATATATAATTAATTATATATATATGTGTATATATTATATATATATATAATATTATATATATACACCACATTAATTATATAATATATCTATTAATATAATTATAATATATATACCCCCCCTATTATCTACACACATATATATATATTATATATATATATATATATAATATATTAATAATATATATATAATTAGATATATTATATATATATATGTATATGTTATGTATATATATGTTTTCGAATGAATTATATATATATATATCAAATTATATATATATTAATAGTTATATTAATATTTATTGTTATATATATATATATATCTATATATATATATATATATATATCTATATATTATATATATATATTATATATTGGGTGTATGGTGTGTATGTGAATGTGCATATATGTATGTATCTCTGTATGTATGTAAGTTTGTGGGAATGTATATATATATATAATAATCCCCATATATATATAGATATATATATATATATATATATATATATATTGTATATTATATGTGTATGTATGTATGTATGTATGTATATGGATTTTTTTTCTTTCTTTTTTTTTCTATAAATAAATAATAAATAGATAGATATATATATATATATATATATATATATATATATAATATATATATAATTATAATACCATATATATATCTATATACTATAGATAATATAATATATATAATATGTATATATATATATATATACTATATATATGACGTGGTGTGTTGTGTGTTGTTGTACGTATGTATATTGCCCTCAGGGTAGGATGCAGTAGATTTTGTCATAGCATTTTATAAAAGTCTAATGATCTTTTAGAAAACCATAAGTTTCCTGAATGTGTTCATCGAAAATAATTTCAAATGAATTGGTGGTTGTTTACACGTTATTATGTTCGTCCTCACATTAAATTTTTCTCTGCTGTGTCATAAATTGGATAGTGAACAGGGTTTTACACAAAAGTAATTGCTGGCGATGAACAAGTAAGTGCAGAAATGCACTCCAAAATATGAAGGTAGTTTGTTACTTTGTTTATTTTGCATAGGTTGTAAATAAATTATGAATGATAATGTAATTAGGATACTAAGAATTCTTGATAAATAAATAATTTTATTGTTAATTCTTATGTTATGTTTTTTTTTTTTTTTTTTTTTTTTTTTTTAATAATATTTCACTACGGCACATTATAACAACTAAAAATCAGGGAAATCACCGTTTGGATCTATTTCATGAAGATACAGTCCTGAGCGTGCGAAACGGCAATACAGCTGTTCAGTACAGCGATATGAAGGTGAGCAGTACCGTGAGAGCAAAAGTAGTAAGCGTTGGGGTTTGCCCTTCCACTGCGAATTTGCCCTCCAGTGCTTACATTCTTCAGCTGCAAGGGAAATACGCCATTGTATAACCGCTTATATGAATTTCATAATAACTGGAAGGCAAACCAGATAGCAATGAACAGAGATGACCGAGATATAGATGCAGAGATAAGATGAAAGAGAAAGGGATTTTCTACATTGTCGTGATACAACGAAGCAGATATACCTTCAAGAAGACATACCGGTGGACTGTACGTTTGTTTTTTTTTTTTTTCCCCATTACCTGTCACGTTACTGTTATGAGGAGCGCCGCTCGTTTGATGAGGCTTCTCGTGCGGCGAGTTTCAGAACACTCTACTTTCTGAGGAAGTACAGCTATATGGATTTTGTCATCATTGAAGAGAAGGGCCTCCAGTGCACCGTAGCTTGATGGGTTGTTCCTTTTGTTACCTTTAAGAAAACATGAATTTAAGGAAGGCAATGTTCTATGGCCAGTTATACTACATAAATGATTTAAGATACCTGTTAAGAAAGTCCCGTCCTAAATCTTAAAGGACAGTTTGTGTTCAATAAGGGAGAAACCATTTTGAGCAAACTCACATTTGTCATTACTCTGAACAGACTCAGCTGGATAAAGCACATTCCCCAGCTTGGGGTCACAGGGTTGGTGGTACTTATTGAGCTGGCACTGAGGAACAGCGTTTGAAGGAAGCATTGCTTGAATTCAGGATGGAACACTAGACCATCTGAACAGGGCATGGAAACTGTGCATCGGCTCAGGCTGAAACATCAAGGGAAAATTTTATTTAGATCGTATTATATGGCATATTTACATAATCAGTTTTTAAAATCGTCGGTACCAATACTTACGCACAATAATAAATGCATGTACAGTCATCTGGAGGAGGCTTCAGACAACAGCGCAGTAACAGATTGTTCATTGCGATTAGGATAGTGTTGGTTGGAGCCTGCCGGATTAGCAAGGTGCAGGATGCGTCCTCACATCAGTGCAACATTTCATCCTGAAGGCCTAAGTCTCGCAGTTCTGATTATCGGATCTGTAATGAAGACCAGTTGGGCATGGCGTAACCATAAGAGCCACGAGTTGGCACAAGAAACACATACTGCGGCATTTGCGTGGATGACGTATAAAGTCCATTTTCTGGACAGATGAGTTTAATTCATTGCGGGTGTTGTCGGGTGCGGTGTGTCGTGTGCAGCTGTGTCGGTGGCGACTGTGGGTCGGGCAAACTGTGTCGGTGCAGATGTTGACGGTGAGGGTGTTGTCGGTGAGGCTGTTGGCGGTGCAACTGGTGTCGGTTGCAGTGTTGTCGGTGCGGGTGTTGTTTGTCGGTGCGACGGTGTCGGTGCAGCTGGTGTCGCGTGCGGGTGTGGTCGGTGCAGCTGTTGTCGGTGCTGCGGTGTTGCCCCCCCCCCCCCCCCCTGTTGCGGATGTTGTCGGTGACAGCGGTTGTCGGGGCGGGTGTTCGTTGTCGGTGCAGCTGATTGTCTGGCGGCTGTTGTCGGGCAACTGTTGTCGGTGCGGAGTGTTGTCGGTGCGGGTGGTTGTTACAGGTGCAGGGTTGTTGTCGGTGCGGGGTGTTGTCCGGGTCGAAGCTGTTGTCGGGTTGCGGGAGTTGTCGTGCAGCTGTTGTCGTGCGGCCTGTTGTCGGGCAAACTGTTGTCGGCTGCAGCTGTTGTCTGGGCGGGTGTTTTTGGCGGTTGCGGGCGGTGTGTCGAGTGCAACTGTTGCGGTGCAGATGGTTTTGTTCGTGCGTGGTTGTCGGTTGCAGCGGTGTCGGTGCGACTGTTGTCGGTTGCAACTGTTTGTCGGTGCAGCTGTTAGCAGGGCGGGTGTTGTCGGTGCAACTGTTGTCGGTGCTTTGCAACTGTTGTCGGTGCAGCTGTTATCGGTTTGCGGGTCGTGTCGCTGCTGCGGATGTTTGGTCGGTGCAGCTGTTGTCGGTGCGGGTGTTGTCGGTGAGGCAGCTGGTTGTTGGTGCGGGTGTTGTCGGTGCAGAGGTTGTCGGTGGCGGGTGTTGTCGGTGGGGTGTTGTCCGGTTCGGGTGTTTTGTTGTCAGGTGAGGCAGTGTTGTAGGCTTGCAGCTGGTTGTCGGGGATGGGTGTTGTCCCCCGGTGCGTGGGCGTTAGTGTCGGTCGGCTGTTGTCGGGAAAGGTTCGTTGGTGTCGGTGGGTGTTGTCGGTGCAAGTGTTGTCGTGCGTGTTTGTCGGTGCGGCTGTTGTCGGTGCGACTGTTGTCGGCTTTGCATTTTTTGCCAGAAGTGCAAGCGGTTGTCGGATGCAGAGCGTGTCGGGCTTGCAGATGTTGTTTCTGGTGCGACTGTTGTCGGTGCAGCTGTGTCGGTTGCGGTGCGGTGTTTTCGGTGCTGGTGTTGTCGGTGCGGCTGTTGTCGGTGCAGCGGTTGTCGGTGCGGCTGTGTCGGTTGCAGTGTTGTCGGTGCAGCGGTTGGTCGGTGCGGTCGGCTGGTGTTCGGTGCGGTCTGTTGTCGGTGCGCGGTTGTCGGTGCAGCTGTTTTCGTCGAGTGCCAGCTGTTGCGGTGCAGCTGTTGTCGGTGCGGGTGTTGTCGGTGCAGCGGTTGTCGGTGCAGCTGTTGTCGGTGCGGGTGTGGTCGGTGCGGGTGTTGTCGGTGCTTGCAGCGGTTGTTCGTGCGGCTGTTGTCTGTGCGCTGTTGCGGTGCAGCTGTTGTCGGTGCGGCTGTGGGCGGTGCGGCTGTTGTCGAGGTGCGGACTGTTTTTGTCGGTGCAGCTGTGTCGTGCGGCTGTTTGTCGTGCAAGCTGTTGTCGGTGCGGCTGTTGTCGGTGCGGCTGTTGTCGGTGCGGCTGTTGTCGGGCAGCGGTTGGTCGTGCAGCTGTTTGTCGGTCAGCGGTTGTCGGTGCGGTGTGTCGTGCAGGCTGTTGTCGGTGCGCTGTTGTCGGTTGCAGCGGTTGTCGCGTGCAGCTGTTGTCGGTTGTGCAGCTGTGTACGGTGCGGCTGTTGTCCGGTGCGGCTGTTGTCGGTGCAGTGTGTCGGTGCGGGTGTTGTCGGTTCGGCTGTTGTCGGTGCGGCGTTTTGTCGGTGAGACTGTTTGTCGGTGCAGCTGTTGTCGAGTGCAGCTGTTGTCGGTGCGAGTGTTGTCTGGTGCGACTGTTGACGGTGGCAGGCTGTGCGGCTGCGGGATGTGTCGGTTCATTTGTTGTCGGTGTGCGGCTCTGTTGTCCGGGCGGCTGTTGTCGGTGCAGCGGTTGTCGGTGCGACTGTTGTCGGTGCAGCTGTTGTCGGTGCAGCTGTTGTCGGTGCGAGTGTTGTCGGTGCGACTGTTGTCGGTGCAGCGGTTGTCGGTGCGGCTGTTGTCGGTTTGCAGCGTTGTCCGGTGCGGCTGTTTGTCGGTGCGCTGTGTCGGTGCAGCAGGTTGTCGGTGCGGCCTGTTGTCTCTGGGGAAGTCTGTGTCGGTGCAGCTGTGTCGGTGACGGGCTCTGTTGTCGGTGCGGCTGTTGTCGGGAGCTGTTGTCGGTGCGGCTGTGCGGGTGCGGAGTTGTCGGGCAAGCTGTTTTCGCGTGCGGGTGTTGTCGTGTGCGGGTTGTTGTCGGTGCGGCTGGTGTACGTGCAGCGGTTTGCGTTGCAGCTGTTGTCGTGCAGCTGTTGTCGGTGCGACTGTTGTCGGTGCTACTTGCCAGTCTGTTGTCGGTGCAGCTGTTGTCGGTGCGACCGTTGTCGGTGCAGCTGTTGTCCGGTGCAAGCTGTTGTCGGTGCGGACTGTTGTCGGTGCAGCTGTGTCGGTGTACTGTTGCGGTGCGACTGTTGTCGTGCAGCTGTTGTCGGTGCAAGATGTTGTCGGTGCAAGTGGTCGGTGCCAGCTTTTCGTCGGTGCGACTGTGTGTGTGCGACTGTTGTCCGGTTGCGGCTGGTTGTCGGGTGCAGCTGTTGTCGGTGGTAATTTTGTGGTGGTACTGTTGTTGGTCTTAGGTACTGTTGTTGGTGGTACTTTGTCGGTGGATACTGTGTGGTGGTCACTGTTGTTGGTGGTTGGGTACTGATGTGGTGGTTAATGTTGTTGGTGTACTGTTGTTGTGGCTATGTGTTTGTGGTACTGTGTTGGTGGTACTGTTGGGGTGGTACTGTTGTTTGGTGGTACTTTTGTCGGTGGTACTGTTTGTTGGTGGTACTGTTGTTGGTGGTACGGTTGTTGCTGGTACTGTGTGGTGGTACTGTTGTTGGTGGTACTGTGTTGGTGTGTTACTTTTGTCGGTGGTACTGTTGTTGGTGGTAATGTGTTGGGGTGCTGTTGTTGGTGGTACTTTTTTTGTCGGTTGGACTGTTGTTGGTGTACTGGTGTTGGTGGTACTGTGTTGGTGGTACTGTTGTTTGTGGTACTGTTGTTGGTGGTACTTTTGTCGGTGGTAATGTTGTTGGTGGTACTGTTAGTGGTGTCTTTGTCGGTTGGTCTGTCCTTGGTGGTAATTTGTCTGGGGTATGTTGTCATGGGGTACTGCTTGTTGGTGGGTACTGTTGTTGGTGTTTTTTTTTCTTTTCTTTTCTGTTGCTATTTTCTATTTTTCCTCTTTAATTTTTCCCTGCCCCCCCCCCCACACCCACCGCTCCCCCCCTTTTTTTACTTCTTTTTTTCTTTTATTTTACATTTAACATTAATTTATTCTATTATTTTTACATTTGTTGGTGGTACTGGGTTGTTGGTACTGTGTGGGGTACTGTTGTTGGTGGGTACTTGTTGTTGGCTGGTATGTTGTTGGTGGTAACTTTTGTCGGTGGTAGCTGTTGTTGGTGGTACTTTTTGTCGGGGTTACTGTGTTGGTGGAATTGTCGGTGGTCCTGTTGTGGTGGTACTGTTGTTGGTGGTACTGTTGTTGGTGGTACTGTTGTTGGTGGTAACTTTTGCGTGGGTAATGGTGTGGTGTAATTTTGTCGGTGGTACTGTTGTTGGTGGTACTGTTGTTGGGGTACTTTTGATCGGTGGTAATGTGTGGTGGTACTGTTTGTTGGTCGGTACTTTTGTCGGTGGTATGTGTGGTGGTACTGTTGCGTGGGTGGTACATGTTGTTGGTGGTACTGTTGTTGGTGGTTACTGTGTTGGTGGTAATTTTGTCGGTGGTACTGTTGTTGGTGGTACTGTTGGTGGTACTGTTGTTGGTGGTAATGTTGTTGGTGGTACTGTTGTTGGTGGTAATGTTGTCGGTGGTTACTTGTTGCGGTGTACTGTGTTGGTGGTTACTGTGTTGGTGGTTAAGTGTTGGTGGTACTGTTGTTCGGTGGTACTGTTGTTGGGTGGCTACTGTTGTTGGTGGTACTGGTGTGGTGGTACTGTGTTGTGGTTATGTTGTTGGTGGCTACTGTTGTTGGTGGTAAATATGTTGGTGGTACTGGTCGCGTGGTACTGTTGTTGGTGGTAATGTTGGTGGTTACTGTTGTTGGTGGTAATGTTGTCGGTGGTACTGTTGTTGCTGGTACTGTTGTGGTGGTTACTGTGTTGGTGGGTACTGTTTGTTGGTGGTACTGTTGTGGGTGGTACTGTTGTTGGTGTAATGATGTCGGTGGTTACTGTTGTTGTTTTGGTGGTAAGTTAGTCGGTGGTTACTGTTGTGGTGGTACTGTTGTTGGTGGTACTGTTGTGGTGTAATGTTGTTGGTGGTACTGTTTGTTGGTCGGTTACTGTTGTTGGGGTACTGTGTTGGTGGTAACTGTTCGCGGTGGTAATTTTGTCGGTGGTACTGTTTTCGTTGGTACTGTTGACAAAAAAATGAGAATTTTATAGATATGCGTACTCAATTATGTATATATTCATATATATATGTATATATATATATATATATATATATATATATATATATATATATATATATATATATATGTGTGTGTCTGTGTGGGAGGTGTGTGTGTGTGTGTATGTATGTACCATATGTAGTGTTGTGTGTTATGGGTTGTATATGAGTATAAACTTTTATACCATAATACTAAATCAGCAAGTTTTGTACCGTTGTCCCTGCCGCCGCCGCGCGCGAAGAAGTAGCGCAACAAGCAGTCTCATCGCTCGCTTTAAACATGTTTGCTCTCCGGAAGGACTCGCTCTCCCCAGGAGTATTAGGTTCGCCTGAGACCTTGCGACTCCTCGGTGATGCCAGGTGGTACACCGCCGAAGGGCGAGCTCTGAGTTTAATACGGGAGGGGATTCTCGTGGCCCGCATGGGATTAGGGCTCCACTGCATTAGGCCTGTATTTCTTTCAACTCAAGCAGTAGTTACAATATGTAGTTTGTAGAATGCAATATTACACCTCTATTCTATCATACACTAAAGAAGTGATATTTATAATGAAATTAAATAGTAAGATAAATAATGAAGAAATATAATTAACTAAAATTTTAAGGATGGCACCTTCTCTTCTCGATAAGGTCAGCGGTTGACTGAAAAGATTATTAGGGGTTATAATTGTGTTACAACCCGTCTGTGATTAATTTTTTTTATATATTAGTTTCTTTATATTTTTTATATATGGCACTAAGGTGATAACCAGTAAGAAAAAGGAAAATTAAAAACACCAAGAGAATTTCGGTTAGATGTATATCAGTTAGATCTGTATCAGTCTGTAAATATAAATGTATATATAAATACATATAAGTATATATACATATATATATATATATATTTATAATATATGTTATATATATATATATATAATATATAATATAATATAATATATAGATATATATATATATATATAATTGTATATATTATATATATGTATGTGTAAACGGTAGGTCATGTGAGCCGCCGTGGCACAAGCATGATACTTAAATATTATAATAGATGTATCTTAAATATGAAATCTATATATATAAAATATATATATATTATATATATATTATATATATATATATATATATATATATTATAATATATATATATATATATATCTATATATATATATATATATATAGATACATATATATATATATTATATATATATATATATCTATATATATATTATATATATATATATCTAATCTATATATATATGTATATATATAATTAGATAGAGAGAGAGAGAGAGAGAGAGAGAGAGAGAGAGAGAGATGAGAGAGAGAGAGTGAAGAGAGAGAAAATAAGAATATATTATTATGTAATATACTGTCATACATAAATACACCCCACCAGACACACACACACATTATATATGTATATATATATACTATATATATATAATATATATATAGATATATATAGATATATAATATATATATTTATATATCTATATATATATATATATATATATATATATAATATATATATATATTATATAGTATATATATATATGTGTGGGTGATGTGGTTGTGTGTGTGTGTAGTGTGTGTGTAGTGTGTGTGTGTCTTGTGTGTGTGTGTATGTGTGTGTGTGCATGCGTGTGTGTGTGTGTGTGTGTGTGTGTGTGTATGTGTGTGTGTGCGTGCGTGTGTGCGTGCGTGTGTGTGTGTGTTATGCCATACTTGTACTTTTGACTTATGCCATGTTTTAACGCTTTTGTTACTTCTGTCTTGTTTTTACGCCACACCTGCATATAACGACTAAACACGTCAACACAAATAAATAGATGTCCAACTCGCTAGATCTCTCATATCAGCTAAATCGCATGTTAAGGTCTTGCAGGTTCTCGTGGCAATATTTTGGCGACACGGGAATTTTTGGCGTGTGTCCTTTTTAACCAGCGCCACAGTGCAATTTTGTCCTTGGATGTTTGTGTAAACCGAGGTGTGTAGTTTTTCCATGAAAACACTGCGAAAGTCATTGATTCAGTTTATGCTTTTCTGCCATTATAATACTTTTTGTACCTGATGAGGTTTTGCCATTTTCGAGAAGAGTACGTTTCTGTCTATACCTGAATTCTGAATCTGTCAGTGTCCAAATAACATAATTTAACCTCTGAACCGTAGGACTTCAGCACTCCTATATTTAGCCATCTCTACAATTCCCAAAGATGGGAGTAATTATTACATTATCTGACGCATTACGCTAACAAACCCTAATTAAATTGGAGAAGTAAACCTTTTAAAATATGGACTTCTTACTTTGCGCAGAAAAGACTGACTTTTCACTGTCATATTTGCCCTATCAGCCCTTTATAGCGGATTAAATTAATCCTCATGAAGCTATCAGATGTTGCATTTCTTCCCATTTTGCATGAATTCCCTGGTATTTCCATTGGATTAGGGTATCCAGTTCTTCAGGCTGAAAACTACCTCTTCATAAGGTGTTTGGCAGCACTTGCGGTTAGGCCATTCCCACCACCTTTGGGTGTTCCTTTACAGGGACTTGGATACTGGAACGGGTTGTTTACCTGTCGGATGGTACTAGTTTCACAGGTTTCCTTGACAGGATGAAGATTTCTTTGCTCTGGGCCAAAAGACAGACATCAGCCTTTGGTTCAGGAGCATTCGTCTAGCAGCAGAGGCCCTGTGGATGTGTGGTGGCAGTTGGGGCTGTCACCGTTGAAGCCTCTGGAGCCCTGCCTGATGGCTCCAAAGACTCCACTCTGGGGGAGTTTTTTGAACAGGCTCACGATTCCTCTGCCCAGGCAAAGGACGTACCTGAGCTTTTGCTTCAGGGGTATTCTACCTAGCAACGGAGACCCCTGAGAATGTGGTGGCAGCTGGAGCTATCAACACTGAGGCCTCTGGAACCTTGACTGATGACTCCAAAGATCTAATTTGGGGAGGGGGAGGTCTCCTCAATAGGACCCCTCATTCCTATCCGTTCGGTGGGAACAACTACCAGAGCAGTTTCAGCATTTGAGGAATAAGTTTTCAAGTTTTTTTTATAAAGTTTGTTTGGATCCATTTGATACAATAGATATTCTTGGCTTCTGTGACATACTGTCTGCTGATTTGCTGCACGTGTGGTCAGCTGCTGCTGATCGCGGAACCGAGTCCTTGCCTGCGTGGGTCGCCCCAGCCACAGCAGTAACCTCAGGGCGACAATTGCAAATTCGCGCCTGGGCTGGGCGCGAAACCGCCGAACCCCTTCGGCATGAGAGGGCACCGACACGTTACCACTGTACTAGCCCGGAGGCTAGTGGTAGAGTGTGTGGTGTAATTACTATTGGACTTACCTGGCTGTGCAACCAGTTTGCACAACCAGGTAAGCCAATAGTAATTGGGCACGTTGCTTTGCCTCTGGAAAATTTATTTTCTCATTGCTCCTTATTACCAATAATTCTTTCAAATTTGTCCACTTTTACCATTGCTATGGAGAAGGCTTCATGAGCTTCTTTGCAGTGGTAACAGCAATTGGACCTGGACAGTTGTCATTCTCCATTCATGACCTGTTGTACCACATTTTATACACACGTTTGGTTGTCCATTTTCCTTAAAACCGGTCAAGAGTGGATCCATGGCCATAACAATCTGGCCGTTGAAGCAAAACATAGGAGTTGTGCACATATGGCTTTGAGGTGGTACCATGCCAACTTATTCTGGAAAAAACTAATGCTTTAGAATTTAGAAGGAGAGCTGGTGTCGACTGTTCCAGTCCATCAACTTTCTTCTTATAGTGTTTTACTGTCACTACATTAATATTCTTATGTTCCTCTACCAGCTTCTCCTCAGAATACCTCATCAGGTTTCGGGAAAAGACAATTCCCTTACACTGATTGAGTGTTTTGTGAGGAGAACATGAGACTTGAGCCCCAGGAATGTCGCATATCGCACACAGACAGTCACTCTCGTCTGGTGATGAAACCTCAACTATCAGGCCACCATCTTGCTGTGGGATGATGCAAGGATCACATTGACACACTTCAACTATCTTCCAATATACTTCAAAATATTGAGATCCATGATTGATACACCATCAATGGTCTTCATACTAGGTACTTACTATATGAGATACTTTCATATTTACCAATTAAAATTTTCTTAATGGATTGAGGAGGACTTCTTACCTGGTTTGGGAGTCCGGGAATGGTTCCAGAGTGACAACGTGTGATGTTCCAGAAGGAGTGGCCAAGGGATTGCATAGGTTATCAGGGAGAGAACTAGTTCTTTGTAAATTTGTAGAAATACGAATTAGAAATCTTAATTTCCTCCCCCCCCCCCCCCCACTCACCATGGAGTCCAACGAAGGGAAGCTATAGTTGGGGCTCAAAATCTCACAACAGCTACAAGAGTAGTGAGTATATATATGCAGCACACTAAAAATCGGTGGTCTGATTGGCAGTTGCTGGGACTTATGGGCTACTGGACTGACAGTGCCTTCTGACCTAGCATATTTGGACCACGCGATTGACTTGACTGGGCCTTGATCAAGCCACCAAAGAGGTGTGTTGCTAGCTGCAGGGCACTCGTGCAGCATCGCTCAATCTCTAGGACTCCTGTCTTCTAGTAATACAGGATGCCACGCATGGCAAACACACATGGGAGAGTTCTCCCTGGCCCAAGATGAAATGAACCAGGGGTAGGTGCACCATCCCCTCTCATAGGCCTTAGTGCACCAGGAAAGCCATTTTTTTTCTCATCCACAATGGTGACCCCTCCCACACCCAACCCACATGGCAAGGCTGGCTCCTGTTTAGGGGGATTCTGGCTTTGATGTTGAGGATATAAATGGCCAGGTACTCATGCTAGGAGAATTGGTATACATCATGAACCTTTGACACTTCTAATCCCAGCTTCATTAACAGCTGAAGCAGTTTCAAACATATGAAATAGTTGTGCTGTGGAAGGTGAGATGCGACAAGTTTTTTACTTTTATGACTCTTATTCTGGAAGGCAGATAGGGCTCTATTATATGGTGAAAGATCCTTCTTGTCTATTATCATATGTAGAATGATCAGAGGCAGTTTGTTTTAATTCTCGCTACTTCACCCACAACTTTTTCCACGTCTATAACAACTCAATAACCGACATCCCCATTCTGATCATGGTTTTGCAGGTCTTTCTGATTAAAGCAGGTCTTCTTGCTATCACTCAGTTTTCTTATGTTGCCAAAAGGTAATTTTTCTAACATAAAACTTGCATATAGAGAGTTAAATCCAGGTATACGAGGGGGCTTCAAAAAGTTTGTGGAAAAAGTCCATAACTAAAAATCATATGGAAGGATTTTGATTTCAGTGCTCCTGAACATATATGTACCAACATGTTATAACATGTTCAGACATGAACCCTTAAATGCAGGTAATACTGCAACGTCGCCAGTTGGAATTCAGGCACCATTCAAGTAACATGGAATCTGCCAAAACCGAGGCCAGGACAAACATTAAATCACGGTGGCACTCAGTTGGGAGCCATAGGTCTAGATCATGGACGCTCTGGGACAAGTTTAGGTGACAATGCTGAAAGAAAAGACAACCTACAAAAGGATAAGTCTGTTCAGAAGTGGAAAGAAACGAAAGAGCAGATGAATTGTTTGCTACTCAAGGAGTCAAACCAGCAAATTCCCTCTGCATCCCAGAAGGACAGATGGCCATGAACCTTTCTCTTAAAGCTAGATTTTCTGTTGACTGGCCCATTTCCACCCTGGGCAGCCACTGCTATGATTGAATTTTGTCCTTGGGATCTTGCTGTTAGAGCCATGTTTCATTTTCACAATTCTCTTCAGAAAAGCTTTAGAATCCTCATCCCACTTGTTCAAAAGTCCATGAAAGAATACACCTGTCTTGCTGCTGATCAGCCTTAGGACACATCGAGTGGGGGAAAGCGTTCCTAGCTCCAGTTTCCACCAGCATTGTTGATGTGCAGAATCCACCAGAGATGTTGAGTGTGTCTGCAACTGATTCAGTAGTTATTCATCTATCATTTTCAATCATGTCGCGAACAGAATCACTGTATTCCTTGCAAACTGATGTTAATGGCCTGAAATTTCCCATTGTCTGACATCTTGTTTCATCCCACTCCCTCTTGGGATGTCTGTATTCTCTTTTGCTTATTGTCTGACCTGTGAGCAACCTGTAAAAATCATCTAGAGATGGAAGGGATGTTGCGTGAGCCTGCCATCCCATCGACATATTCATAAGGGAAGACTGCATAAACCTGTTAGCAACAATTAGGGATTTAGGTGCGGATTGTAGGATAGGGTGTTTGATATAAGACCAGTGATTGCCAATATCATATGAGTTTAGCAAGAAAGGATAGGCTTGCATCATCAAGCACAGCTATATCAGTAAATCTTAATTTTTTTATGTTGACAGAATAAAATTACAATGCCTGTTTCACATGGATTTGATATTACAATCCTGCTTCATTTCCTTTAGAACGAGTCGTAAATCATAGCTATGATTATTATTAAATAACAATAGGAGGCTGCTTTGTGTTTAGTCAGTGACCTGGCATGCACACTCAAAGACTCCATATGAGCCTCAAAATTATAAAAACATAAATGCGAAGGGATATACGATTTTGCCCAATTCTTAAATGTCATTTGACTTCCAGGAGGAGAGTATTTGATTGTCTGAGGAATTGAACACCCGCCTATCAGATTTTCTGTGATCTTCTGCGTTGGAAATGCTGTGAGGCAAATGCGACGAAAATTATTACATGCACTTATCCCTCTCTGTGAGAATGTGTTAACAAATTGATTAAAAATGTTATGAGTGCCCAATGCTCATTATTTAATTCAAAGTGTCTTGCACATTTTGCACGATTGTTAACATATGTGATCCTTTTTCAGTTTACCCTGCCCAGTCTACATGTTTTGTCCAATGCCAGATACTGGATAACATAATTTACATTAGATTTCGGGTTGAAGATGTGCCTTTCACCATGCACGTTGCTTGGACAACTTCCCCTATAGCTTGTGGCAAGAGAAGGCGTGCCACGCTTATTCTATTATCAAGAAAGTTTTTGAGATCAAACCGACTTCTTTCTTTGGTGGTCAGTTCATCAATTGTTGCCGCCGCCTTCCCGCCCCACCGAATGATAGTGTAGCAGCAACCTGGAGTTCAGTGTAGTTTCCCAGGTTGGGTCACATCAGGTCCACAGTCATGTCCGCGCTCATTGGACAGCCGGCTCCCCTCGTTCCCTGCGCGCTTAGAGAGCGCTAGTGTACTGAAGCCGCAGAGCCCGAAACGAGATCAGCATTTCCCCGATCCTCTAGTAAAGCAGATAACAGCAGCAGCACCACAAGGATTGCCCAGTCTTTAGCCAACTGAGAAGCCTACCGGCTCCCCCGTTGATCTCCGACCTCACCATCAACACCCAGCCATACCTGTGGGCACTCACACCCACAACAAACACTCCCCAAAGAGATAAGACACCAGTAACCTCAAATAGTAGATGACTTACTATCATTTACTATAATAGTAATCTCACTATCGCCATCACTACCAAGAATATGGCTACTAAGTCATATCCCTTTTGCACATACCGAAACTTCGTCGGTGTCAAACTCTGGTTTGCTTAGGAGTAATTTAAATCCCGTGTGCGTGTTTAGGGTTTGTGGGGATCCATCAAACTTGTGTCTGGACTGCACTAATATATCTGAAATTACTAAGATATTGCATTAGATAAGCACAGGGGGTCGCCTGAGCAGCTTCGGAATGACGAAATGCAGGGTCGCACCAATGTTCATCTAGACGCGCTATGTGCGGGCTTATGTTTTCATTAACTGTGGCATCTTCATTATCGACACATGGTGTCACTGTCGGTTTTACTTTTTTTTGGCCGACTAGCCTTTTG
The DNA here is from genome assembly GCF_015228065.2 of Penaeus monodon. Lineage (NCBI taxonomy): Eukaryota > Metazoa > Arthropoda > Malacostraca > Decapoda > Penaeidae > Penaeus > Penaeus monodon. The sequence continues at coordinate 25,715,113 of NC_051421.1, read as the reverse complement.
CAAGCCCAGGTCGCTGGCGGAGGGATAGGGGAGACTGGGGGCGGAAAGACCCGGTTGGGGGGACGGGGCAGCGATGGATTCCCTTGGAAAATTGTCCTGCACCGTCTGGAATGAAGTCAAGATGGAGATATTAGCATTATAACATATTTCTTTCTGTATCATTAATATTAATATTAATACTTTGTGTTAACACGATGAAATTCAGCAGTTTCCCTGTCAGTTTTATCATACAGCGATATATTTTCCATATCAGCAGTTACAATTAGCACAGCATATTTCAT
>NC_051421.1:25699757-25714732 GCF_015228065.2 Penaeus monodon | reverse complement strand
TGGTGGTAATGTTGTCGGTGGTAATTTTCGTGTATGTTTTTGCTGGTAATGTTTGTGCTGGTAATGTTGTTGTGGTAATGTTGTGGTATGATGGTTGTTGGTGGTACTGTTGTTGGTGGTACTGTTGTTGGTGGTACTGTTGTTGGTGGTACTGTTGTTGGTGGTACTGTTGTTGGTGGTACTGTTGTCGGTGGTAATGTTGTTGCTGGTAATGTTGTCGGTGGTAATGTTGTTGGTGGTACTGTTGTCGGTGGTACTGTTGTTGGTGGTACTGTTGTTGGTGGTAATGTTGTTGGTGGTACTGTTGTCGGTGGTACTGTTGTTGGTGGTACTGTTGTCGGTGGTACTGTTGTTGGTGGTACTGTTGTTGGTGGTAATGTTGTCGGTGGTAATGTTGTCGGTGGTAATGTTGTCGGTGGTACTGTTGTTGGTGGTACTGTTGATAAAAAATGGAAACTTCTATAGATATGCGTACTCAATTATGTATATATTCATATTTATATACACATATATGTGTGTGTGTATGTATGTGTATGTACATATGTATATATGTGTGTTATGTGTATGTATATGAGTATAAACTTTTATATCCATAATACATATCAGCAAGTTTTTACCGTTGTTCCCTGCCGCCGCCGCGCTGGCGAGAAGTAGCGCAACAAGCAGTCTCATTCCGCTCGCTTTCAACATGTTTGCTCTCCGGAAGGACTCGCTCTCCCCAGGAGTATTAGGTTCGCCTGAGACCTTGCGACTCCTCGGTGATAGCCAGGCTGCTACACCGCCGACGGGTGAGCTCTACGTTATATACCGGGAGGGGATTCTCGTTTCCCGCATGGGATTAGGGCTCACTTGCCTTAGGCCTGTAAATTTCTTTCAATCAAGCAGTTACAATATGTAGTTTGTAGAATGGCAATATTACCCCTATATTCTATCAATACACTAAAGAAAGTGATATTTATAATGAAATCAAATAGTAAGATAAATAATGAAGAAATATAATTAACTAAAATTTTAAGATGGCACCTTCTCTTCTGATAAGGTCACGTTGCTGAAAATATTATTAGGGGTTATAATTGTGTTACAACCCGTCTGTGATTAACATTTTTTATATATTAGTTTCTTTATTATTTTTTATATATGGCACTAAGGTGATAACCAGTAATAAAACACCAAGAGAATTTCGGTTAGATGAATATCGATAAGTCTGTAAATATAAATCTATATATACATACATATACGTATATATATATATATATATTTATATATATATATAAATATATATATATATATATATATATTATATATATTCTCTCTTATATAAATAAATAAATAAATATATATATATATATATATATATATATATATATATATATATATATATATATATATATATATATATATATATATATATACATATATATATATATATATATATATATATATATATATATAGAGAGAGAGAGAGAGAGAGAGAGAGAGAGAGAGAGAGAGAGAGAGAGAGAGAGAGAAATAAGAATATATTAATATGTATATATGTATACATAAATACACATACGCGACACACACACACACACACACACACACACACACACACAACACACACACACACACACACACACACACACACACACACACACACACACACACATATATATATATATATATATATATATATATATGTTGTGTGTGTGGTGTGTGTGTGTGTGTGTGTGTGTGTGTGTGTGTGTTGGACATCTATTAATTTGTGTTGACGTGACGTCAAAAGTACAAAGTGGCACAAACACACACACACACACACACACACACACACACACACACACACACACACACACACACACATATATATATATATATATATATATATATATATATATATATATGTGTGTGTGCGTGTGTGTATTTATGTATACATATATACATATTAATATATTCTTATTTCTTTCTCTCTCTCTCTCTCTCTCTCTCTCTCTCTATATATATATATATATATATATATATATATATATATATATGCAAATATCTATATATTCTTTCTCTCTCACATATATATATATATATATATATATATATATATATATATATATATATATATTTATTTATTTATTTATAATATACATATATTATATCATATTATATATATATATATATATATATATATATATATATATATATATACATTATATAACCTCTGGACTGTAGGACTTCAGCACTTTATAGAAGAAAAAGTACAACCTATATTTAGCCATCTCTAAATCCCACATACTGGGAGTAATTTATTTCTACAGTTATCCGACGCATTACCGTAACAACCCTATTAAGAGTTGGAGAAGTAAACCTTTTAAAATATGGACTTCTTACTTTGCGCAGAAAAGAAAATTTTATGTCATATTTGCCCTATCAGCCCTTTATAGCGGATTAAATGAATACTCCCTGGGAAATCGGACGGTTTTCCCTGGTCATAGTCACTTGTAGGCATACACAAACTTGGTTACATGAAGCTATCAGATGTTGCATTTCTTCCCATTTTGCATGAATTCCCTGGTATTTCCATTGGATTAGGGTATCCAGTTCTTCAGGCTGACAAACTACCTCTTCATAAGTTGTTTGGCAGCACTTGTGGTTAAGGCCCACCCATACCTTTAGGGTGTTCCTTTCCAGGGACTTGGGAGTACCTTTAGAAGGGTTGTTTACCTGTGAAACTAGTTTCCACAGGTTTCCTTTGGACAGGCTGAGGATTTCTTTGCCTGGGCAAAAGACGGACATCAGCCTTTGGTTCAGGAGCATTCTGTCTAGCAGCAGAGGCCCCTGTGGATGTGGTGGCAGTTGGGGCTGTCACCGTTGAAGCCTCTGGAGCCCTGCCTGATGGCTCCAAAGACTCCACTCTGGGGGAGTCTTTTGAACAGGCTCACGATTCCTCTGCCCAGGCAAAGGACGTACCTGAGCTTTTGCTTCAGGTGTATTCTACCTAGCAACGGAGACCCCTGAGAATGTGGTGGCAGCTAGAGCTGTCAACACTGAGGCCTCTGGAGCCTTGACTGATGACTCCAAAGACCTTACTTTGGGAGGGGGAGTCTCCTCAATAGACCCCTCACTCCTATTCCGTTTCTGGTGGAACAACTCACCAGAGGCAGTTTCAGCATTTGAGGACTAAGGTTTAAAGGTAGTGGCAGAGTGTGTGGTGTAATTACTATTGGACTTACGTGGCTGTGCAAACAGGAAATGAGCATGTCGCTTTGCCTCTGGAAAATTAACTTTCTCCTTGCTCCTTAATATCAATACTTCGTCAAATGTGTACCTTTTACATTGTTTTAAAGAAGCTTCATGAGCTTCTTTGCAGTGATAACAGCATATTGGACCTGGACGGTTGTCATCTCCTTCATGACCTGTTGTACCACATTTTACACACACTCTTGGTTGTCCATTTTCCTTAAAATGGCAAGAGTTGGATCCATGCCCATAACCCTGGCAGTGGAAGCACCGCATAGGGTTGGGCACATATGGCTTTACCTTGAGGTGGTACCATGCCAACTTAACTGATTCTGGAAAGACTATTGTTTCAAAAGTTAGAAGGAGAGCTGGTGTCGACTGTTCCAGTCCATCAACTTTCTTCCTATAACGTTTTACTGTCACTACATGAAAATTCTTTAGTTCCTCTAACAGCTTCTCCTCAGAATACCTCATCAGATCTCGGGAAAAGACAATTCCCTTATACTGATTGAGTGTTATGTAAGGAGAACATGAGACTTGAGCCCCAGGAATGTCGCATATCCAACACAAACAGTCACTCTCATCTAGTGACGAAACCTCAACTATCAGGCTACCATCTCGCTTTGGGGTGATGTGATTGATTGATTGATAATTTAAAATTGTCTGCCGCGTCAACGGCTAAGGTCATTAGCGGCGAACACCTCGTTAGATAGAAATATTAGAATATTTAAAACTTTAAAAATCTATCAATAAATATCTTACAAATAACAATAAATATATTAAAAATCAAAGCATAAATATTATGCTCTAAGTGCATAAAATTATTGCATAAACATTATGCATAATTAAATTTTATTGAAAATATTAGTCTCCCTAAGGAAACTAATAAGACCTTCTATGTCAAAATCCTGCCCCAATACATTTTTCAGTGTATAGGGGGGGGAAAGTACATACTTTTTGGGTCTGAGAATGTTGCACATCTTTCCCTCTGTGCGCCCCTTTAAAAGGGCTCTTGGCACCCCTCAAAAAGTGCTTGCTTTTAGCCATCATCGGTCCTGGCCCGTTTTGTGTGCCCATTCTTCGTCTTTTAATCAACTCCTTTTCGGTTGGGAGGGATGCTGGTCCCCCAAACTCCCCAATCATCTCTAATCTCTTGCATTTTTTTCTAGAGGAAGCTCCATTTTTCCCCTCCTTTTCACGAAGAAAACCCCTATGCTGGGTTTAAATGGGTGTGGGAGAGGAAAACACATCAAAAGGCTGAGGGGAAACCCCCCTTGGCCTTCTGTCGCTCGCTCTTCCCCATAATACCACTGCGCGGGGCCCCAACATGAGTTATTTTTTTACGTTTGCATAAATGAACCAAATCTTAAACCCCCCTAAATCCGGGATGTGATGAGTTTAATCTTTTTGATTGCTTGAAGGCACATGAGATCCATAATTAAACAGAATGGTTCGTAAGATTTTTGTCATCTTAATGCGAAAAGGAGGGCATGTACTCTGCAGTAAAGATGGGGGGAGGCTTCTAGAAAAAGACCCCAATGCGTCTTCCTTCTGCCCTGCTGCAAAGCCCACGCATTTTCAGTTTTCAACCATCTTTTAATTTTTCATCTGACCCTTAGTACTTGAAATGTGCTGAAAAAATTTCTCTCTGCTTCTGCTTCGATTCTCCCCTTTCCCAATTCGACCAAATCGCTAAACTTTTAGTCCAAGGGGGGGAATTGGGGTTTCCCAAAACAGCAAAAAACCCTTGTGAGACAAAATTAGCCCCCCCACAAGATTCCTCATTCTCCTACCATGGGATTTTTTCCTCAGGGGGTTGAAAACCAAATCTGGATATAGGAGATCCTGGAACCCTTTTTGTATTTCGTTAAAAAAATCGGTTCATTAGCCCCGGGTAATGAAGAGGGGGTTTCTCCACTCTCAGCATACGGGACCCCAAAGGTTAAACCTAAAAGCCCCAGTCCAGATTCTGAGAGCTTCTTATAAAACGAGCCCAACTCCGGAGCTGGATTGATTGATTATTTAAAAATTCTCCCGCGTCAACAGCAAAGTCATTAGGGGCAAATACCTTTTTAAACTAGAAATTTTAAAAATTTTTTTTAAAATTTTAAAAAATCTTCAAAAAATATCTTAAAAATAAAATAAAAATTTAAAAATCAAAGCTAAAATTATCCAATTCATAAATGATTGCATAAACATTATGCATATTAAATTTTATTGAAAATTTATCCCCCCTAAAAAAATTAAAAAGCCCCTCTATGTCCAATTTTCCCCCAAAACTTTTTTTTCAGTGTATATGGGGGAACAATACATTTTCCTTTGGTCTGTAATGTTGCACATCGTCCCTACATGTGCATCGTTAAGGGCTTTCTTGGCATCCTTCCAAAGTGTTTTCTTTTTTTAGCCATCTTGGCCCATAGTCAGCTTGTGTGCCCGATTCTTAGTCTTTTTAATACAACTTCCCTTTTCGGTTTGGGGATGTGCTATCGCCCCTGCTAAACCCCTCTAATGTCTCGCATTTGTTTTTTGGGGTATCCCCCTTGTTCCCTCCATTTACCCCGAAAAACTTCTGATCGGGTTTCAGGTCGGTGTGTGGAGAGGAAAACGGCACCCAAAAGGCTACCAGTGCCTTGGGCCCTTTTTGTCACTCCTCATTCCCACTGATCCCAAAACATGCGCGGCCCCCCAAAAATAGAGTTATCTTTTTACGTGTTGCATCATGCAAGCCAATCTTAAACCCCCCTCACTACTGGTTGATAGTTAAACTCCTGATTGCTTGAAAGGGACTACGAGAGTCACAATTATCACAATAAAGGGGTTCGAAAATCTCTAGTCTCTTAACTGCTTTTGAGGATGGCTGAAACCTGCAGTAAGACGAGGCTGCTAGAGAAGACTCCCAATGCAGTCTTCCTTCTGCTCACTGCTGAAAAAACCCCGCCATTTTAAATTTTAAACCTCGTATAATTGCATCTGACCCCCGGGTATTTAGAATGTGGAAAAAATTTCTCTGGGACTTCTGCTTCGGATCTCTCCCCTTAGAGAGTTTTAAAATTTAAGATTTTCCCCAAAAGATTCCTCATCTCCTACCATGGATCGGCTATTAAAGGGGTTTAAAAACCAAATCTGGATGTAAGATCCGGGAATCCTTTGTAGTCTCGTGTAAAATCAGGTTTGTTTCTGGGTGAAAATAAAAGAGGGGGTTCCCACTCTTACATACAGGGACTCCACGGGTGAAGACCTGAAGCCCCCATACAGTTTCTGAGAGCTTCTTTATGAACCGGTCTAACTCCGTAAACAGGGGGATTTGCAGTAATAAGCTTCCACCCCCAAAATAAAGCTACTTCGAAAAAACGCTCGGTAAACCCGCGGGAAAGCATGTGCGGTCTGCACCCAAATAGATTGAAAAAACCCTGCAAAATACAAATGCTTTTGTACCCTTTCTTTAAAATGTTTGATGTGGCCTTGAGTCAAAAATTGCCCCCAAGTATTTTCACCTTTTGGGAAAAATTTGCAGGGGGTTTGTCCAAAATAGGGGGAAGGATGGAATTTTCCTCGTTTGTGGAAATGCTAGCCTGGTCTTGTTTGGGGGAAAATTTGAACCCAATATGTTGCCCCCACTGTAAACCTGATTTATTGCCCTCAGGGGTTTCCTTGCACATCCGTAAGCTTCCCCCTGAGCAGTACAGTGTAAGGTCATCCCTCAGTTACATGGACAAAATTGGGATAAACCCTTTACAATTCATTATGCAATGGCAAACGGGTCAAATTAACACTCCCTTGGGGCCCTTCCAGCTATCTTCCGTTTAGAAAAACTGTTTCCCCCCCAACTCAAAATTTCCGTTAGAAAGGGAAAGTTTTGTATGAAGGATAATGTCCTCTTAAAACCCAAAGTCATACAACTTCTTGGTATGTCATGCTTCCAAGTAGTATCATAAACCTTTTCAGGGCAAAAAAGTTTCCTCCTTACAATCATCTGTGGTCGATCTCATCTTCTAAAACCCTATTGATATGGGTCGCACTTTTCCTTTTCTGCACCTGTCAAAACCCGAAGTTTCCATTTCTCCATCGCTTTTAGATGCAGCCGGGGGAGGGAAATTGGGCTGTAATTTTTTGGTTTTGGAAATGTCCTTGCCAGGTTTTAAAGATAGGAAAAATTTAACTCCTTCCTGTGGATGGCACTGTACCCTCCCTATATTCCTATTAATAGGGCCAAAAGAAATTTTGGGGGCTCTCTGGTAAAGGGATATCATTTGGTATGGAATATCACACTTCCCCCGGGGGAGTCTACGGCAGAGCTGCAAAGCAGGTCCCTCTCCTTGCGCAAAAATGGGAAGTTGTATGGAAGTTCTGCTTCAGTCCCCACTGAAGAACGACACTGGGGTCGTTCCTGTTCCCCAAAGAGTGGGAATCAGGCAGTGTAAATGCTCCAAGGAATTTCTGCCCGGGGTTTACTAGTGCTTGCACATCTTTTTTTTCTGGATATTTGCCATCATCTTCAAAACAGGTGGTGCATGATGTGCTCTTTCCAGCGATTTTTCGCACCTTTCCCCTACCCTGCCAAGGGGTCCCAGAGTTAATCATGGAGACATACTGTCCCCCATGACTCCGCTGGCCTCCTTTTGCACTTCCCCCGGCCCTTGGGTCGGGTCTTTTGTAATGATCAAGGTTACATCACTGGGGCGTCCGTTTTTAACTGCCCCAAAGCGCTTTTTTTGCCGACAGCGTTGGGGATTTATCAGACCCATGGTATGGAGTCGACGTAATGCCCGCTACTTTTGGGGAAGGTGTTCTGCTGCAAAGGGGAAATTTGTGATGTGAAGTGATTAACACATTTTTTAACACTCTGGAAATCATTCTCGATCCATGCAATACGCGTTTACTAAAAAGTTCAGTCCGCATGTTCAATTTGCCATCTCTGCACCCATTGGCTGGAAAACTATTCACCTCCTCCAAAAGTATTGGAAATGGTCGCTTCCATGTAAAATCTTCCATAAACCCGCCCAAATGAAATTTATCTGTGAATCAGATGAGACATTGACAGGGCTTTTTGAGAATGTCCCATTTTTTAATTTGGGGAAATGTGTGGGGTGCACTGTTCAATAAAAATCATCTACTCTTAGGAGCAAAGGATCCAAGGCCCTTCCTCGAGGGTTGCCAAAATGTCCCAGGGTATGCCGACCCTTGAATCTCCCAAGAGTAGAAATGGATGTGGGAAATGCTCAGTAATTTTCCAAAACATTAAAATTCAATATGTGGAGGGGTAAGGATCCGTGTAAGGCTGTCAAAACCCATCCAAGCTTCACCTGAGGTGTTGTCTGAGTGGTGGCCTTGAAAGGGAATACTTGACGACCTTCTGCTACCCTCCATGGGTCCATTGTCAAAGGGCCCATATGGGCTTGAACTTGGAAACCTCTCAGGAAAATGTACATAATCTCTTGTAGATAACACAAACTGGGTTATATGAAAACATCGATATTTCGTTCTTCCCTTTTGCATAATTCCCTACATTCCATTTGGGTTAAAATACCAGTTCTTTTTTTATAAATTCTTCATAAATGTTTGGGAGCACCTGTGGGCAAAGGGTTTTCCTTAACCTTTAAGCTGTCCCTTTCATTCCGGGAGTACCCTTTTTAATGGTTTTTTACCCGGGACTAGTTTTCCCCATTTCCCTTGGGCAGGTTCAGGATTTTTTGCCTGGGGAAAGAGTGGCCTGAGCCCTTTTTTCAGGGGATTCTGCCTACTAAGGCCCCCTGTGGATTGGTGGGAGCTGGATCTTCACTGTTGAGGCCTCTGGAGCCTGAAATGTTGGCTCCAAAGACCTTACTTTGGGAGGGGATCTCCTCAAAAACCCCCCACTCCTACTCCGTTTCTGGGGGAGCAAGTCACCAGGGCGTGTCGCAATTTCAACTAGGGTTAAAGGAAATGGCGAGTGTGTGTTGTAAGAAGCATTGGGGGCAAGGGTTGGTGGGAAGGGGATTGGCTAAACCGAAACAAAGGGGCCTCCTGGCTGTGCAAATAGCACACGGCACATCGCTTTGCCTCTGGAAACTTCTCCTTGCTCCTTATTACCATACTTTTTCAAAATTTTTACCCTTTTTCTTGCTTGAAAAAGCTTCTGAGCCCTTTTTTTCAGTGTAACAGCATATTAACCCCGGGCAGTTGTCTCTCCTTCTGCCTGTTGACCACACTTTACACATCTCTTGGGGTTTTCCATTTTCTTTAAAACGGCAAGAGTTGGGTCCATGCTCATAAAACCCCGGCAGTGGAAACACCCCATGGGTTTTGGGAAATATGCTTTACCTTGAGGTGGTACCAGCTAAATTTAACCCTTCTGGAAAGGCTAATGTTTTTAAAAGTTAAAAGCTGGTGTCGCTGTTTCCAAAAAATTAAATTTTTTTCTTAAAACGTTTTACTGCCACTTCATTAAAGTTTTCTAGTTCTTCTAACATTTTCTCCTCGAATACTCTCAGTCTTGGGAAAAGACAATTCCCTTTTCACGATTTGGGTTTTTTTTGAGGAGAACAGAAAATTACCCAGGAAAGTTGCATATTGCACCAGACAGTCCTCCCCCCTTTTTTTTTTTGGGTTTTAAAACCCCCCTATCAAGCTACCCTCTCGCTGTGGGTGATGCGAGGATCACTTGAAAAAATACTTCAAAATATTTTCCGATGTACTTTTAAAAAAATCAAGATCCCCGATTGTACACCATCATGGGCTTCACTACTATACTTACTTTGAAATGTTTCATATTTACAGGGAAATTTCCCTTTGTGGGTTGAGGGGGCTTTTCCCCTTTTTAACCCGTTTGGAGCCCCGGACCTTACGATTCCCATTCTTGCCCTTTGGGAACTGGAAAGGGTTCCGAGGCAAAATATATTTCCAGAAAGGGAAAGGTCGGGGATTGCGTAGGTCGTCAGGGAAGGGGCTAGATCTTTTTAAATTTATATCTCAACAAATTGAATTCTTCTTTCCTCACCCACTCACCCCCATGGAGTCCAACGAGGGGAAGCTATAGTTGGGGCTCAAAATCTCCCAACCCACAGGGGGAATGGGAAAAATACGCCGCCCCTATTACAGTACGACAGCAGTCGTGGGACCATGCCCTACTGATGAATAGGGCCTGCTTGACCCTAGATATTTGACCACCGTTAACTTGACCGGCCTTGATCAAGCGCCCGTCTAAACCCGAATAAGGACCCCAAAAGGTTGTTGCTAGCGCAAGGGCGCAGCGTGCAGCATCACTCAACCCCCAGGACTCCTTCTCCTAGTATCGGGGTCCTGTACAGCAAAAACACGTGGGAGAGTTCTCCCCGTCCAAGATGGAGTGAACTAGGGGGGGTGCACCCTCCCTCTCTTAGGGCCCTTGGGGCCCAGGGAAACATTTTGTCTCTCCCTCACTGTGATCCCTCCGTATGGGGGCCCTCTGGTCCGGGTCACCAGATCATTGGGCCTTTAAGCCCCCCCCCCCGCGGCCGGCGGCTTCCGTTAGGGGGGTTTGGGGTGGTGAGGTCATTTGACACACTTCAAAAATTCTTCTGATATCTTCAAAAAATTAAAATCCATATTGATATACCTCATTGCTTCTACAGGTACTTACTATATGAGATACTTTCTATTTCCATTAAGATTTCCCTTTATTGAGGAGGACTTCTCCTTACCTGGGTTTGGGGGGCCCAGGACCCATTATGTTCTCATTCTTGCCCTTTGGGGGTTGAATGGGCCCGATGACAAAATGTGATGTTCCGAGGGATTGACCAAAATTGCATGGTTATCAGGGAAGGGCTTTTTTTGTAAAATTTTTTAGAAAAATGAAAATTTAAAATCTTCGTTTTCCCCCCCCTCCCCCCCCCCCCCACCACCTGGATTTCCAAAGAGGGGAAGCTTTTGGGGCTCGAAATCTCCCAAAAGCTACAAAGGGGAGATATTATTGCACACTAAAAAAACCGTCTGATGGCATCGCAGGACTATGGGCTACTGCTACCAAAGCCTTCTTCCTTAGCCAAATTTTTACCAGCCATTGACTTGCTGGGCCCTTTATCAAACCACCAAAAGGGGGTGTTTCTACTGCAAGGGGCTCGGGAGCATCGCTAAAACTCTGGATTCCTTCTCCTAGTAAAACAGGATGCCACGCGGCAAACTGTGGGAGAGTTCTCCCTCCCAAAATGAAATGACCAGGGGTGGTGCACCATCCCCCCATAGGCCTTATGCACCGGGAACCATTTTGTTCACCCCAGGGGCCCTTCCCCCCCCCACCCACCATGGCAAGGGGGCAAACCCCTTAGGGGGTTCCGGCTTTTATTTGGTGGGTATAAATGGTGCCCGGGGACTCAGGGTGGGGGAATTGGTATACATCAGAACTTTGACACTTCTAAAACCCCGCTTCATTAACAGCTGAAACATTTCAATATAGTTTTGTGGAAGTGAGACTTTTATTAATCTTATTATATGGTGAAAGATCTTCTTGTCTATTTTCATATGATGAGGGCATTTGTTTTAAATTCTCGCTACTTTCATCTCAACTTTTTCCATGTCTATAACTCCCAATAACCGAAAAACCCCATTCTGGTCATGGTTTTTGCAGGCATCTTTGATTGAATCAGGTCTTCTTGCTATCACTAAGTTTTCTTATGTTGCCAAAAGGTAATTTTTCTAACATGATACTTGCATATAGAGCATTCAATTCAGGTATGCGAGGGGGCTTCACAAATTTTGTGAAAAAAGTCCATAACCAAAAATCATATATAAGGATTTTGATTTCAGTGGTCCTGAACATTTATGTACCAACATGTTATAACATGTTCAAACATATACACTTAAATGCAGGTAATACTGCAACGTCGCCAGTTGGAATTCAGGCACCATTCAAGTAACATGAATCACCAAAACCCGAGGCCCGGACAAACTTAAATCACGGTGGACTTCAGTTGGGAGCTTAGGCAGATCATTGTGCTCTGGGACAAGTTTATGGTACAATGCCCAAAGAAATCAACAACCTACAAAATGGATAAGTCTGTTTCAGAAGTGGAAGAAACGAAATAAGCAGATGTAATTGTTTTCTTCTCCAAGAAGTCAACCAGCAAAATCCCCTCTGCATCCCAGAAGACAGTGGCCATTACCTTTCCTCTTGAATGCTCAGATTTTGCTTTGACTGGCCCCTGGGCAGCTACTGCTATGATTGAATTTTGTCCACAGGATCGTACTGTTAGAGCCAAGTTTCATTCTTTGTCACAGTTCTCTTCAGAAAAGCTTCAGAATCCTCATCCCACTTGTTCAAAATTCCATAAAAGATCTACCCTTGTTCGCTGCTGATCATCCAGGGACCCATCGAGTGGAAAGCTTCCTTAGCCCCAATTCTCCACCATATTGTGTGTGCAAAACCCGCAGAGATTTTTGAGTGTGTCTGCTACTGATTCAGTATTATTCATTTATCCTTTTCAATCATGTCCGAACAGAATCACTGTTTTCCTTACAAACTGATGTTGATGGCCTGAATCTCCATTCTCTAAACAGCCTGCTTCACCCCACTCCCTCTTGGCATTGTGTATTCTCTTTTGCTTATTGTCCGACCTGTGAGCAACCTGTAAAAATCATCTAGAGATGGAAGGGATGTTTCGTGAAGCCTGTCCATCCCATCAACATATTCATAAGGGAAGACTGCATACCTGTTAGCAACAATTATGGGCTTTAGGTGCGGAATGCTAGATAGGTGTTTGGATATAAACCAGTGATTGCCCAATATCATTATGATTTTTTAGCAAGAAAGCATAGGCTTGCACTCATCAAAGCACATCTATCAGTAAATCTTAATTTTTTTATGTTGACAGAATAAAATTACAATGCCTGTTTCACATGGATTTTGATATTACAATCCTGCTTCATTTCCTTTAGAACGAGTCGTAAATCATAGCTATGATTATTATTAAATAACAATAGGAGGCTGCTTTGTGTTTTGTCAATGAACCTGCATGCACACTCAGACCCATATGAGCCTCAAAATTATAAAAAATAATGCAAAGATCTATTCTTAAATGTCATTTGACTCCCCGGAGAGAGTATTTGATTGTCTGAGGAATTGAACACCCGCCTATCGATTTTCTATGATCTCTGCATTGGAAATGCTGTGAGGCAAATGCGACAAAATGATACATGTCACTTGTCCCTCTCTGTGAGAATGTGTTAACAAATTGATTAAAATGTTATGAGTGCCCAATCTCATTGTTTAATTCAAAGTGTCCTTGCACATTTTGCACGATTGTTAACATATGTGATCCTTTTTCAGTTTACCCTGCCAAGTCTACATGCTTTGTCCAATTGCCAGATACTGGATAACACAATCTACATTAGATTTTGGGTTGAAGATGTGCCTTTCACCATGCACGTTGCTTGGATAAGTTCGTAATCCCGTATAGCTTGTGGCAAGAGAAGACATGCCACGTTTATTCTATTATCAAGAAAGTTTTTGATATCAAACCGACTTCCTTCTTTGGTAGTCAGTTCATCAATTGTTGCCGCCGCCTTCCCGCCCCACCGAATGATAGTGTAGCAGCAACCTGGAGTTCAGTGTAGTTTCCCAGGTTGGGTCACATCAGGTCCACAGCCATGTCCGCTTCATTGGACAGCCGGCTCCCCTCGTTCCCTGCGCACTTACACAGCACTAGTGTACTTAAGCCGCAGAGCCCGAAACGAGATCAGCATTTCCCCGATCCTCTAGTAAAGCAGACAACAGCAGCAGCACCACAAGGATTGCCCAGTCTTTAGCCGACTGAGAAGCCTACCGGCTACCCCGTTGATCTCCGACATCACCACCAACACCCAGCTATACCTGTGGGCACTCACACCCACAACAAACATTCCCCAAAGAGATAAGACACCAGTAACCTCAAATAGTAGATGACTTACTATCATTTAATATAATAGTAATTTCACTACCGTCATCACTACCAAGAATATGGCTACTAAGTCATATCCCTTTTGCACATACCGAAACTTCGTCGGTGTCAAACTATGGTTTGCTTAGGAGTAATTTAAATCCCGCGTGCGTATTTAGGGTTTGTGGGGATCCATCAAACTTGTGTCTGGACTGCACTAATAAAACTCTGAAATTACTAAGATATTGCATTAGATAAGCACAGGGGGTTGCCTGAGCAGCTTCGGAATGACGAAATGCAGGGTCGCACCGATGTTCATCTAGACGCGCTATGTGCTGGCTTATGTTTTCATTAACTGTATTATCTTCATTATCGAACTTGGTGTCAGCTGTCGGTTTTACTTTTTTTTGGCCGACTCTGGTTTCAATAAGTACCAGTCTTTGCTAGCCCAGGGCGTGGCGAGGTGTAGGGGAGACTGGGGGCGGAAATGACCCGGTTGGGGGACGGGGCATAGCGGGAATCCCTCTTCACTGCGATGGTTCCCTTGGAAAATTGTCCTGCACCGTCTGGAATGAAGTCAAGATGGAGATATTAGCATTATACATATTTCTTCTTTTTGTATCATTATACTTTGTGTTAACACAATGAATTCAGCAGTTTCCCTGTCAGTTTTATCATACAGCGATATATTTTCCATATCAGCAGTTACAATTAGCACAGCATATTTCATATGGTGTTTGTTTGTGTAAGAATACGCCGACTATGGTATGGTAAGCTTCTATTACAGTTATATATGCTCCTGTCATCCCCCCCCCACACACACACATTCCCACGCACACACATTTTAGGTGTAATTACGCATATGTATGAAAGCTTGGATTACTTCTTGTCATCCCCCCC
>NC_051421.1:25674317-25699657 GCF_015228065.2 Penaeus monodon | reverse complement strand
ATCGTGGAGAGGAGACCCTTATATACGTGGGGTTTTGACAACAAATTTATAAAAACATAATTTTGAGATACACCACGCATACAATGTAAAACTCAATTATAAAAATAGGAAATAAAACAATAAAATTAACAAAGCGTGACTAAAAATACAAATGTTTATGGTAAAAATGAAGACTGAACTCTAACATTGTAATGAATGGAATGAACGTACAAAATACATGACTTAAAAAAATAAGAATATTCAAAATGGTTACAAACATAAAAAAGCTCACAATATCACTTCAAAAAATTAATGGAAATCTGCCCAAAAATTTCATAATTCACAAAGGACAAAACGAGAAAAAAAGTCTTCGCTACTGCCAATAAGATTAGAATTTATACAAATAAAAGAAGTGACTAAAATACTTATAAACAAAACAATTAAAACTTGCATATTCTCATAAGAGAGTAACATAAAAAGGAAGAAGCAGAGCGGCATATTAGTTTAACAATGCGTCGCTTTCTAAAGTACCCGATCGGAAAATGTAAAATATAATATTTTAATCTAAAACTAACTTGATAATAAAGTTCAACTGTAAAGAAAATCATTTCGATTTACAAAAAAGGGCATCACAGGGCATCCTCCAGGATCCTATAGATTTTCCGTAGCCAGATAAAAAGGACAGGATAAAAGGAAAAGGTGGGCCATAGGGTCATAGGAATACAAGGTAAAATATCTAGAATAAGAGAGCAGCCGAGAGAAAAAAAGGTGAAAGATAAAGTGAATATAACAGAATAGATGGTGGGGGGTAGTTTTGTAGAATAGTACAAAATTAGAAAAGACCAAGAAGTTTCAGAGGAAAAGTATAGCAGCAAGCATAAAGGAATAGAAGAGTAGTAAAAGGAGAGACTACGTAAAAGGGACTAAAAGATGATGTATCTCTTTAATCACACCCTTCTCACCCTCTTGAAGTCGCTTGCATGTTTTGGGTGATTCTCAGGCAGTCGTGTGATTCGTAGATAACCGTAGGATTTTCATGAGCGCCCATCACAGCTACGCAGAAAAGAGCTCTGTTCGCTTCAGTGTACAGCATTTTGGGTATAAGATCCCCCTGTCGATGAAGTCTAACATGCATAGCTAGACATGTACCTCGACAGTTCATATTTTCTAACCCCGAGAAGATTTGTTTGCTAAAAAGCTTGTGAATATTTTTCATGTCACCATTCATTAGTGCGTACATTCTGTCGCATATCATTAATTGTTGAATTCATTGTGGTAGTTGAAATAATTTTATATAGCTAGCATTGCTAATTTACCTCAGTTTTGTTATAGTGAACATTAATATTCGTGTTTGTGATTCATTCTCTGTGTGAGGTACCTCCCACTTTTGCTCACACGCACACACACACACTTACTCCCTCACTCACTCATCCACGCAGAACAAAAGACACTGAAACCTTTTCATTAATAGGGTTTTTTGCTATCGTAGTTGCCGGCATAAGATCTATGATGTATCTCTTTAGCCCGTGACTTTGTCAGTCGAGACGAGTGCTCCTACATTTATTTATTTCTGTGTGACAACAATTGGTTCAAGTAACTCCTTGCGGATTGCCGTTGTCGTTTCCCTTATCTATTCTCATGTCTCCCTCTCCTATTTTCTTCTTTATCTTGGTGAAAATAAAACACAAAACGAAAAAAAAAGACAAAAATAAATTAAAAACCAAAATTATAAACCCTAAATTTATATAAATAACCGGCTAGTGGTACTCAACACCCATTCTTCTCTGTTGCCTTTCTTTTTCTCTTGCTATCTGGCCCTTGTGTGTATGATCTGGTTCCCCAACTATTTATAGCAGTCGGACCGACGATAACCGACACGGCACCGAAGGAGGATCCTGCTGTAGAACCGGTCACCTTAGGATGCTGTGGGAAGGACGTCATCGGAAGATCACCATAGGCCTGCGGACCAGGATGTACATCAGAGCAGGTGTTAAGCCGTCCCATGATATAGTAGATGGGCGCTGCCTGCCGAGACGCCCGCAGATCCAGCGAAGGACCAGGAACTCGGCAGCGCAGGTACCAGTCGCCCCAGGATGCTGTGGATGGGCGACACATGGCAGACGCCCACAGGTCTGTGAGAACGTGTGGACGAGGACGCCGCCGAGTTAGGCCTGGATGAGGACTACGAGGAAGTCTAGACGAATCTGAAGTCAAGGAGGACCTGTGCGAGACTTTCGAGGACGTGTGAACGTCGAAGACGGACAGATTACACCAAGGACCAGGAAGATGAGGACGACAGGGACGAGCAGCTACGAAGATGCACCAGGACAGCGCACGAGAACGAGATGACCAGCCAAGTTCGGTCACCCTTGAGGCAAATCTAAGAGGCCTCGAGGGCGAGGCGTGAGTAGGTGGCTGAGCAATGTACAATGTAGCAGACGAGACCGGAGACCTCACCTTGCTCCTCCCATGCTTCCTCCAGCTGCTTCTATCACTTCTGGCAGCTAGAACGGTCACTACTTATACCGAGGATGACCTAGGCCTAGAGGAGTTCGTTGCCAGCACCCAACGTGGTAAGGTCGGCCTCACCTCGCCTCAGGCTTAGGTTAGGTACCTAACCAGCTAGTACAATGGTAACGTGTCGGCCTCTCATCCGAGGGTTCGGCGGTTCGCGCCCCACCCAGGCGCGAGAAGTTGCAGTTGTCACCTGGATTGATTGATTGATTATTTAAAATTATCTGCCGCGTCAACAGCTAAGGTCATTAGCGGCGAATACCTTGTTAACTAGAAATATTAAAATGTTTAATTTTAAAAATCTATCAATAAATATCTTACAAATAATAATAAATAGATTAAAAATCAAAGCATAAATGTTATGCTCTAAGTGCATAAAATTATTGCATAAACATTATGCATAATTAAATTTTATTGAAAATATTAGTCTCCCTAAGGAAATTAATAAGACCCTCTATGTCACAATCTTCCCCCAATACGTTTTTCAGTGTATATGGGGGAGACAAGTACATACGTCTTTGGTCTGAGAATGTTGCACATCTTTCCACTACATGTGCGATCGTTAATGGCTCTTGGCATCCTTCACAAAGTGCTTCATTTTTAGCCATCATTGGCCCATGAGTCAGTCTTGTGTGCCCGATTCTTATTCTTGTTAATACAACTTCCACTTTTCGGTTGGGATGGATGCTAGTCGCCCAACTGCCAAGGTCATCTCTAATGTCTCGCAGTTTGTTTCTGGAGGTATGCCTCCATTGTTCCCTCCATTTATCACGAAGAACAACTTCTGATGCTGGGTTTCAGGTCGGTGTGTGGGAGAGGAAAACGAGCATCACAAGGCTGAGCGGCAGCTGCCTTTGCCTTCTGATCACTCGCTCATTCCCACTGATACCAACATGCGCTGGCACCCAACATAGAGTTATCTTTTTACGTGTTGACATCAGTGCAAGCCAATCTTGAACCTCCCTCACTAATGGATGTGATGAGTTTAAGCTCTTGATTGCTTGTAAGGCACTTCGAGAGTCACAATATATCACAACAGAATGGTTCGTAAGATCTCTAGTCATCTTAACTGCTGTAAGGATGGCATGTAACTCTGCAGTGAAGATCGAGGCTGCTAGAGAAAGACTGCCAGATGCAATCTTCCTTCTGCTTACTGCTGCAAAACCCACGCCATTTTCAGATTTCGAACCATCTGTATAAATTGCATCTGATCCCGGTATTTAGAAATGTGCTGAAGAAATTTCTCTCGGACTTCTGCTTCGGATCTCTCCCCTTTCCCAATTCCGACTAAATCCAGCTCGACTTGATTAGTCCAAGGGGGAAATTGGGGAATTCCAACAGCCAGAACCTTAGTGAGACTCAAATTAAGATCTTCCACAAGATTCCTCATTCTCCTACCATAGGATCGGCTATCTTCAAGGGGGTTGAAAACCAATCTGGATGTAGGAGATCCTGGAATCCTTTGTAGTCTCGTGTAGTAAATCAGGTTCATGTATTCTCGGTGTAATGAAAGAGGTGGTTCTCCACTCTCAGCATACAGGGACTCCACAGGTGAAGACCTGAAAGCCCCAGTACAGATTCTGAGAGCTTCATTATGAACCGAGTCTAACATCCGTAGAACAGTGGGAGTTGCAGATGAATAAGCTTCACATCCATAATCAAGCTTACTACGAATAAGCGCTCGGTAAAGCCGTAGTAGCGTTGTGCGGTCTGCACCCCAAGATAGATGTGAAGAACCCGCAAAATACTAAGTGCTTTTGTAGCCTTTACTTTCAACTGTTTGATGTGAGGCACCCATGTAAGCCTTGAGTCAAAAATTAGACCCAAGTACTTCACCTCTTGGACAAATTGCAGTGGGTTTGCTCCTAAATAGAGGGAAGGATGGAATTTTCCTCGTTTGTGGAAATGTATAGCCATGGTCTTGCTTGGGGAAAATTTGAACCCATGATATGTTGTCCACTGTACAACCTGATTTATTGCAGCCTGCATGTGTCCTTGCACATCTTGTAAGCTTCCTCCTGAGCAGTACAGTGTAAAGTCATCCACATACAGATTACATGAGACAGAACTTGGAACAGCCTTTACAATGTCATTTATAGCAATGGCAAACAGGGTCACACTTAAGACACTCCCTTGTGGGACCCCTTCCAGCTGATCTTCCAGATTAGAGAAAACTGTTTCCCACCCGAACTCTAAATTTCCTGTTAGCAAGGAAGCTTTGTATGAAGGTAGGTAATGCTCCTCTTAAACCAATGTCATACAACTTCTTGAGTATGCCATGCTTCCAAGTAGTATCATAAGCCTTTTCAAGGTCAAAGAGACTGCTATCATGTGACGTCGCTGTGCGAAGGAATTCTGTATAGCAGTTTCCATCCTTACAAGTGCATCTGTGGTCGATCTCAATCTTCTAAACCCATATTGATATGGAGTCAGCACGTTTTCCTTTTCTAGCATCCATGTCAACCTGAAGTTTACCATTTTCTCCATCAGCTTGCAGATGCAGCTGGTGAGGGAAATTGGTCTGTAATTTCCTGGTGTGGAAGCATCCTTGCCAGGTTTAGGGACAGGAATGATTATAGACTCTTTCCATGTGGATGGCACTGTACCCTCCCTATATATCCTATTGAATAGGTCCAACAAGAACTTTTGGGATCTCTCTGGTAAGTGAGATATCATTTGGTATGGAATATCGTCACTTCCTGGGGCAGTCTTACAGCAGAGCTGCAAAGCAGAGTCCATCTCCTTGCTCAAAAATGGCAAGTTGTATGGAAGTTCTGCTGCAGTCCTACTGAAGAACGACACTGGGTGTTGTTCCTGTTCAGCCCGAAGAGTGGAGAATCGGGCAGTGTAAGATGCTCCAGAGGAGATCTCTGCCATGGATTTAATAAGCTCATTAGCAACATCTTTTTTATCTGTGATGATTATGCCATCAATCTTCAAAGCAGGTGGTGACAGTGATGTGCTCTTTCCAGCGATCTTACGCACCTTGTCCCATACCCATGCTAAGGGGGTCCCAGAGTTAATCAAGGAGACATACTGTCTCCATGACGTCCGTCTGGCCTCCTTTAGCACTCGCCTGGCCTTGGCTCGGGTCTTTTGTAATGGATCAAGGTTACATCACTGGGGCGTCGTTTTCAACTGCCTTAATGCAGCTTTTCTTGCTCTGACAGCTTGTTGGCATTCATCAGACCACCATGGTACCGGAGGTCGACGGTAATGCCCGCTACTTTTGGGAATGGATGCTTCTGCTGCAAGGTGAATTCGTGATGTGAAGTGATTAACAGCATCTTGAACACACTGGAAATCATTCACAGATCCATGCAATACTGCAGTTGATCTAAAAAGATTCCAGTCCGCATGTTCAAGTCGCCATCTCTGCACTCCATTGGCTGGAATACCATTCACCTCCTCCAAAAGTATTGGAAAATGGTCGCTTCCATGTAAGTCTTCCATAACCTGCCAAGTGAAATTCATCTGTGAATCAGGTGAGACAATTGACAGGTCTATATTGGAGAATGTCCCAGTTTGAATTTGGAAATGTGTGGGAGTGTCACTGTTCAATAAAACTGCATCTACTCTTAGGAGCAAGGACTCCAAGGCCCTTCCTCGAGGGTTGCACAAAGTGTCTCCCCAGAGGTGATGCCGACCATTGAAATCTCCCAAGAGTAGAAATGGATGTGGCAACTGCCCAAGTAGATCTTCCAAATCATTTATGTTGAGATTATGTGGAGGAAGGTAGATAGATGCAACAGTGTAAGGTCGTGTCAAGCCTATTCTCACAGCCTTCACCTGCAGTGTTGTCTGCAGGTGGATGGCCTGGAAGGGAATATCTTGACGTACCATTACTGCTACTCCTCCATGAGGTCCATTGTCAAAAGTCCCATAATGGGCTTGAATTTGGAATCCTCTCAGGGAAATCGGATGATTTTCCCTGGTCATAATCTCTTGTAGGCATACACAAACTGGGTTTACATGAAGCTATCAGATGTTGCAGTTCTTCCCATTTTGCATGAATTCCCTGACAGTTCCATTGGATTAGGGTATCCAGTTCTATTTAACTATTTTTTCATAAGGTGTTTGGCAGCACCTGTGGTCAAGGTTTGCCCTACACCTTTAGGCTGTCCCTTTCCTGGATCTTGGGAGAGTCTTTTGAGGGGTTGTTTACCCGTGGAACTAGTTTCCACAGGCTTCCTTTTGACAGGCTCAGGATTTCTTTGCTGGACAAAGAACGGACCTGAGCCTTTGCTTCAGGGGCATTCTGCCTAGCAGCAGAGGCCCCTGTGGATGTGGTGGCAGCTGGAGCTGTCACTGTTGAGACCCCTGGAGCCCTTCCTGACGGCTCCAAAGACCCCACCTTAAAATGAGTCTTTTGAACAGACTCAGGATTCCTTTGCCTGGGCAAAGGACAAACCCGAGCCTTTGGTTCAGGGCATTCTGCCTAGCAGCAGAGGCCCCTGTGGATATGGTGGCAGCTGGGGCTGTCACCATTGAGGCCTCTGGAGCCTCACCTGATGGCTCCAAAGACCTTACTTTGGGAGGAGGAGTCTCTTCAATAGACCCCTCACTCCTACTCCGTTTCTGGTGGAATTCACCAGAGGCAGTTTCAGCAATTGGGGACTGAGGTTTAAAAGAAGTGGCAGAGTGTGTGGTGTAAGAAGCATTGGAAGGCAAGGGTTGGTGGAAGGAGGATGGGCCAGAACCGAAGCAAAGGATTTACCTGGCTGTGCAAACAGCACACGGGCACGTCGCTTTGCCTCTGGAAAACTAACTTTCTCCTTGCTCCTTATTATCAATACTTCTTTCTCAAATTTGTACCTTTTACACTGCTTTGAAGAAGCTTCATGAGCTTCTTTGCAGTGGTAACAGCATATTGGACCTGGACAGTTGTCATCTCCTTGATGACCTGTCGTACCACACTTAACACATATTCTTGGTTGTCCATTTTCCTTAAAACGGCAAGAGTTGGCTCCATGCCCATAACCCTGGCAGTGGAAGCACCGCATAGGGTTTGGGTACATATGGCTTTACCTTGAGGTGGTTCCATGCCAACTTAACTGATTCTGGAAGGACCAACGTATTAAAAGTTAGAAGGAGAGCTGTGTAGACTGTTCCAAACCGTCAACTTTCTTCTTAAAACGTTTTACTGCCACTACATTAAAATTCTCTAGTTCCTCTAACAGTTTCTCCTCAGAATACCTCATCAGGTCTCGGGAAAAGACAATTCCCTTACACTGATTGAGGGTTTTGTGAGGAGAACATGAAACTTTAGCCCCAGGAATGTCGCATATCGCACGCAGACGGTCACTCTCGTCTGGTGACGAAACCTCAACTATTAGGCTACCATCTCGCTGTGGGGTGATGCGAGGATCACGTTGACATACTTCAACAATTTTTCGATGTACTTCGAAAATATCAAGATCCATGATTGATACACCTTCAATGGTCTTCACTACTAGGTACTTACTATATGAAATGTTTTCATATTTACCAGGTAAGATTTCTTAGTGGATTGAGGAGGACTTTTCCCCTTCTACCTGGTTTGGGAGCCCGGGAACCATTACGATTCCCATTCTTGCCCTTTGGAAGCTGGAAAGGTTCCAAAGTGACAATACGTGATGTTCCAGAGGGAATGGTCGGGGGATTGCGTAGGACGTCAGGGAGAGAGCTAGATCTTTGTAAATTTGTAGTACTCATACAAATTGGAATTCTTCATTTCCTCACCCCCCCACCCACCATGGAGTCCAACGAGGGGAAGCTATAGTTGGGGCTCAAATCTCCCAACAGCCACAGGGTAATGAGGAAATATACGCAGCCACTATTACAGTACAGATGGCAGTCGCGGGACCTATGCGCTACCGACTAAATAGTACCTGCTTGACCCTAGCCATATTTGACCAGCCGATTGACTTGACCGGGCCTTGATCAAGCCGCCCGTCTAACCAGAATAAAGGACCAAAGAGGTGTGTTACTAGCTGCAGGGCGCAGCGTGCAGCATCGCTCAACCTCCAGGACTCCTGTCTCCTGGTAATACGGGATGCCACGCACGGCAAACACACGTGGGAGAGTTCTCCCTGGTCCAAGATGGAATGAACCAGGGGTGGTGCACCATCCCCTCTCATAGGCCTTGGTGCACCAGGAAGCCATTTTGTCTCATCCCTCACTGGTGACCCCTCCAGTAGGGGTAGCCCTCTGGTCCGGCTCACCAGATCATTGGAACCTCAAGCCCCCCCACCGCGGCAAGGCGGCTTCCATTAGGGGGGTTGTCACCTGGAGGTTACACACATACGCATACACTATATACACACCCACCCACCCACACTCACACACACACACACACACATATATATATATATTTATAAATATATAGATATAGAGAGAGAGAGAGAATAGAGAGAGAGAGAGAGAGAGAGAGAGAGAGATATGCAGTTAGTATGTGTGTATTGCGTAATATATATATAGGAATATCGATCGATATATGATAGATATAATTAGATATTATATTATACTATGTACGACATATAATATATATATATGTATATATATATATATATTTGTATAGATATATAGATAATATATATATAGATTATAATTATAATATATCATACTACTAGGTTGTGTGTGTGTGTGTGTGTGTGTGTGGTGTGTGTGTGTGTGTGCTGTAGTCCTACACCTACAACATACATAAGTACATTGAACATATATATATATACTATAATATATATATATATATATATCATATATTATAGATATATATTATATATACATACGCCTAAATATATGCATACCCAACAAACACACCACATCACTCACACACACACACACACACACACACAACACACCACACACACACACACAGACACACACACACACACACCACACACCACCACTCCGGACGGGAGCGGTTTAATGGCTGCATCCACCTCAATTCCAAGCCATGAGGGGTCCCTCATGGAAGCCATAGGAGGAGCTATCGGCCCATCTCTACTTCCGCAGCAGGACTGGATCGAGTACCAAGCCAAGACTACTAGATCACTTAGGTTTCCCACAGAGCTGTTCTAGCATAGAGACAAAACCCTGATGGGCCGGGTCATCCAAAGAGACAGAGCTAGGGCCCATATAGCGAGTTGTCGGTCCAGGATTATGCAATAACCAAGTCATGCCAGTCACAGGGTGGATGTGTTTGTAACAGTCAGATGGACACATGGTCCTGTCAACTGTACCTGTGATCGGCAAAGGGATAAAAAGCAGCACGACGAGCCGAGACTCAAGGCACGCAATGGGTCCAGGTTCTCTTCTATACAGCAAAACTTGGTAGTATCAAACTATGAAGAAATGTAGTTGGGGCCATCAGCATAGGTACCGATATCTCCCAAATGCTTTGATAATCGAGTTCCATGGCTGCCTGCCTGCCAAACCAGTCTATCTACTGACTTCGTGGTCTGGACAGCCCAGAGAAGGACATGCTATCAAGGTTATGACAAAAAGCTCTCAGTGGATTTCAAACATTCTCACTGGCAAGCATGAATCGGACTGAATGGGTTTCCTCTAACATGCCCCTTAGGCCTGACTCTTGGTCTGGTTCCAGGGCTTCACCTTATTGCAAATTGGGCATCAAGAGACACTGCCAGGGAATCAGAGGCTACTAGATAGGATAGAAACATCGTCGCAAGTCAAGGTCTTGATATTGTTAGTATTTAACTCCCACTGACTAATAGCTCTGCCCATATCCATGGCATCAACTGAATTAAACAGGGAAGTTCAACAGGCCCCCATCACACTTTACAGCACTTTCAGTACTGGATAAGATTTGCTAATTGGGCCAATAATCCCCTTAGTCTTTGGATATACCATCTCAATGCTCAATGCACTGACTCAAATGCTCTTGAGGTCGAATGTAAGTGCAAGCAAACCATGACAAACTCAGGAATGGAGTTCCACAGTAACTCGAATTGCTAGGATTTTACCAGTCTATTGCCGACTGGCAGGAGTGAATCCAGAATGCTGTGGTCTATGGCGCCATAGTAGGTGGTACAGAATCGTTTCCGAAGGTAGGTGAAAACCTTGCTGTATACTGAGCAGTGTGTGAACGTAGTTGCTACAGTCCCAACGATCCCCTTTCTCCTTCCAGAGAGGGATGACCATGCCCCTAAACAGTTAGGGTTGGAAGTTCCTCGCTGATAGATGGGTCTCGGAAAAGGTAGTGATTAACAATTGCATCAAAACTAATGTGGAGGTATACTTGGTACGTCTGTTCAAAATATCAGCCAAAATTCACAGACATGATCTGAGATAATCTGTCTATCACTAAGTGACTGCCGTCATCTGCGAGGAGTTCAGTTTTCCAGGGTTGGATTGTGCAGTGCGAGGTTTCGTTACGAAGTAAATAGTCTTCAAACCTTCTCAGCAAGGTTCTGAGAACTGTTCCGGTTCTGTGCCAAACCCTATGCACCAAGGAATGGGTGCAAGTCTTGATTGTCCATTTCAGACGACATGTAAATTTTCATTGCCTCCACTGATCTTCAGTAAGATGAAATTTGTTTGTTCTTGGGTTTGTTTGCCAATGGACTGTGCTGCTCCAAGGTTCCACACTCCCGCGAGAACTGGATCTGTAGGTTTCAAGTTCGTGACGCCATAGCAAACCTTGGCACACACTTGCCCCGCTTAGGTAGGTCAAGTGACTACCCTAGAGTAGCCAATGGAGGGGACCAAAGAAAATTATTGAAATGGGACACATTAGGGAGCCACTGCCAAAGCTATGGTCAGTGCCACAGAACTGGGCACCCAGTAAACCTTGAACCAATTCCGAAGGCCTCAGTGTGATGAGAATTGGTTGATCTCCTTGGCCACAGTACCAGTACCCTTATGGCTATCTCAGCAATACAAGTGGAGTTGCAGATACCAGACACCCAGGAAATCTTCAATGCTGGGACTAGCAAAGGTCCCAGAGAAGGAGACTGTTCTCACGGCTAGGATCAGCTAACGAGCCATGGAAAGGACAGGACATCTCATAACCAGCTTCTATCACAGGCCAGATACACAATGTAATTCACAAAGGACAATGCGTCAATGTCTTCCACGGGTACAATCGCCACAGATGTGAATTTTTGCCATAGATGCTTACATCGAGAAGTATAGGTGAAAAACCTTGCCTGGATACTGAGCAGTGTGATGCTACCGTAGTGATACAGTCCCAACGATCCTTTCTCTTAAGAGAGGGATGACCATTCCCCTAAACAGGTAAGGGGGAATGGAACCAGAATGGCAGATGGCAGCCAAGGACTGCATGCAAACCAGTTGCCATAGTTCACCCCAATTTTTAGCAGTTAGCAGGGAATCACACATGCTGCAGTTTCCCCACCCGTCGCATAGAAATTCGCCATCTTAACCCTCAGTTAGGGTTTGGAAGTTCCTCACTGATAGATGGGCGGCAAAGGTTTGTGATACCACTGCATCCAAACTAAATGTGGAGGAGCTACTTGGTATGTCTGTTCAAAATACTCAGACCAACATTCACAGACCCATGATGAAAATCTGTTCATCACTAAGTGGACGCAGTCATCCTGACGAGGAGTTCAGTTTTTCAGGGGCTTAGTGTGCAGGCGAAGGTTATTTACCAAGAAATAGTCTCAACCTCTCCAGCCAAGGTTATGATGAACTGTTCCTTGTCTGTGCCAAAACTATGCACCAAGGAATGGTGCAGGCCTGATTGCCATTCAGCCGAGCAATGACATCTTCAATTGGCCTCCACTGTCTCCAGAAGATGAATTCTGCTTGCCCTTGGGTGTTTGCCAACTGAACCGGTGTGCTCAAGGGGTTCAGTACATTTAGCTATGTCCAGCATACAAGTTGGAGTGCTGATACTTAGACCCAGAAAGCACTAAATCTCTGGGACCTAAGCCAAAGTCCCAGAGAAGGAGGTGTCTCACTGCTAGGATCAGCTCCCGAGCAATGGGAACTGACAGACATCCTCATAAACAGCTCTATACAGCCAGATACCACAATGAAGTCACAAAGGACAATGCGAAGGTCTCACTGGGTACAATTGTACAGGATGTGAGTCGGACATAGTAATGTTTCACATCGAGTTGCAAACATGGGTAGGACAGTTGTTACCAGCAATAAGGACACTAAGCAAAAAAACCAAAAAAAAAGCCCATGCTTCAGTCTCAATGCCATATGCCCATCAACTAGTTTACTTCTGCAATTGTAGGGGGTGAAAAAAGTCGGGGGGGGGGGCCTGGACCTAAATAGTTGTGTAACCCACACTACTGCGACTGTCCCACTGCAGGTTCCTTTTTACCTCTGAGAGGGGCAGCTACTTCAACTCACAACCACTTCAGTTTCCTTGGAAACAGGGGGTGAACTGCTCTCCTGCCACAAGGAAAAAAAAAGGGGTGCTACCAAGCACCCACCAGGATAGCAACTGAGTTAAGCCTCAATCTGGTTGGATGCCACACACACAACCCCTCAACACGGCTCCACAAATAAAGGGGTGGCGGGCACAGGGTGTGGGGTTTCATACTGGTGGTTCTACCAGGGCACAGGTGAGATGAGAACTCTCACTCCCATCCCAGCATCAAATTCGCTGTCAAGACAGGACCCACAGCAACGTCATGCTTGGTGGGAGGGGACAGAAACCCTTCCCTCCAGCATATCCATATTGTTGTGACGCTGCCTGTGAGTTTCTGGGGAGAGGAGGATTATCAAGGCCATTCTGCGAGCTGTCCAAAACCAGGGCACTGAGGGGTAGGAGTTTGTTAGGGAGCCAGGGTGTGTCACCCATGCGGGTGGGCAGGGACAAATACCTGTGGGCCCTTCCTGCTGCTCCGAGATCCGGCAATCTAGCCTGGGTAAGCAAGATGCCCATGGATAGGCCATGAGGAAGTACCCAATGAGGAGAGCAGTGAACTGGCAGGTGAGGCTTAGCAGAGCTGCTCACTTTTCCGCTATTGGCTAGCAGCAGTGGTAGTTGCAAGCGAGAAGGCATGCAGGCACTAAACACTATCTAGGGCTTACCGCACCACACTTCACATCAACATGAGCTTGAAGCACCACCCTCATATATATATATAGTATATATATAGATATATATACTATAGATATATATAATATATATATAATATAGATATATATGTATATACATATACATATATATGTATTTAGGTGTGGTGTGTATGTATATCTGTATGGTTTGTGTATACACACCCACCCAACACACACACACACTACACACCACACCACACACCCACCACCACACACATCTATATATATATATATAATATACGTATATATATATATATTAATAATATAGATTATACAATATATATTTTTATTATTATATATATATATATATATATAGATACTTAAATATATATATATATATATATATATGTGTGTGTGTGCTGTGGTATGTTGTGTGTGTGAATGTGAATATAGTTGTATCTCTGATGTATGTAAGTGGTGTGAATGTGTATATATATATGTATATATATTTTTTTATATATATATATATATATAATAATATCTATATCTATATATATATATATTATATATATGTGTATGTATTTATGTATTATATGTATATATATACTATAAATATACATAATTATATATATATAGTATATATATCTATAATAATATATATATATATAATATATATATGAGTGTGTGATGTGTTCGTAATGTATATGCCCTCAGGGATAGGATGCAAGTAGTACTTTTGTCATAGCATTTATAAAGTCTAATGATTTGTATCAAACCATAAGTCTCTGAATGAGTAATCGAATTAATTCAAAGAAAATTGGGTTACAACGTTGATTATGTCGTCCTCACCCGTTAGCAACTTCTCCTGCTGTTGTCATAATGTGATAGTGAACAGGGTTACACAAGTAAATTGCTGGCGAGGAAAAACAAGTAAGTGCAGAAATGCACTCCAAAATAGGAACAGGTAGTTGTTACTTTGTTATTTGATATGGTTGTAAATAAATTATGAAGGATAATGTAAGTAGAATAGATTACTAAGAAATTCTATAAATAATTTATTGTTAATTCTATGCTATGTTTTTTTTTTTTTTTAATAAATATTTCACTAAGGCATCATTATAACAATAAAATCAGGGGGAATCCACCGTTGGTCTATTTGCATGAACGATACAGTCCTGAGCGCGAAACTGAATACAGCGAGGGCAGTTACACGCGCAGAGGTGAGCAGTACCGTGAGAGCAAAAAGTAAGTAAGCGTGGGGTTGACCTCCATGCGAATTGCCACTAACCAGCTGCTACATTCTTCAGCGCAAGGGAGAGGAAAACGCCATGTAAACCCGCCATATATAACTTTCATAATAATAACTGGAGCAACCAGATAGATGAACAGCGATTATAGATGCAGAGATATAGATTGAAAGAGAACGGGATTTTCTACATGTTCGTTGCACAAACGAAGCAGATATACTCAAGAGACATACCCGGGGAGGTAGTGCTTGTCCATACCTGTCACGTACTGTGGAGGAGCGCCGTCGTTGTGAGGCTTCTCTGCGGACGAGTTAATGAAACACTCACTTTCTGAGGGAAGGTCACAGCTATGGGATATTTGTCATTGAAGAGAAGGCCCTCAGCGCACTCGGATACTTGAGTGGGTGTCCTTTTCTGTTACCTTAAAGAAAACATTGAATTATGGGAAGAAGTTCTATGTCAGTGAGTATTATGTAATTGATTTTCAAGCTAACCTGTAAGCAAGTCGTCTAAATCTTAAAGGACAGTTGTGTTCAAATAAGTGGAAGAAAAACATTTGGAGCAAATTCACATTTGTACTACTCTGAAAAACAGGACGTCAGCTGGATAAATGACACTCCCCAGTGGGTCACCTGTGCGTGGTACTTTCTGGCTGGCAATGAGGGTAACAGCGTTTGAAGGCCGGCATTGTGAATTCAGGATGGAAACTAGACAATCTGAACAGCATGGAACTGTGGCATCGGCCCGGCTGAAACACAAGCAAATTTAATATCTATTTAGATCGTATATGGGCATATTTACATAATCAGTTTTTAAAATCGTAGGGTACCAATGACTTACTGCACAATAAATAATAGAGGACAGTCATTGGAGCGAGCTTCAGACAAACACTCGCAGTCACAGATTTGTTCATTTGAGACGGAAGGTCGGGTGGAGGGCTGCAGGATTAGACAAGGGGCAGGTGCGTCTCAATCATCAGTGCAACCTTCATCCTGCAGGCAGTCGCAGTTCTGCTTACCGCGAGTGAATGAAGGGACCAGTGGCATGCTGAACATAAGCACACTGAGTTGTCCACAGAAACATACTGCGAGCATTGGCCGTGAATGAGGATAAAAGTCCCATTTTCTGCGACAGATGAAGTTACATTCACCAGACGAGAGTGTGCGGTTTCAACTTGTTGAGCAGAAGTTGCGGTCAGGTGCGACTGGTTGTTTGTTGCGGACTGTTGTCGGTGGTACCATGTTGTCGGTGCGACTGTTGTCCCCGGTGCGGGTGTTGTGGTGCGACTGTGTCGGTGCAGGTGTTGTCGGTGAGACTGTTGTCTGTGCAGATGTGTCGGTGTGACTGTTTTGGTGGTACTGTTGTAGGGCGACGGTGTCGGTGCGGTGTGTCGGTGAGAATGTCGTCGGTGCAGCTGTGTCGGTGCGAATGTGGGTCGGGGTACTGTTGTCGGTGCGAATGTTGTCGGTGCGCTGTGTTGTCGGTGCGGACTGTTGTCGGTGCGGAGGTGTTTTGTCGGTGCAGGTGGTTGTAGTGAGGCGGTGTCGGTGCGTGTGTTGTCGTGCGGGCTGTCGTGTACGGTGCGGGTGTTGCGGTGCAGCTGTTGTCGGTGCAGTGGTGTCCGGTTCGGGTGTGTCGGTGCAGCTGTTGTCGGGCACGGGTCTGTTGTCGGTGCGGCCTGTGGTCGGCGCGGCTGTGTCGGTGCAGCTGTGTCGGTGCGACTGGTTTGTCGGGCGCGCTGTTGCTGGTTGCAGCTGGTGTCGGTTAAGCTGTGTCGGTGTGTGCGATATCGGTTGCGGCTGTTGTCGGTGCGGCTGTTGTCGGTGCGGCTGTTGTCGGTGCAGCTGTTGTTGGTGCGACTGTTTTCAGTGGTACTGTTGTTGGTGCGGCTGTTGTCAGTGGTACTGTTGTCGGTGCGACTGTTGTCGGTGGTACTGTTGTCGGTGGTACTGTTGTCGGTGGTACTGTTGTTGATGGTACTGTTGTTGCTGCGTACTGGGGTGCTGGTACTGTTTTTGGTGTACTGTTGTCGGTAGGTTACTGTTGTCGGTGGGACGTGGTTGCTTGTGGTACTGTTGTTGCTTGGTACTGTTGTTGCTGGTATGTTATTTTTTTTTTTAATTCTTGTTGGGTGGTAATGTGTTGCTTTACTGTTGGTCGTGTAACTGTGTTGCTGGTAATGTGTGCTGGAATGTTGTCGGTGGTAATGGTCACGGTAGGTTTTACTGTTGTGCTGGTACTGTTGTGATTTAATGTTGTTGCTGGTATTGTTGTCGGTGGTAAATGTTGTTGCGGATAATGTTGTCGGTGATGGTTACTGTTGTTGTTGGTAATGTGCGGTGGTTAATGTTGTTGCGTAATGTTGTTGGCTGGTACTGTTGTTGCTGTACTGTGTTGCTGCGTAATGTTGTCGTTGGTACGTTGTTGTTGGTAATGTTGTCGGTGGTATGTTGTTTGTTGTAAGTTGTCGGTTTGGCTAATGTGTTGATGGTACATGTTGTTGCTGGTAATGTGTTGCGGTAATTTGTAAGGTGGGATGTTGTTGCTGGTAATGTGTTGCTGGTACTGTTGTCGGTTGTACTGTGGGTGGTACTGTTGTCGGTGGTTACTTTGTGTGGTACGTTGTGTGGTAATGTTGTTGGTAGTACTGTTGTTGGTGGTATGTTGTGCTCGGAATGTTGTTGATGGTAATGTGTCGTGGAACCTTGTTGCTGGTACATGTTGCGGTCGGTACTGTTGTTTGATGGTATCTGTTGGTTGCTGGTAATGTTGTCGTGCGTACTGTTTGGTGCTGTGTATACTGTTGTTGCTGGTATATGTTTGTTTGGTGGTACTGTGTTGATGGTAATGTGTTGGTGGTTACTGTTGTTGCTGGTAAATGTTGTTGGTTGTACTGTTGTTGCTGTTTTTCGTACTGTTGTGCTGATATGTTGTTTGCTGGTACTGTTGTGCTGGTACTGTTGGGTTGATGGTACTGTTGTTGCTGGTACTGTTGTTGCTGGTATGTTGTTGCTGGTTACTGTTGTTGCTGGGATGTTGTTGGTGGTACTGTTGTTGCTGGTACTGTTGTTGCTGGTACGTGTTGTGGTACTGTGTGCTGGTACGTTGTGCTGGGTACTGTGTTGTTGCTGGTAATGTGTCTGCTGGTTAATGGTTGCTCGGTACTGTTGTCGGTGTTACTGTTGTTGTGGTAATGTTGTTCTGGTGTTACTGTTGTCGGTGTTACTGTTGTTGATGGTAATGTGTGTGTGTACTGTTGTGCTGGTTAATGTTGTGCTGGTACTGTTGTTGTATGGTAGTTGTTGCTAGTTAATGTTGTTGCTGGTAATGTGTTGCTGGTACCTGTTGTCCCCCCCCCCTTTGGTACGTTGTTGGTGGTACTGTTGTTGGTGGTAATGTTGTCGGAGGGTTACTGTGTTTGGTAATGTGTGGTGGTATAACTGTTGTTGCTGGTACTGTTGTTGCTGGTACTGTTGTTGGTGTATGTTGTGCTGTTAATCGTTGTTGGTAGGTATGTTGTTGGGTACTGGTGTTGATTGGTACCTGTGTGGTGGTACTGTTGTTGAATGCGTACTGTTGTTGATGTTAAAGCGGTCAGGTGATTACTGTTGTGCTGGTACTGTTGTTGCTGGTACGTGTCGGTGGTACTGTGTCGGGTGGTACTGTGTTGCGGGCACTGTTGTTGTGCGTACGTTGTTGCTGGTACTGTTGTTTCTTGGTAAGTTGTCCGGTGGGTACTTGTGTTGCTGGTACTGTTGTGTTGTGGTACTGTGTTGTGTACTGTTGTTGGTGGTACTGTTGTCGGTAGGATTACTGTTTTGGCTGGTACTGTTTAGTCGGTGGTACTGTGTTGTGGTAACTGTGGTGATGGTACGGTGCTGCTGGACTGTGGCTGGTAATGTGTTGCGTGGTCACTGTTGTTGGGCGTCACTGTGTGCTGGTAATTGTTCGTCGGTGTTATGATGTGCTTGGGTAATTAGTGTTGACTGGTAATGTTGTCGGTGGTATGTTGTCGGTGGCGTTGTGTGCTGGTAATGTTTTGCTGGTACTGTTTTGGTGGTAATGTTGTGCTGGTAATGTTGTCGGTGGGGTACTGGTTGTGCGTTAATGTTGTTGCTGGTAATGTTGTCGTGGTACTGTGTCGTGTACTGTATGGTTGATGGTACGTGTTGCTGTAATGTGTGATGTACTGTTGGCGGTGGTACTGTTGTCGGTGGTATGTTGTGCTGGTACTGTGTGCTGGTAATGTTGTTGCTGGTAATGTTGTTGCTGTTAAGGTTGTCGGTGGTACTGTTGTCAGGTGCTGGTATGTTGTCGGTGGTACTGTTGTTTTATTGCTGGTAATGTTGTTGCTGTAATGTTGTTGTGGGATACGTGTCGGTCTGGTTTACTGTTGTCGGGGTACTGGTGTGCGGGTACTGTGTTGTCGTGGTACTGTTTAGTTGCTGGTACTGTTGTTGGCTGGTTACTGTTGATGGTACGGTTACTGTTGTTGCTGGAATGTTGGTGCTGGACTGTTGTCGTGTACTGTTGTCGGTGGTACGAGTTGTGGTGGTACATGTTGTGTGGTAATGTGTGTGTACTGTTGGTGCTAGGTAAGTGTTGCGCAAAACAGAGTACTGTTGTCGGTGGTTACGGTTGTCGGTGGTACTGTTGTTGATGGTACTGTTGTTGATGGTACTGTTGTTGTTAGGTACTGTTGTCGGTGGTAATGGTAGTCGGGGTACTGTTGTGCTCGGTACTGTTGTTCGGTATTACTGTGCTGTTTGTTAATGTTGTGATTGTTACTGTTTGTGGTGGGTACTGTCTGTTGCTGGTAATGGTGTTGGTGGTATGTTGTTGATGGTACTGTGGCGGTGGTTACTGTTGTTGGTGGTACTGTTGTGGTGGTAATTTGTTGCGGTATGTTGTCGGTGGTACTGTTGTCGGGGTACCGTGTAGCTGGACTGTTGTCGGGTACTGTTTGTGGTACTGTGTTGCTGGTTACTGTGTTGCGTGGTACTGTTGTTGATCTGCGTACTGTTGTTGCGTGGTACTGTTGTTGCTGGGTACTGTTGTGTTGTATGTTGTTGCTGGTAATGTTTGGACGGTCAGGTAATGTTGTTGCTACAAAGGTACTGTACGGTCGGTTGGTACTGTTGTTGCTGTTACTGTTGTTGCTGGTACTGTTGTCGGGTGGTACTTTTGTTGCGTGGTAATGTGTGGTGGTACTGTTGTGATGGTAATGTTGTCGGTGTAATGTTGTCGGTGGACCTGTTGTGCTGTACTGTTGTGGCTGGTATGTTGTGTGGTACTGTTGTCGGTGGTACTGTTGTTGCTGGTACTGTTGTCGGTGGTAATGTTGTTGGTGGTAATGTGTTGTGGTCTGTCATTGCTGGTACTGTTGTTGGGCCCCCCTTGTTTTTTTTT
Source organism: Penaeus monodon (assembly GCF_015228065.2). Taxonomy (NCBI): domain Eukaryota; kingdom Metazoa; phylum Arthropoda; class Malacostraca; order Decapoda; family Penaeidae; genus Penaeus; species Penaeus monodon. The sequence continues at coordinate 25,679,525 of NC_051421.1, read as the reverse complement.
TAAACCTTGTTGTTGCTGTTAAATGTTGTTGTGGTACTGTTTTTGTGGTACCTGTTGGTGGGCTGGTAAGTTGTTGCTGGTAAGGTGGTTGGTGGTACGTTGTTGCTGGTATTGTTGTTGTTGCGGGAAGTTGTTGCTGGTAAGTGTTGGGGGTACTGTTGTTGCTGGTACTGTTGTTGCTGGTTACTGTTGTTGCTGGTACTGTTGTTGCTGGTACTGTTGTTTGCTGGGTATGTTGTAGGTGATGGTAATGTTGTGCTGAATAATGTTGTCGCTGGTAAGTGGTGTTGGAATGTTGTTGGTGGTAATGTTGTGCTGGTAATGTTGTTGGTGGTACGTTGCCGGGGTTAATGGTGTTGCTGATAATGTTGTTGCTGCGTAATGTTGTGGTGGTATGTTGTCGGTGGTACTGTTGTGTGGGTATGTTGTCGGTGGTACTGTGCGGTGGATGTTGTTGCTGATAATGTTGCTGCGACCGGTACTGTTGTTGTGGTACTGTTGTTGCTGGTATGTTTGTCGGTGGGTACTGTTGTCGGTGGTACGTGTTGTCGGTCGGTATGTTGTTGAGGTAATGTGTCGTTGGTTACTGTTGTTGGTTTGGTACGTTGTGGGGTCTAATGTTGTTTTGCTGGTACATGTGTGTGGTACTGTGTTGCTGTGTACTGTTGTTGCTGGTTACTGGGTTCGTGGTGGTTACTGTTGTCGGTGGTAAATGTTGTGATCGGTAATGTGTCGGTGGGTTACTGCGTGTTGGTTACTGTGTCGGTTGGTAATGTTGTTGGGTACTGTTGTGCGGGTAATGTGTTGGTGGACTGTTCGTTGCTGGTAAGTGTTGCTGGTTTACTGTTGTTGCTGGTAATGTTGTTGCTGGTTACGTGTCGGTTGTACTGTGTCGTGTAATGTTGTGATGTAATGTTGTCGGTGGTATTGTTGTTGTTGGTATGTTGGCGGGGTAATGTTGTTGCCTGGTAATGTTGTTGGCTGGTAATGTTGTCGGTGGTATACTGTTGTGGTGTAATTGTCGTCTATCCAATACACTAAGAAAGGTGATATTTATAATGAACTAAAATAGTGAGATAAACTAATGAAGAAATAAATTACTAAAATTTTCAAGGGGTGGGAAAAGATGGCACCTTCTCTTTGATAGGTCACGTTGCTGAAACTATATTTAGGGGTATAATTGCGTACACGTTCTGTGATAAAACATTTTTATATTATTATTCTCGTATTTTTTTATATATGCACTAAGGTGATAACAGTAATAAAAGAGGAATTCTGGGTAGATGAATATCATACCAGTCTGTAAATATAAATCTATATATACATAATATACGTAATATATATAATATATATATATATTAAAATATTTTATAAAAATATATTATATATATATAATATATATATAATAATATAAATATTATAGGATATATATATATATTATATATATATATATAATAATATTAAATATTTTTATATATATATATAATATAATATATATAAAAATATATATAAATATGAGAAAAAGAAATAAGAATTATATTAAAAATAAAATATAATAAATATATATATAAAATATATAAAAATAAAAAATATATAAATATTATAATATATATATAATATAATCGATAGAGAGAGAGAGAGAGGAGAGAGAGAGAGAAAAGAGAGGGGAGAGAGAGAAAGAGAGGAGAAGAGAGAAGAGAGAGAGAGAAATGAAGAATATATTAATATGTATATATGTATACATAAAACACTACGCGACACACACACACACACACACACACACAAAAACACAACAACACACAAACACACACACAACACAACCACACAATATATATATATATATAAAATATATATATATATATAATATATTGGGGTTGTGTGTGTGTGGGGTGTGTGTGTGTGTGTGTGTGTGTGTGTGTGTGTGTTGTGTGTGTGTGTGTGTTGGACATCTATTAATTTGTGTTGACGTGTTTATTCGTTATATGCAGGTGTGGCGTAAAAACAAGACAGAAGTAACAAAAGCGTTAAATCATGGCATAAGTCAAAAGTACAAAGTGGGCACAAACCCACACACACACCACACACACACACACACACAACACACACAACAAATATATATAATATATTATATATTATAAGATATATATATATATATATATATGTGGTTGTGTGTTGGTGTGCGTGGGTATTATGATACATATATACATATTGATATATCTTTTTCTTCTCATATTTCCTCTCGTCTTCGGCCCTCTCATCCTCTGCTCTTCGCTCTCTCTCGTCTCTCTCTTCCTATATATATATATAATATAATATATATATATATAATATATATATTATATGCAAATTCTATATTCTTTCCTCTCATTTATATATCATATATATATTTTAAAATATTATTTATATATAAAATATATATATATGTTATGATATATCTATATATATAATATATTAAAATATATATATATATTTATTTACTATATACATTATTATATTATATTAAAATTATATATATATATATAATATATAATATAATATATACAATATATAACCTCTGGACTGTAGGACTTCAGCACTTATAGAAGAAAAGTACAACCTATATTAGCCATCTCTAAATGCCACATACTGGGTAATTTATTCTACATTTATCGACTCATTACCGTAACAACCCTATTAGATTTGGAGAAGTAAACCTTTTAAAATATGGACTTCTTACTTTGCGTAGAAAAAAAAGGTCATATTGCCCTTTATAGCGGATTAAATGAAACTCCTGGAATCGACGTTTCCCTGTCATAGTCCTGTTAGGCATAACAAACTTGGTTAATGAAGCTATCAGATGTTGCATTTCCTCCCATTTTGCATGAATTCCCTGGTATTTCCATTGGATTAGGGTTTTCAGTTCTTCAGGCTGACAAACTACCTCTTCATAAGTTGTTTGGCAGCACTTGTGGTTAAGGCCCACCCATCCCTTTGGGGTGTTCCTTTCCAGGGTTTGGGGGAGTCCCTTTGAAGGTTTTTACCTGTAAAAACAGTTCCAACGGTTCCTTTTGGACAGGGTGAGATTTCTTTGCCGGGGAAAGAGGCATCAGCCCTTTTGGTTTAGGAGCATTCTGTTTAGCGCAGAGGCCCTTGGAGTTGGCAGTTGGGGCTGTCACGTTGAAGCCTTGGAGCCTTCTGATAGCTGCAAAGACCCCCCTCCCGGGGGGAGCTTTTGAACAGGCTCAAGTTCCCCTGCCCAGGTAAAGGGTACCTAGCTTTTTTTCAGATTATTACCTAGCAACGGGGCCCTGAGAATGGGTGGGACTAGAGTGTAACAAGGCCTTGGGGGCCGACTGTGTCCAAAGACCTTATTGGAGGGGGGTCTCCTCCAAAAGACCCCTCATCCCATTCCCTTTTCTGGGGAACAATACCAGAGGCAGTTCGATTGAGGTAAATTTAAGGTGGGAGAGTGGTGTGAAATTACTATTGGACTTAGTGCTGTGCAAACAGGAAATGGCATGTCGCTTTGCCTCTGGAAAATTAACTTTCTCCTTGCTCCTTAATACAATACTCTCAAATGTGTACCTTTTACATTGTTTTAAAAAAGCTTCATGAGCTTCTTTGCAGTGATAACAGCATATTGGACCTGGACGGTTGTCATCTCCTTCATGACCTTTTTGTACCACATTTTACACACACTCTTGGTTGTCCATTTTCCTTAAAATGGCAAGAGTTGGATCCATGCCATAACCCTGGCAGTGGAAGCACCGCATAGGGTTGGGTACATATGGCTTTTCCTTGAGGTGGTACCATACCAATTTAACTGATTCCGAAAGTACTATTGTTTCAAAAGTTAGAAGGAGAGCTGGTGTCGACTGTTCCGTCCATCAACTTTCTTCCTTTAACGTTTATTGTCACTACATGAAAATTCTTTAGTTCCTCTAACAGCTTCTCCTCAGAATACTTCATCAGGTCGTGGGGAAAAGTACAATTTTCTTGTACGTGACTGAGTGTTTTGTGAGGAGAACATGAGATTTGAGTCCCTGGAATGTCGCATATCCAACACAAACAGTCACTCTCGTCTGGGACGAAACCTCAACTATCAGGCTACCATCTCGCTTTGGGGTTGATGTGATTGATTGTTTGGGATAATTTAAAATTGTCTGCCGCGTCAACAGCTAAGGTCATTAGCGGCGAACACCTTGTTAGATAGAAATATCAGAATATTTAAAACTTTAAAAAGCTATCAATAAATATCTTACAAATAACAATAAATATATAAAAATCAAAGCATAAATATTATGCTCTAAGGCATAAAATTATTGCTAAACATTATGAATAATTAAATTTTATTTAAAATACTAGTCTCCCTAAGGAAAACTAATAAGACTATCTATGTCACAATCCTCCCCAATACATTTTTTTAGTGTATATGGTGGAGAAAGTACATTTCGTCTTTGGTCTGGAATGTTGCACATCTTTCCACTACATGTGCGACCGTTCATGGCTCTTGGCATCCCTCACAAAGTGCTTGACTTTTAGCCATCATCGGTCCATGAGTCAGTCTTGTGTGCCCGATTCTTAGTCTTGTTAATACAACTTCTACTTTTCTGTTGGGATGGATGCTGGTCACCCAACTGCCAAGATCATCTCTAATCTCTTGCAGTTTGTTTCTAGAGGTATGCATCCCTTTTTTCCCTCCATCTTTCACGAAGACAACTCCCGATGCTGGTTTCAAGTCGGTGGGGTGGGAGGGAAAACGAGCATCACAAGGCTGAGCGGCAACCGCCTTGGCCTCTGATCAGCTCGCTCATCCCACTAATACCAACATGCGGCTGGCCCAACATAGAGTTATCTTTTTACGTGTTGCATCAATGCAAGCCAATCTTGAACCTCCCTCACTCCTGGAGTGATGAGTTTAACTCTGATTGCTTGCAAGGCACTATGAGAGTCCAATATATTAAAACAGAATGGTTTTGTAAGATCTTAGTCATCTTAACTGCTGCAAGGATGGCATGTAACTCTGCAGTGAAATCGAGGCTGCTAGAGAAAGACTGCCAGATGCAGTCTTCCTTCTGCTCACTGCTGCAAAGCCCACGCCATTTTCAGATTTTGAACCATCTGATATTGCATCTGATTTAGTAATTTTGAAATTTGGGTGAAGAAAAATTCTCTTGACTTCGCTTCGATCTCTCCCCTTTTCCCAATTCCGACCAAATCCAGTCAAAT
>NC_051421.1:25665044-25674217 GCF_015228065.2 Penaeus monodon | reverse complement strand
TCACTTGCCTTAGGCCTGTAATTTTTTTTCCCAAACAAGCAGTTACAATATGTAGTTTTAAATGGCAAAATTACCCCTATATTCTATCAATCACTAAGAAAGTGATATTTATAATGAAATCAAATAGTAAGATAAATAATGAAGAAATATAATCAACTAAAATTTTAAGATGGCACCTTCTATTCTGATAAGGTCACGTTGCTGAAAATATTATTAGGGTTATAATTGCGTTACAACTCGTCTGTGATTAACATTTTTTATATATTAGTCCTCTTTATTATTTTTTTATATATGGCACTAAGGGGATAACCAGTAATAAACACCAAGAGAATTTCGGTTAGATGAATATCGATAAGTCTGTAAATATAAATCTATATATACATACATATACGTATATAAATATATTATATATATATATATATATATAATATATATATATATATAAATATATATTTTTTATATATATTATATATATTCTCTCTTATATAAATAAATAAATAAATATATATATATATATATATATATATATATATATATATATATATATATATATATTATATATATATCTATATATATATAATATATATTATATATATATATATATATATATATATATATATATATATATATCTATATATATATATATATATAGATATATATATATATATATATATATATATATATATATATATATATATATATATATATATATCTATATATGTATATATATATATAATATTTATATATATATATAATATATTATATATATATATATTATGATATTATATATATATATATATTATATATTATATTTATATATATATATATATATATATATATATATTTACAGACTTATCGATATTCATCTAACAGAAATTCTCTTGGTGTTTTATAACTGGTTATCCCCTTAGTGCCATATATAAAAATAATAAAGAGACTAATATATAAAAATGTTTATCACAGACGAGTTGTAACGCAATTATACACCCCTAATAATATTTTCAGCAACGTGACCTTATCAAATAGAAGGTGCCATCTTAAAATTTTAGTTGATTATATTTCTTCCTTATTTATCTTACTATTTGATTTCATTATAAATATCACTTTCTTTAGTGTATTGATAGAATATGGGGGTAAATTCCATTCTACAAAACTACATATTGTAACTGCTTGATTGAAAGAAATTTACAGGCCTAAGGCAAGTGAGCCCTAATCCCTTTGCAGGAAACGAGAATCCCCTCCCGGTATATAACGTAGAGCTCACCCGTCGGCGGTGTAGCAGCCTGGCTATCACCGAGGAGTCGCAAGGTCTCAGGCGAACCTAATACCCCTGGGAGAGCGAGTCCTTTCCCGGAGAGCAAACATGTTGAAAGCGAGCGGAATGAGGCTGCTTGTTGCGCTACTTTTTGGGCCAGCGCGGCGGGGGCCAGGGAACAACGGTAAAAACCTGCTGATATGTATTATGGATATAAAAGTTTGAATACTCATATACATACACATATCACACACATACATATGTACATACACGCACACATACACACACACATAATGTGTATATAAATATGATATATACATAATTGAGTACGCATATCTATAAATTCTCATTTTTTATCAACAGTACCACCAACAACAGTACCACCGACAACATTACCACCGACAACATTACCACCGACAACATTACCACCAACAACAGTACCCACCAAAACAACAGAACCACCGACAAAAGTACCACCAACAACAGTACCACCGACAACAGTACCACCAACAACAGTACCACCAACAACAGTACCACCAACAACATTACCAGCAACAACAGTACCACCAACAACAGTACCAGCAACAACATTACCACCAACAACAGTACCACCAACAACAGTACCACCAACAACAGTACCACCAACAACAGTACCACCGACAACATTACCAGCAACAACATTACCAGCAACAACATTACCAGCAACAACATTACCACCGACAACATTACCACCGACAACATTACCACCGACAATATTACCAGCAAAAAACTTCCACCGAAAAACATTACCACCAACAACATTACCACCGACAACATTACCAGCAACAACATTACCACCAACAACATTACCACCGACAACATTACCACCAACAACATTACCACCGACAACATTACCAGCAACAACAGTACCACCAACAACATTACCACCGACAACATTACCACCGACAACATTACCACCGACAACATTACCACCGACAACATTACCACCGACAACATTACCACCGACAACATTACCACCGACAACATTACCACCAACAACATTACCACCAACAACAGTACCACCAACAACATTACCACCGACAACATTACCACCAACAACAGTACCACCGACAACATTACCAGCAACAACATTACCACCCACAACATTACCAGCAACAACAGTACCACCAACAACAGTACCACCAACAACAGTACCACCAACAACAGTACCACCAACAACAGTACCACCGACAACATTACCACCGACAACATTACCACCGACAACATTACCAGCAACAACATTACCAGCAACAACATTACCACCAACAACATTACCAGCAACAACATTACCACCGACAACAGTACCACCGACAACAAGTCCCAAACCGACAACATTACCACCGACAACATTACCCCCGACAACATTACCAGCAACAACATTACCACCGACAACAGTACCACCAACAACATTACCACCAACAACATTACCACCGACAACATTACCACCAACAACATTACCACCGACAACATTTATAAACAACATCCGGAAGGTGGTGCTCCACACATCTGTCCCTGGCTGAACAAAGGCTGCGCCTTCCTGTCGCTGCCTCCTGAGTACACCTTATCACAGGAAGCAGCCACTTCGCACCTTTCCACTCCTGAGCCTGGCTCACTCAAGGACCTCCCAGCTGACCTACCGTCCCCTCGAGCAACCCCCAGCGACTTACCCCCCTGTCACGGTCTGATAAACCTGACACTCCAGCCGCGGAAGAAAGGGCGCGCCCAGGATGTAGCCGCTGAATAAAGGGGGACATTCGCCATACCTCGGCAGAAGGAGCTCAGCTTGCATCCCACTCAGCTTGTAGCGAATAAACCCAAAAGCCAAGGCCACTTTCATTATCCGCCTTATATCCATCTCTCGTGTCGCTCACATCTGATGGCAGCGGTGTCCACGAGCCTCCCCAACGCCGATAGTTCGCCGACTGCTCCGCAGCGCTACGCTACCTGCCGACGTCTGTCGTCGACCACGCTTCCGTTTCGGGGTAAGTCCACTCTTGTGTATGGCCAGTTTCCTACCCTCCCGAACGCCTATCGATAAGTACCTGTTTCCCTTAAGCCCTTTCGTTCTTTTTAAACGTTCCCTCTGTAATTAAATCTCTGACTGTAATTCCTTCTTGCCTTGAACCTTACCCTTACGCTAGATCTCCGCTTGTTATCTGCATAGTCCAATCACACAACACGACCTTTCACGCGCAGACGAGCACAGTCTATCTTGGAAATGGATGCAGCTATAGTTGGTATAGAAAAGACATTTTTAACCCACAAACAAGCAAACGAAAACTGCACATTTTACCAGTGACTCTCCTTTACATAACGTTAGACACCTTCCTCCTCCTCCTTCCCTACAACCCCTCGTCCCCCTGCACCTCATTTTTCTCTCTCCACAATGCCTTCAGACTCTCCGCAACCACTAAACCCCAAACTTCCTCCAGCCCTATTCGGTTTGTTACCAAGTTTGATGGCAGCTTGAAAAATAGACATAGATTTCCCTGATCAAGGAAATTGAGGAATTTATTGTATCAACGGGGACACCGAGATCAGACAACGGGTTCCCATAAGAAATGTTTAAATGCTGTTTTATTCCCGTCTTGACCTTACCTCACCAAAGTTAGGGAAGCGTTTCATGCTTTCGACCAACAACCTAACCCTCGTGGGAATTGTTTAAGCAAGAATTTGCATTCTATTCAGGCCCCCTAGGTTGATCATGTACTAAAAGCTCGCCAGGATTTTTAGCTTACGGCCTCAGTCATTTTCTTACACTGACATCCGCACCCATTGTAATCGCGTTAGACCTTTCAGTGAATAAGTGGGTCTCTTCCATCCCAGACAACTCCCTTTCAAACATCAAAGGAGCATTTCGTGATACCGCATCTCACACTGAATATATGCTTTACTTCACTTCAGCAGTATTTGCATCACACTCACCCCATTGTGCCAGGAGAAAATTTGGCGTGAAATAGGAAAGATAGATAACGTTGTTGAACTACCGGACATTTTTTCTAAGGAGTTTTAAAAAAGTTGCCGGCATGACGTGCATGTAACCAACGCTTATCTGCAAAAACCGACCCCTCCTCCCCAACCCCCAATCCTCCCCCTGAACTCGTTCGTGTGCCAAAACCCCCATCCCAACCCGCCCTCCTGCCCTTACCTTGCCCGCCCTAACCCTCGGTCCGTTACTACCCCCGCAATGCCAGGACGTTTATGCTGCTACCCCGAACTCACCTTATCAGAACACCCCATCCCTCGTCCTCTCTTTAGACCCCCTGCTGTTACCAATTGGATCCCTGAAAAGTCTGTCTGCCAAATGCTTACATCATGGCCATTTTTCTCGCGACTGCCGTAACATTCCGTATGCCCCTTTCCCCAACATTTAGGACACCCATGGTATCAAAGCAAAGATTATACAGAACAGAGTGCTATAAAAACAAGGGTTTTTTAACAAAAGCTTAGACGCGGAAGTAGCCCCCACAAAACCAAAAAGTCATGCCATTTTTTAGAGGAAATTCTCGAGACCCCCAAGATACCCCACCCGCGGACCCTTCCCCAGATGCAGAAGTCATGCAAAGCCCATGGGAACTCCGTACTCAAATTAATAGCCTCTGCTACTTTTAGCCATTTCAATGACCCCCTCTGCTTCCTGCACGCCTCAATGGTAAACCAGCAATGTTCTTCTTAGATAGTGGTTCGTCTGTCAGTCTGGTGTCCGCTTCAACTTTGTCAAGGTTTGGTTTAGATCTCAAGATCCAACCTCCCCGCTGGTCTGTACGTGGTGCTTCTGGTAACAGTCTGAGGGTAATAGGAGAAACGAGGCTGAACATTAAGTTCGATGGGATTTCGTTTCTCCATCCATTTATCGTTACCGAGTCCCATACTGTCCCTGGTGATCTCCTCCTGGGCCATGAGTTTCTCTGGCGTACAGGTATTGTCCATGATCCTAGGAATAACAGAATTAAGTTTAATGGCAAGTTTCTCTCCCTCGTTCAGCCTTCCTCCATGTGGACTCATCGCTACAGTTATGATGCACTCAGGCCCCCTCATAAGTACTACAACAAAGACTCAATTTCTAAACCATATACTGGGAAAGATATTCCCCTCAACAAACCCACCCCCAACCCCCTGACCTCCCCCCAAAGCATTGTCCCAAGCCCAGGTGCCAGAGAAGCCCCGCTTTTGTGCAAGTAGCCTCCCACCTCCCAAGCTTGGAACCCAAAATACTCGTGCTGCCCCTCCCCATAATACCCCCCCTTGTCCTACCCCAGCTACTACTACACATTTTGGGCCCTTTTCATGGACTATGGGAGACAGCGCATTACACTTTCGTGTCAAGGAAATGACCCCCCATTCCTCCATTTACCGACAGCCTGTCAATGTTGTAACACATGTAAATGAGGCGCATGCCTGGTCTTGCCAGAAGGATCTCGTGTTAAGGGAATTGCCATCTTGCCACACTTTATTCATTTCTGAAGGGGACATTGCTCCACCTATAACCTAACTCCTACCCCCATCCACCCTTTACAATAACACCCGAGTAGTTGATTATGAACTAGCTAAAGGTTTAAGTCATGGAAATACCACCACTGCCTTCACTGCAACCCCTCAAACTCAGCCCACTTGGGGGAGTCTCTCCCTTCCCCTCATGAACACTCTCGACTTCCCCCCCCCAGATTTTGATGAGGGTTATGAGATTTGTCTCGCCTCTTCCGTGAATATCCCCCCCTATTGCCTTTTGAGTTTCGACCCCTTGGCAAGACTGATCTCCTACAACATAAATTAACCTGGTTCCCAATGCTCAGCCTGTCTATATTCCAAGTTACCCGCATCCCTCATAGCCGCCGCTCTGCTCCGACAAGGCTACTGCTGACTTACTTGATCAAGGTATAATAACCCCCAAATACCTCACCCTGGTCTGCTCCCAAAGTTACTGGTACCCAAGAAAGATGGGACAATGAGACTGTTATTGACTACAGACGACTAAACAAAAATTATATTCCTGAGCCATTTCCCATTCCCTCCTTCGTCTGTTATTACAAGACATTGGGACTAACAACAAAGTCTTCTCGACTCTCGACTTTTGTAAGGGATTTCATCAGTTTTCCCATGCACCCTGATTCCCAAAAGCTAACTGCTTTTTCACCCCTTTTGGACACTGGGAATTCACACGAATGCCCTTTGGCCTAAGAAACGCCCCATTGAGTTTTGCACGATTAATGTCCCTTGTCATGAGTGGTTTTTGTTGGTAATGACGTACTCATTTATCTGGACGACTATTGGTGGTGTCAAGGATGTTGCCGAGCACGAAGTAAAGCTCAGGAAGATTTTTAGTAGACTATGTGAAAACTGGATTTACCATTAACCCTCAGAAGTGCCGTTTTTTTTGCCTCTTCCCTTGAGTTTTTGGGTCAACCGTAACTTCCGCAGGGAAACTCCCCTAATAATGAAAGGTAAAGAGCATAAGTAACTTCCCCCGTCCCTAAGGATCAACATCAGATTAAGAGCTTCTTAGGTTTAGCAGGGTTTTATAGACCCCTTTATACCCATTTTGGTTCCATTGCAAGCCCTCTTTCCCGGCTACTTAAAAGAGACTCCGAATTGTTTGGGGCAAGGAGCAGGACTTTGCATTTCAATCCCTCAAATCTAGGTTAATTAAGTCCCCCGGTATTGGCTTTTCCAGATTTTTCCAAGCCCTTCATTTTAGCAACTGACGCCTCTAACGTTGGCATGGCTCTGCACTTATGCAAGAATTCGAAGGAAAGCTAAGCCCATGCTTTTGCAAGTCGAGTCTTAAATATTGCTGGAAACGTTATTCGACATCTGACAAGGAATTGCTAAGCATTAATGGTCACTCAAACATTTTCGAGAGTAATTCTAGGCTATGATATAGAAGTAAGAACGGACCATCAGCCACTGACCCATATCATGTCTTGCAAAGGGCCCCCATGGTAGATTGGCCAGGCATTTGGATACCTTGCTAGAGTTTTAACCCCTCGATTGTGTATACCCCGGCCCTTGCCCAAAAAGGTTGCAGACGCCTTATCTCGAGCACCAGTTTTACTCCCTGTTCTCTGATAAATGCCCCCCCTAGATGCTCTAGATATTAATGACATAAAAGAAAAGCAGAGAAGTGACAGCTTGTATAAGGTATCATCAAAAGTCTAGAAGCTAACCCAAGTACCCCTTTACCTCCAAGAAACCATCTTCCAGTTGAGGATTTTTCCTGGACGACTCTGGCCTCCTCTTTAGATTGTCCATGCCCAAGAGAAAGGGGAGGAAGACAAAGATTAGTTATAGACAGTTAGTAATCCCTGAGTGCCTTGTTCCCCTCATCCTTAAATACTCCCATAAGTCATTGGAGGCAGCTTACGCTGGGGCTTCCAAAGCCGTTTAGCGTGCTAGGTCAAGATTTTTATTTCCCCAGGTTATCCCAGAGAGTTTTTTCCCACATGTTAAGAGTTGTCGTGGCTGTCCATATACAAGGGCTCAACCCATCAGCCTGCCCCGCATTGTTGTATGATATCCCTGATTTCCCATTCAGAAGGTATCTTGCGATACCCTTTCAGGATTTATACCAAGCCCAGGGGCAACAGTACATTCTAGTTTTCATTGATATTTTAGTAGATCTGTGAGCTTGTTCCTGTACCGGACAAGTCAGCTCACACCATTGCTAGAGCCTTCTATAACAATATCATATGCAGATACCAGTCCCCCCAGCAGCCCCAGCAGCGATTTAAAGGAACAGAATTCTGTAATAAGATCCTCTCACGTTATGTAGCTTAATGAATGTTCAAAAAGGTTAATATCCTCCCATACCGACCTCAGGCCAATGGTATCACAGAGAGACTGAACAAAAACCATCTTAAACTTAATGAGAACTATGATTAAATGACCTGATGATGAGTGGGACCTCTATTTACCCATTGTACAATCAGCTATTAACTGCCAATTATCATTCCTCACTCGGTGACATACCCCATTTCCTGCTATTCGGTATGGACAAAAGACTCCCTTTCGAGCTCTTGGATGCGAGCCAGACCCCAACTATGATGACAACTATGCCAAGACACTACTTATCAGGCAGCAAAAAGCCTTTACGTTTAGCCCAAAGGAAAAGCTAACTTATCCAGGGACAAAATAATTGCAAACCAACATAAGATAGCAGGTTTAAGGCAATTGAGTGGGTGCACTAGTCTTTAGGGGCATAAAATCCACTAACTCTCCAATGCCCAAATTAGCCCCCATCTTCGATGGGCCCTACAGGGTGCTACAGTGTCGCAATAACAAGGCACTTTGCAGGAGTTTAAAGGATGAGTCACAGACATGGTTCCACTTGACCAAATGAAGCTTGCTAGTAAGCACTTTGTAGAGCAGTCTCTGATTGCAGTGCCTCACCGACTCCAGGTCCTCTATGCTTTCAGATGAGTCCCGTCCTCTTCCTGTCCCTTCTCGCTGTTAGTGGCGCCCATCTCCCCGCGAATCTACGGAGCGTCCCTGGCGCCATTATAGAGGACCTTGGTGTAACCTTCCCTGTCACTAATCATGTAGAGATAACTGTAGTACTCACTTCTTAATTAAAGTTCTCTTTACTTGCTACATTTCACCATTCCAAGCTTGTAGAACTAAGATCATACATATATCATTATAAGATTCTGAATGGTACACAGAGAGAGCTTCTCACTCACATCCTGAATGCCACGATAGATGATTTGAGTAAATTCACTGCCAGTAACCATTCACGCTCTCGCCGTGGTCTTATAAACGCGGTTGGAAATATTGCACACGCATTTTTTGGGGTCATTGACGAGGACACCCTTAAAAGCCGTCTTGCTGGGCTATAAGTCATCCCTACATAAACGTCCATTGCAAGATTTGATTCTTCGGATGA
>NC_051421.1:25659801-25664944 GCF_015228065.2 Penaeus monodon | reverse complement strand
ACCGTTAACCGAAACTGCGGCCTTGATCAAGCCGCCCGTCAAACCAGAATGAAGGGACCAAAGAGGTGTGTTGCTAGCTGCAGGTCGCAGCGTGCAGCATCACTCAACCTCCAGGACTCCTGTCTCCTAGTAATACGGGATGCCATGTACAGCAAAGACACGTGGGAGAGTTCTCCCTGGTCCAAGATGGAGTGAACTAGGGGTGGGTGCACCATCCCCTCTCTTAGGCCTTGGTGCACCAGGAAGCCATTTTGTCTCATCCCTCACTGGTGATCCCTCCAGTATGGGTAGCCCTCTGGTCCGGCTCACCAGATCATTGGGACCTCAAGCCCCCCCACCGCGGCACGGCGGCTTCCGTTAGGGGTGTGGGGTGATGTGAGGATCACTTTGACACACTTCAACTATCTTCTGATATACTTCAAAATATTAAGATCCATGATTGATATACCTTCAATTGTCTTCATACTAGGTACTTACTATATGAGATACTTTCATATTTACCAGTTAAGATTTCCTTGATTGAGGAGGACTTCTCCTTACCTGGTTTGGGAGCCCAGGACCCATTATGATTCTCATTCTTGCCCTTTGGAAGTTGGAATGGTTCCAGAGTGACAAAATGTGATGTTCCAGAGGGATTGACCAGGAAATTGCATAGGTTATCAGGGAGAGAGCTAGTTCTTTGTAAATTTGTAGAAATATGAATTAGAAATCTTCGTTTCCTCCCCCTCCTCCCCCCCCCCCACTCACCATGGAGTCCAACGAGGGGAAGCAATATTTGGGGCTCGAAATCTCCCAACAGCTACAAGGGTAGAGTATATATATGCAGCCACTAAAAATACCGTGCTGATGGCAGTCGCAGGACTTATGGGCTACTGACTGACCAATGCCTTCTTGACCTTAGCCATATTTGACCAGCCAATTGACTTGACTGGGCCTTGATCAATCCACCAAAGAGGTGTGTTGCTAGCTGCAAGGCGCTCGTGCAGCATCGCTCAATCTCTAGGATTCCTGTCTCCTAGTAATACAGGATGCCACGCATGGCAAACATGTGGGAGAGTTCTCCCTGCCCAAGATGAAATGAACCAGGGGTAGGTGCACCATCCCCTCTCATAGGCCTTAGTGCACCAGGAAGCCATTTTGTCTCATCCCCACAGGTGACCCTTCCCCCACCCACCCACCATGGCAAGGCGGCACCCGTTAGGGGGGTTCTGGCTTTGATGTTGGTGGATATAAATGGTGCCAGGTACTCATGCTGGGAGAATTGGTATACATCATGAACTTTTGACACTTCTAATCCCAGCTTCATTAACAGCTGAAACAGTTTCAAATATAGTTGTGCTGTGGAAGGTGAGACTTTTATTAATCTTATTATATGGTGAAAGATCTTTCTTGTCTATTTTCATATGATGAGGCAGTTTGTGTTAATTCTCGCTACTTCATCTGCAACTTTTTCCATGTCTATAACTCCCCAATAACCGACAACCCCATTCTGGTCATGGTTTTGCAGGCATCTTTGATTGAATCAGGTCTTCCTGCTATCACTAAGTTTTCTTATGTTGCCAAAAGGTAATTTTTCTAACATGATACTTGCATATAGAGCATTCAATTCAGGTATGCGAGGGGGTTTTACAAAGTTTGTGAAAAAAGTCCATAACCAAAAATCATATATAAGGATTTTGATTTCAGTGGTCCTGAACATTTATGTACCAACATGTTATAACATGTTCAAACATATACACTTAAATGCAGGTAATACTGCAACGTCGCCAGTTGGAATTCAGGCACCATTCAAGTAACATGGAATCCACCAAAACTGAGGCCAGGACAAACATTAAATCACGGTGACATTCAGTTGGGAGCTTAGGCAGATCATTGATGCTCTGGGACAAGTTTATGGTGACAATGCCCCAAAGAAATCAACAACCTACAAAATGGATAAGTCTGTTCAGAAGTGGAAGAAACGAAATAAGCAGATGTAATTGTTTTCTTGCTCTCAAAGAAGTCAACCAGCAAAATCCCCTCTGCATCCCAGAAGACAGTGGCCATTACCTTTCCTCTTGAATGCTCAGATTTTGCTTTGACTGGCCCCTGGGCAGCTACTGCTATGATTGAATTTTGTCCACAGGATCGTACTGTTAGAGCCAAGTTTCATTCTCTGTCACAATTCTCTTCAGAAAAGCTTCAGAATCCTCATCCCACTTGTTCAAAATTTCCAGTGAAAGATCTACCCTTGTTCGCTGCTGATCAGCCAAGGGACCCATCGAGTGGAAAGCTTCCTTAGCCCCAATTCTCCACCAGTATTGTGTGTGCAAAACCCGCAGAGATGTTGAGTGTGTCTGCTACTGATTCAGTAGTTATTCATTTATCCTTTTCAATCATGTCACGAACAGAATCACTGTTTTCCTTACAAACTGATGTTGATGGCCTGAAATCTCCCATTCTCTGACACCTGCTTCATCCCACTCCCTCTTGGCATATGCGTATTCTCTTTTGCTTATTGTCCGACCTGTGAGCAACCTGTAAAAATCATCTAGAGATGGAAGGGATGTTTCGTGAAGCCTGTCCATCCCATCAACATATTCATAAGGGAAGACTGCATACCTGTTAGCAACAATTATGGGCTTTAGGTGCGGAATGCTAGATAGGGTGTTTGATATAAACCAGTGATTGCCCAATATCATTATGAGTTTTAGCAAGAAAGCATAGGCTTGCACTCATCAAAGCACATCTATCAGTAAATCTTAATTTGTTTATGTTGACAGAATAAAATTTCAATGCCTTGTTTCCATTGGATTTTGATATTACAATCCTGCTTCATTTCCTAGCTATGATTATTATTAAATAACAATAGGAGGCTGCTTTGTGTTTTGTCAATGACCTAGCATGCACACTCAGACTCCATATGAGCCTCAAAATTATAAAAACATAAATGCAAAGATCTATTCTTAAATGTCATTTGACTCCCAGGAGGAGAGTATTTGATTGTCAGAGGAATTGAACACCCGCCTATCTGATTTTCTATGATCATCTGCATTGGAAATGCTGTGAGGCAAATGCGACAAAAATGAATACATGTACTTATCCCTCTCTGTGAGAATGTGTTAACAAATTGATTAAAAATGTTATGAGTGCCCAATGCTCATTGTTTAATTCAAAGTGTCTTGCACATTTTGCACGATTGTTAACATATGTGATCCTTTTTCAGTTTACCCTGCCAAGTCTACATGCTTTGTCCAATTGCAGATACTGGATAACACAATCTACATTAGATTTTGGGTTGAAGATGTGCCTTTCACCATGCACGTTGCTTGGATAAGTTCGTAATCCCGTATAGCTTGTGGCAAGAGAAGACATGCCACGTTTATTCTATTATCAAGAAAGTTTTTGATATCAAACCGACTTCCTTCTTTGGTAGTCAGTTCATCAATTGTTGCCGCCGCCTTCCCGCCCCACCGAATGATAGTGTAGCAGCAACCTGGAGTTCAGTGTAGTTTCCCAGGTTGGGTCACATCAGGTCCACAGCCATGTCCGCTTCATTGGACAGCCGGCTCCCCTCGTTCCCTGCGCACTTACACAGCACTAGTGTACTTAAGCCGCAGAGCCCGAAACGAGATCAGCATTTCCCCGATCCTCTAGTAAAGCAGACAACAGCAGCAGCACCACAAGGATTGCCCAGTCTTTAGCCGACTGAGAAGCCTACCGGCTACCCCGTTGATCTCCGACATCACCACCAACACCCAGCTATACCTGTGGGCACTCACACCCACAACAAACATTCCCCAAAGAGATAAGACACCAGTAACCTCAAATAGTAGATGACTTACTATCATTTAATATAATAGTAATTTCACTACCGTCATCACTACCAAGAATATGGCTACTAAGTCATATCCCTTTTGCACATACCGAAACTTCGTCGGTGTCAAACTATGGTTTGCTTAGGAGTAATTTAAATCCCGCGTGCGTATTTAGGGTTTGTGGGGATCCATCAAACTTGTGTCTGGACTGCACTAATAAAACTCTGAAATTACTAAGATATTGCATTAGATAAGCACAGGGGGTTGCCTGAGCAGCTTCGGAATGACGAAATGCAGGGTCGCACCGATGTTCATCTAGACGCGCTATGTGCTGGCTTATGTTTTCATTAACTGTATTATCTTCATTATCGACACTTGGTGTCGCTGTCGGTTTTACTTTTTTTGGCCGACTCTGGTTTACGAATAAGTACCAGTCTTTTGCTAGCCCAGGGCGGTGGCGGAGGGTTTAGGGGAGACTGGGGCGGAAATGACCCGGTTGGGGGGACGGGGCATCGAGCGGGGAATCCCCGTCTTCACTGCGATGGATTCCCTTGGAAAATTGTCCTGCACCGTCTGGAATGAAGTCAAGATGGAGATATTAGCATTATAACATATTTCTTTTTGTATCATTAATACTTTGTGTTAACACAATGAAATTTAGCAGTTTCCCTGTCAGTTTTATCATATAGCGATACATTTTCCATATCAGCAGTTACAATTAGCACAGCATATTTCATATGATGTTGGTTTGTGCAGGAATACGCCGACTATGGTATGATAAGCTTCTATTACAGTTATATATGCTCCTGTCATCCCCCCACATACCCACGCACACACATTTTAGGTGTAATTATGCATATATATGAAAGCATGGACTACTACTTACATTTGGGGATATATGTACATATCTATGGTTGAGATAAGGGGTGGAAACTGTGTAGTCTTCGTTTTCCCCTTTGCATATGCGTTCACAAAAAACGTGTAACTACACCTGTGGATCAGAATAAATAATCATTTACATTAATTGCACCTATGATTCAGAATAAGTCATTGAGGATATGCACCAAATCTGGCAGGTTCACATCAATACACCTGTCGATGTGTATTAGCATATATACGCATGCCCATGCTTGCTTTTTCCCTCTCATAAGCACGTGCGCGAGAGAGAGGAGAGAGGAGCGCTGGGCAGAAGCCTTTTACGTTGGCTTTCATTGAGACCTGAAGAATATTTCCTTGCAATGGGGCATTTAAAATTTTCTGTAAAAGACTTTTGATAACCTTCGTGTCATTGTATCTATAATCAGTGTTAGAAAAATTATTTTTCATAAAAATTTATAGGTATTACT
>NC_051421.1:25653666-25656166 GCF_015228065.2 Penaeus monodon | reverse complement strand
CTAGTCTGATGGAAGTGTACTTAAAAATTGTGGGGACGTCACTGATGCCCCAGTAATGGGAATGGAAAAAACTGATGAGGGTAACACTGATGACTTAAAATTTTTTGCCCCAAGTCGAAGGAATGTATCTCACCTCCCCCGGGGCTGCTCCAAATTTTTAAGTTTTGCTAACTCACAGCCAAGTACATCAAGTGTACCAAAATCGTTTTTAATGTTTCAAGAAAGGGCTGGCTGGCCCGAGAATGTGCAGTGTGCTTGCTCACCAGATGCTGAATGTGTGCTTTCAAATTTTTGGGGACATCAGATGCCCCCGTAATGGGAAAGGGGAAATACTGATGAGGGTAACATGATACTGAATTTTGTTTCCCCTGAAGTCGAAGGAAGTATGCATCCTCGTATGCCCCAAAATTTTTGAAGTGTGCAACTCACGCCAAAAAGTACCTCAAGTTGTCCCCCAAAACCCTCGTTTCATGTGTAAAAAGGGTCTGTACGGCCTGAAAAGTGCAGGTGCTTGCTCACCAATGCGAGTTTTCTTAAATTTGGAACAGTCCCTGTGCCCCAGTAACGGGAAGGGAATACTGATGAGGGTAAACTGATGCTGAACTTTGTTGCCTGAAGTCGAAGGAAGTATGTCACCCTCGGACTGCCCCAAATTTTGTAATTGTGCAACTCACAGCCAAGTACCCAAAAGTTGTCCCCCAACCCGTTTTCAATGCTGCTAAAAGGTCTGTGACGGGGTTTAATGTGCAGTGCACGTTCAATTGATGCTGAATGTGTTTTACAATTTGTGGGGACAGACTGATGCCCATAACGGAAGGGGAAAATATGTGAGGGTAAATGATGACTGAACTTTTTTGCCCTGAAGTCAAAGGGAAATTTATGCAACCTCGTGACCCCCAAATTTTAAGTTTGTCCCTAACTACGCCAATTCCCTTTAAGTTGCCCACCAAACCTCTTTTTCAATGTGCTAAGAAGGTCTGGAGGCCTGAGAAATGTGCAGTGTGTTGCTACCAGATGCTGAAGGGTTTTCTTAAAATTTGTGGAGACAGTCACTGATGCCCCAGTAACTGGAAGGGGAAGTACTGATGAGGGTAAACTGATGACTGCAACTTTGCCTTTGCCCTGAAGTCGAAGGAATGTATGCTCATCCTCGTGACTGCTCCAAATTTGTAAGTTGTGCTAACTCACAGCCAAGTACCTCAAGTTGTCCACCAAACCTCGTTTTCAATGCTGCTAAGAAGGTCTGTGACTGGCCTGAGAATTTTGCAGGTGAACGTCTACATCTGATGCTGAATGTGTCCTTAAAATTTGTGGAGACATCACTGATGCCCCAGTAAACTGGAAGTGGAAATACTGATGGAGTAACACTGATGACTGCAACTTTGTTTGCCCTGAAGTCGAAGGAATGTATGCTCATCCTCGTGACTGCTCCAAATTTTGTAAGTTGTGCTAACTCACAGCCCAGTACCGGAAGCTGTCCACCAAACCTCGTTTTCAATGCTGCTAAGAAAGTCTGTGACTGGCCTGAGAATGTGCAGTGCACATCTGCATCTGATGCTGAATGTGTTCTTACAATTGTGGAGACAGTCACTGATGCCCCAGTAACTGGAAGTGGAAGTACTGATGAGGGTAACATGAGACTGCAACTTTTTTTGCCCTGAAGTCGAAGGAATGTATGCTCATCCTCGTGACTGCTCCAAATTTGTAATTTTGTGCTAACTCACACCCAAAGTACATCAAGTTGTCCCCCAAAAAACCTCGTTTTCAATGCTGCTAAGAAGGTCTGTGACTGGTCTGAAAATGTGCAGTGCACGTCTACATCTGATGCTGAATGTGTTCTTACAATTGTGGAGACAGTCACTGATGCCCCAGTAACTGGAAGTGGAAGTACTGATGAGGGTAACACTGATGACTGTAACTTTGTTTGCCCTGAAGTCGAAGGAATGTATGCTCATCCTCGTGACTGCTCCAAATTTGTAAGTTGTGCTAACTCACAGCCAAGTACATCAAGTTGTCCACCAAACCTCGTTTTCAATGCTGCTAAAAAGGGTTGGTGACTGGTCTGAAAATGTGCAGTGCAGTCTACATGTGATGCTGCATGTGTTTTAAAATTGTGGAGACAGTCACTGATGCCCCAGTGACCGGAAGTGAAGGTAAGCCCGCACCGACAACAGCCGCACCGACAACAGCCGCACCGACAACAGCCGCACCGACAACAGCGCACCGACAACACCCGCACCGACAACACCCGCACCGACAACACCCGCACCGACAACACCCGCACCGACAACACCCGCACCGACAACACCCGCACCGACAACACCCGCAACTGAATGTAACTTCATCTGTCCAGAAAATGGATTTTATCCTCATCCACGCAAATGCTCGCAGTATGTTTCTTGTGCCAACTCAGTGGCTTATGTTAAGCAATGCCCAACTGGTCTTCATTACAATCCGGTAAGCAAGAACTGCGACTGGCCTCAGGATGAAGGTTGCACTG
>NC_051421.1:25636166-25648666 GCF_015228065.2 Penaeus monodon | reverse complement strand
TGTTTGTTGTGGGTGTGAGTGCCCACAGGTATAGCTGGGTGTTGGTGGTGATGTCGGAGATCAACGGGGTAGCCGGTAGGCTTCTCAGTCGGCTAAAGACTGGGCAATCCTTGTGGTGCTGTGTTTGTTTTTTTCTGCTTTACTAGAGGATGGGGAAATGCTGATCTCGTTTCGGGCTCTGCGGGTTTAAATACACTAGTGCTGTGTAAGTGCGCAGGGAACGAGGGGAGCCGGCTGTCCAATGAAGCGGACATGGCTGTGGACCTGATGTGACCCAACCTGGGAAACTACACTGAACTCCAGGTTGCTGCTACACTATCATTCGGTGGGGCGGGAAGGCGGCGGCAACAATTGATGAACTGACTACCAAAGAAGGAAGTCGGTTTGATATCAAAAACTTTCTTGATAATAGAATAAACGTGGCATGTCTTCTCTTGCCACAAGCTATACGGGATTACGAACTTATCCAAGCAACGTGCATGGTGAAAGGCACATCTTCAACCCAAAATCTAATGTAGATTGTGTTATCCAGTATCTGCAATTGGACAAAGCATGTAGATTGGCAGGGTAAACTGAAAAAGGATCACATATGTTAACAATCGTGCAAAATGTGCAAGACACTTTTAATTAAACAATGAGCATTGGGCACTCATAACATTTTTAATCAATTGTTAACACATTCTCACAGAGAGGGACAAGTAAAATGTATTCATTTTTGTCGCATTTGCCTCACAGCATTTCCAATGCAGATGATCATAGAAAATCAGATAGGCGGGTGTTCAATTCCTCTGACAATCAAATACTCTCCTCCTGGGAGTCAAATGACATTTAAGAATAGATCTTTGCATTTATGTTTTTATAATTTTGAGGCTCATATGGAGTCTGAGTGTGCATGCTAGGTCATTGACAAAACACAAAGCAGCCTCCTATTGTTATTTAATAATAATCATAGCTAGGAAATGAAGCAGGATTGTAATATCAAAATCCAATGGAAACAGGCATTGAAATTTTATTCTGTCAACATAAACAAATTAAGATTTACTGATAGATGTGCTTTGATGAGTGCAAGCCTATCCTTTCTTGCTAAAACTCATAATGATATTGGGCAATCACTGGCTTATATCAAACACCCTATCTAGCATTCCGCACCTAAAGCCCATAATTGTTGCTAACAGGTATGCAGTCTTCCCTTATGAATATGTCGATGGGATGGACAGGCTTCACGAAACATCCCTTCCATCTCTAGATGATTTTTACAGGTTGCTCACAGGTCGGACAATAAGCAAAAGAGAATACGCATATGCCAAGAGGGAGTGGGATGAAGCAGGCTGTCAGAGAATGGGAGATTTCAGGCCATCAACATCAGTTTGTAAGGAAAACAGTGATTCTGTTCGTGACATGATTGAAAAGGATAAATGAATAACTACTGAATCAGTAGCAGACACACTCAACATCTCTGCGGGTTTTGCACACACAATACTGGTGGAGAATTGGGGCTAAGGAAGCTTTCCACTCGATGGGTCCCTTGGCTGATCAGCAGCGAACAAGGGTAGATCTTTCACTGGAAATTTTGAACAAGTGGGATGAGGATTCTGAAGCTTTTCTGAAGAGAATTGTGACAGAGAATGAAACTTGGCTCTAACAGTACGATCCTGTGGACAAAATTTAATCATAGCAGAAACTCCCCGGGGCCCGTCAAAGCAAAATCTTGACATTCAAGAGGAAAGGTAATGGCCACTGTCTTCTGGGATGCAGAGGGGATTTTGCTGGTTGACTTCTTTGAGAGCAAGAAAACAATTACATCTGCTTATTTCGTTTCTTCCACTTCTGAACAGACTTATCCATTTTGTAGGTTGTTGATTTCTTTGGGGCATTGTCACCATAAACTTGTCCCAGAGCATCAATGATCTGCCTAAGCTCCCAACTGAATGTCACCGTGATTTAATGTTTGTCCTGGCCTCAGTTTTGGTGGATTCCATGTTACTTGAATGGTGCCTGAATTCCAACTGGCGACGTTGCAGTATTACCTGCATTTAAGTGTATATGTTTTGAACATGTTATAACATGTTGGTACATAAATGTTCAGGACCACTGAAATCAAAATCCTTATATATGATTTTTGGTTATGGACTTTTTTCACAAACTTTGTAAAACCCCCTCGCATACCTGAATTGAATGCTCTATATGCAAGTATCATGTTAGAAAAATTACCTTTTTGGCAACATAAGAAAACTTAGTGATAGCAGGAAGACCTGATTCAATCAAAGATGCCTGCAAAACCATGACCAGAATGGGGTTGTCGGTTATTGGGGAGTTATAGACATGGAAAAAGTTGCAGATGAAGTAGCGAGAATTAAACACAAACTGCCTCATTATATGAAAATAGACAAGAAAGATCTTTCACCATATAATAAGATTAATAAAAGTCTCACCTTCCACAGCACAACTATATTTGAAACTGTTTCAGCTGTTAATGAAGCTGGGATTAGAAGTGTCAAAAGTTCATGATGTATACCAATTCTCCCAGCATGAGTACCTGGCACCATTTATATCCACCAACATCAAAGCCAGAACCCCCCTAACGGGTGCCGCCTTGCCATGGTGGGTGGGTGGGGGAAGGGTCACCTGTGGGGATGAGACAAAATGGCTTCCTGGTGCACTAAGGCCTATGAGAGGGGATGGTGCCCCTACCCCTTTTCATTTCATCTTGGGCAGGGGAACTCTCCCACATTTTTTGCCATGCGTGGATCCTGATTACTAGGAGACAGGAATCCTAAAATTTGAGCGATGCTGCACGAGCCCTTTGCAGTAGCAACACACCTCTTTGTGGTTTGATCAAGGCCCAGTAAGTCAATTGGCGGGAAAAATAGGGGCAAAGGTCAAAAAGCATTGGTCAGTCTAGCCCTAAGCCCTGCGACGGGCCATCAGCACGGTATTTTAGTGGCGGGAATTAATACCTCCCCTTTGTAGTTTTGGGGGAGATTTCAGCCCAAATATTGTTTCCCCCTTTGGGGATCCAGGGTGAGGGGGGGGGGGGGGAGGGGGGGGGAAACGAAGATTTTAATTTATTTCTACAAATTTAAAAAGAAAGCTTTTCCCTATACCTATCCCAATTTCCTGGTCAATCCCTCTGGAACTCACATTTTGTCACTCGGGAACCCCTTTCCCAATTTCCAAAGGGCAAGAATGAAAATTCAAATGGGCCCGGGGCCCCCAAAACCGGTAAGGAAAAAAGGTCCTCCTCAATAAGGGAAAATCTTAACTGGTAAATTAAAGATCTCATATAGTAAGTACCTAGTAAAAAGACAATTGAAGGTATATCAATCAGGGAATCTTAATTTTTAAAAGTATATCAGAAGTAGTTGAAGTGTGTCAAAGTGTCCTCACCCCCCCCCCAACCCCCTAAGGGAAGCCGCCGTCCCGCGGGGGGGGCTTAGGTCCAATGATCGGGTGAGCCGGCCCAGAGGGCTACCAATGGGGGGATCCCCAGTGAGGGATGAGACAAAATGGTTTCCTGGTGCACCAAGGCCAAAGAGAGGGGATGGTGCACCCACCCCTAGTTCACTCCTTTTGGGCCCAGGGAGAACCCCCCCGTGTCTTTGCTGTCATGCATCCGTTTTACTAGGAGACAGGGTCCGGGGGGTTGAGTGATGCTGCACCGCGCCTCAGTAGCAACCCAACTCTTTGGTCCTTCATTCGGGTTTAACGGGGGGGTTTTGATCAAGGCCCGGTCAAAAATCGGGGTCAAATATGGCTAGGGTCGGGGCCCATTCAGTCAGTAGGGCATGGGTCCACGAGGTCAGTACGTAATAGTGGCTGCGTTTTTTTCCTCTTCCCCCTGTGGTGTTGGGAGTTTTTACCCCCAACTTAGCTTCCCTCGTTGGATCCATGGGGGTGGGGGGGAGGGAAATGAAAAAATTCTAATTTGTAGAGTCTATAAATTTACAAAGATCTAGCTTCTCCTACGCCCTCGCAACCCCCCGACCTTTCCCTTCGGGAAACATATATGTTGCACCGGGAAACCTTTCCAGTTCCAAAGGGCAAGAAGGAAATTCGTAATGGTTCCGGGGCCCCAAAAACCAGGAAAGAAGGGAAAAGCCTCCTAAATCCCAAAGGAAATTTCCCTGGTAAATAGAAAGATTTCATTTAGTAAGTACCAGAGTGAAGACCATTGAGGTGTTCAACATGGATCTTGTATTTTTGAAGTACATGGGGAAAATATTTGAAGTATGTCAAGTGATCCTCGCATACCCCACGCGAGAGGTAGTTGATATTTGGTTTTCTCCCCAGACAAAGTGCGCTGCGTGAAATATCAACATTCCTGGGCTCAATTTTTCATGTTCTCCTCACAAAACCCGAATCAGTGAAAAGGGAATTTGTCTTTTCCCCAAGATCTGATGAGGTATTCTAGGAGAAACGTTAGAAGAATAGAGAACGTTAATAAAGTGGCAGTAAAATTTTAAAGAAAAAAAGTTAAGGTTTGGAAACAGTCGACACCAGCTCTTTAACTTTTGAAACTAGTCCTTCCAGAATGGGTTTAATTTAGCTGGTAAACCACCCAAGGAAAAGCAATTTTGCCCAACCCTAGCGGTGTTCATGCCGGGGGTATGGCATGGGAAAACTTTTCCCTTTTTTTAAAAAAAAATGGAAAACCCAGATTTGAAAAAGGTGGACAACAGGTCATGAAGGAGATGAAAACTGCCCGGGTCAAATATGCTTTATCACTGAAAAGAACCTCATAAAGCTTTTTCAAAGCAATGAAAAAGGTAAAAATTTTGAAGAATTTGGGTAAAAAGGAGCAAGGAAAAAATTTTTTCAGAGGAAAAGCGATGTGCCCGTGGCTATTTCCCACCCCGGGTAGGTCCTTTGCTTCGGTTCTAGCCAATCCCCCTTACCCCCAACCCTTGCCCTCCAAATGCTTTTTACAACACAACCTCCCATTTCCCTTTTTAAACCCCAGTTGAAAATGTGACACTGCCCTGGTGATGCCCCACAGAAAGGGGTAGTAGGAGTGAGGGGTTTTTGGGGAAACCCTCCTCCCAAAGTGGCTTTGGAGCCAAATTTAAGGCTCCAGGGCTCAACATGACAGTCCAGCTGCCCCATCCACGGGGCCCTATGCTAGGCAGAATCCCCCTGAAGTAAAGGTCAGGTCCACTTTTTGCCCAGGCAAAAAAACCCTAAACCTGTCCAAGGGAAACCGTGGAAACTAGTCCACAGGTAGAAAACCTTTAAAAAAGGTACTCCCGGACTGGAAAGGGGACAGTTTAAAGGTGTAAGGCAAACCTTGACCACAGGTCTCCCAAACACCTTATGAAGAAATTATAAAAGAATGGATATTTAATCCAATGGAACTGTCGGGGGAATTCATGCAAAATGGGAAAAACGAAATATCTGATAGCTTCAAAACCCAGTTTGTGTATATTAAAGAGATTATGTCCCATTTCCCTGAGAGGATTCCAAGTTCAAGCCCATTATGGGGCCTTTGTTAATGGACCTCATGGAGGAGTAGCAGTAAGGGTCGTCAAATACCCTTCAAGGCCACCCACCTAGACAAACCCAGGTGGGAAGGCTGTGAGAATAGGCTTGACACGACCTTACATGTTGACCATCTACCTTCCCCCAATAATTGAATATTAATGTTTTGGAAAAACTACTTGAGCAGTTCCCACATCCATTTTACTTTGGGGAGATTTCAATGGTGGGAACCCTCTGGAGAAACTTTGTGCAATCCTGGGGAAAGGGCCTTGGAGCCTTTGCTCCTAAGAGTAGATGCAGTTTTTTTAAAACAGTGACACTCCCACACTTTTCCCAAAAATTAAAACGGGGGGACTTTTTTCTCTAATATAACTTCAATTGTCTCATCTGTTCACAGATGAATTTCATTTTGGGGGTTATGGAAGATTTACAGGGAAGCGACCATTTTCCCCAATATTTTTTTGGAGGAGGGAATGTTTCCAGAAAATGGAGTGCAGAGATGGCGACTTGAACATGCGGACGGGAAATTTTTTAGATAAACTGCAGTTTTGCATGGTTGAAATGATTTCCAGGTTTTTCAAAATGTTGTTAACCCTTCACATCACAAATTCACCTTGCAGCAGAAGCATCCTTCCCAAAAGTAGCGGGGCATTTCCCTCGACCCCAGTACCATGGTGGTCTGATGAAAGCCAACAAGCTGTCAGAGCAAGAAAAACGCATTGAGGCAGTTGAAAAAGACGCCCGGATGTAACCTTTATCCATTCAAAAAAACCCGAGCCAAGGCCAGGGAGTGCTAAAAGGGGGGCCCGACGGCGTCATGGAGACATATGTCT
This sequence comes from Penaeus monodon, assembly GCF_015228065.2. Taxonomy (NCBI): domain Eukaryota; kingdom Metazoa; phylum Arthropoda; class Malacostraca; order Decapoda; family Penaeidae; genus Penaeus; species Penaeus monodon. Next base: position 25,642,358 of record NC_051421.1, on the reverse strand, counting down.
CCATGATTAACTCTGGGACCCCTTGCATGGGTATGGGACAAGGGGCGTAAATCGTGGAAAGAGCACATCACGTCCCACCTGCTTTTAAGATGATGGCAAATACACAGATAAAAAAAAGTTTCTAAGCATAGTAAATCCTGGCAGAAAAACCCTCTGGAGCATCTTACACTGCCTGATTTCCACCTTTGGGCTGAACGGAAGACCCCAGGTGTTTTCGTAGGACTGCAGCAGAACTTCCATCAACTTCCATTTTTGCGCAAGGAGTGGGCTCTGCTTTGCAGCTCTGCCGTAAAGACTGCCCCAGGAAGTGATGAATTCCCAAACCAAAAGATATCTCACTTTCCAGAGAGCTCCAGAAATTTTTGTTGACCTATTAAAGGGTTATAGGGGGGGTACAGTGCCTCCCCATGGAAGGAGTCTATAATTATTTTCCTATCTTTAAAAAATCAAGGACACTTTTCCCCACCCGGAAATTACAGACCAATTTCCCTCACCGGCCGCATCTGCAAGCTGATGGAAAAAAAAAGGTAAAATTCAGGTTGACATGGCTGCTAAAAGGAAATTGCTGACTCCATATCAATATGGGGTTTTGAAGATTGAGATCGACCACGATGCATTTTAAGGATGGAAACTTTTTTTGACCTTGAAAAGGCTTTGATACTACTGGAAGCATGACATATCAAGAAATTTTTTTGACATTTGGTTTAAAAGGGGGCTTCCCATTTATACAAAAATTCCTTTCTAACAGGAAATTTAGAGTTCGGGGGGAAAAAGTTTCTTAACCTGGAAAATCAGCTGGAAGGGGGCCCCCAAGGGGTGTCTTTAAATGGACCCCGTTTGCCATTGCTATAAAAAGACATTGTAAAGGTTGACCAAGTTTTGTCTCATGAATTGTATGTGGATACCTTACACTTTCTGCCGGAGGAAGCTTTCAGGATGGCAAGGACAAGCAGGGTGCAATAAATCAGGTTGTACAGGGAACATATCGGGTTCAAATTTTCCCCAAACAAGCCATGGCTAGCATTTCCACAAACAAGGGGGAAAATTCCCTCCTTCCCCCTTTTTTTAGGGCAAACCCACTGCAAATTTTTCCCAAAAGGTGAAGTACTTGGGTCTAATTTTTTTACTCAAGGTCACATCAAACATTTGGGAAATAAAGGTACAAAAGCATTTGTATTTTGCGGTTCTTTCACATTATCTTGGGTGCAGACCGCACATCGCTTCTGGGCTTTACCGAGCGCTTTTCGAAGTAAACTTTATTATGGATGTGAAAAAAAACTTATTCATCTGCAACTCCCCCTGTTTTTAAAGGGGTGTTTGATCGTTCAAATGAAGCTCCAAATCTTACTGGAGCTTTTAGGTCTTCACCTGTGGAGTCCCCGTATGCTAAGATGGAGAACCACCTCTTTATTACACCAGAATACTGAACCCGATTTACTACAGAAACAAAGGGTTCCAGGATCTCCTAAAACCAGATGGTTTTTTAACCCCCCTTTAGGGTAGCCGATCCTATGGTAGGGAATGAGGAATCTTGTGGAAGATTAATTTAAACTCTCTAAGGGGAGAGATCCGAAGCAGAAATCCGGAGAAAAATTTTCAGCACATTCTAAAAAGGGGATCAGATGCAATTTTAAATGATGGTTTGAAAATTTAAAATGGCGGGGTTTTGCGCAGTGAGCAAAGGAAGACTGATTTGGCAGTCTTTTTTCTAGCACCCGATCTTCACTGCAAGTTACATGCCTCCTCCAGCAGTTAAGATGACTAGAGATTTACGAAAAATTATTTTGGGTTATTGTGACTTCCCTAGGCCCCTTTCAAGCAATCAGGTTTAAATCATCACATCCAGTAGTGAGGGAGGTTCAAAATTGGGTTGCCCTGAGTCAACACTAAAAAGATAACTCTTGGGGTGCCAGGGGGCATGTTTGGGATCATGGGAAAGAGGAGCTGATCAAAAAGGCCAAGGCAGCTGCCCCTCACCCTTTTGATGCTGTTTTTTCCCCTCCCCCCCCACCGACCGAAACCCCGCATCAGAAATTGTCTTCTGAAAAGGAGGGCAATGGAGGATCCCCCAGAAACAAAAAGCGAGACATTTTGAGATGACTTTTTGCAGTTGGGCATAGCATCCCCTCCCAAACCAAAAGTGAAGTTGTATTAACAAGACTAGAATCGGGCACACAAGACTGACCATGGGCCCCAAAATGGCTAAAAAAGAAGCACTTTGTGAAGGATCCAAGAGCCATTAACGTCGCACATTAGTGGAAGATGTGCAACATTATCAACCAAAAACTATGTACTTTTCTCCCCCCTATACACGAAAAAGTATTGGGGGAAAAATTGTGACATAGAGGGGGCTTATTTAATTTTTTTGGGGGACTAATATTTTTTAATAAAATTTAATTATGCATAATTTTGCAAACTTTTATGAACTTAGAGCATAAATTTATGCCCTTTTATTTTAAACTATTTTTTGTTTTTTGAAGATATTTATTTATAGATTTTTAAAATTTTAAACATTTTAATATTTCTAGTTTAAAAAGGGATTTTCCCCCTAATGATCTTGGTTGACGCGGCAGATTTTTTTAAAAAATCAATTTTAATCCCCCTGTTCTGGATGTTGGACCAGTTCATAAAGAAGCTCTCAGAATCTGTACTGGGGCTTTCAGGGCTTCACCGTGGATCCCCCGTATTGAGGTGGAGAACCACCTCTTCTTACACCCGGGATAATGAACCTGATTATTAACAGACTACAAAGGGTTCCCGGGTCTCCTAATCCAGATTGGTTTTTAACCCCTTGAGGGTAAACCCACCCATGGTAGGAGAATGGGAATCTTGGGGGGAGCTTAATTTAAGTCCAATAAGGTTTTTGGGTGTTGGAAATTTCCCCAAAACCCCCGGACAATCAAGTTGAGCGGGGTTTTTGGGCGGAATTGGGAAAGGGGGGAGATCTGAAACAAAAGAAAAAGAAATTTTTTTCAGCACATTTCTAAGTACTAAGGATCAGATGCAATATATACGATGGGTTGAAATCTGAAAAAAGGGTGGGCTTTGCAGCTGAGCAAAGGAAGACTGCATCTGGCAGTCTTTCTCTAGAAGCCTCGATCTTTCCCGCAGATTACAGCCCTCCTTGCACAGTTAAGAGACTAAAGACTTTGAACCTTCTGTTTTTAATATATTTTTACTTCATAGGCCCTTTAAGCAATCAAAGATAAACTCATCACATAGGATGAGGGGGGGTTTAAAATTGGCTTTATTGTGTCAACACGTAAAAAGAAATCTTTGGTGCCCGCGCATTTGGTATTTGGGGAATGGCAGTGATCAGAAGGCCAAAGGGGGTTGCCCCGCCTTGTGATGCCGTTTCCTCCCCACACACCCCTTTAACCCAGCACAGGAAATTTTCTTCGTGAAAGAGGAGGGGAAAATGGGTGCATCCCCTTAGAAACAAAACTGCAAGAGATTAGAGATGATCTTGGCAGTTCGGGTGACCAGGCAGCATCCCAACCGAAAAGTAGTGTAGTAACAAGACGAAGAATCGGGCACACAAGACTGACTCATGGACCGATGATGGCTAAAGTCAAGCACTTGTGAGGGATGCCAAGAAGCCATTAAAACGGTGCACATGTAGTGGAAAGATGTGCAACATTTCAGAACCAAAGAAGGTATTGTCTCTCACATTATACACTGAAAACATGTATTGGGGCAGGGATTGTGACATAGAAGGTCTTAGTAGTTCTTTAGGAGGACTAATATTTTCAATAAAAATTTAATATGCAAATGTTTATGCAATATTTTAGTGCACTTAGAGCATAATATTATGCTCTTGATTTTTAATATATTATTTTGATTGTACAGAATTTATGATAGATGTTTTAAAGTTTTAAAATATTCTAATCTTTCTTATTCTAAGAGGTGTTCGCGCTAATGACCTTAGCCGTGACGCGGATAGACAATTTAAATTATCAATCAATCAATCAAATCACCCCAATAGCGAGATGTTAGCCGGATAGCTGAGGTTTCGTCACTAGATGAGAGTGACTGTTGTTGTTGGATATGCGACATTTCCGGGGGCGCAAGTTCTCATGTTCCCTTACATAACACTCATCAGTATAAGGGAATTGTCTTTTCACGAGATCTGATGAGGTATTATGAGGAGAAGCTGTTAGGGAGGAACTAAGATTGTCATGTCGTGACAGTAAAACGTATCTAGGAAGAAAGTTGTGGACTGGGAACAGTCACACAGCTCTCCTTCTTAACTTTGTGAAACAATAGTCTTTCCAGAACAGTTAAGTTGGCATGGTACCACCCTCAAGGTAAAGCATGTGCCCCAACCATATCGCGGTGCTTCACTGCCAGGGTTATGGGCATGATCCAAAACTCTTGCCTTTTAAGGAAAATGGACACCAAGGAGTAGAGTGTGTGTAAAATGTGTTACAACAGGGTCATGAAGGAGATGACAAACCGTTCCAGGTCCAATATGCTGTTATCACTGCAAAGAAGTCATGAAGCTTCTTTAAACAAGGTAAGGACACATTTGACGAAGTATTGACTTTAGCAAGGAGGAAAGTTAATTTCCAGAGGCAAAGCGGACATGCTCATTCGTTACAGCCACGTATCCAATGAGGGATTACAGCCACACCTCTGCCACTACCTTTAACCTTCGTCCTCACTAGGAGAAAATGTCCCAAAGACTAATGGAAACTCCTCTGGTGATTGTTCCACCAGAAAGGGAATACGTCAGGGGTCTATTGAGAGACTCCCCTCCCGGAAAGAGTTCGAAGGTCTTTGGTGAGTATCAGTCAAGGCTCCAGAGCTCAGTGTTGACAGCTCTAGCCGCCAACACATTGCAGGGGTTCCCGTTGCTAGGTAGATACATCTGAAGCAAAAGCTCAGGTACGTCCATTTAACGGCAAGGAATCTTGGAAAGGTTCAAAAGACTCCTCCCATTGGTCTTCTGCAGCTATCAGCAGGGCTCCAAGGCTTCAACGGTGACAGCCCCAACTGCCACCACATCCACAGGGGCCTACGCTAGACAGAATGCTCCTACAAAGGCGGTGTACGTCTGCCCAGGCAAGAAATCCTCAGCTGTCCAAAGGAAACGGCGACACCAGTTTCACAGTAAACAGGACCTTCTAAACAGGTACTCCAGAAAGTCCCTCGAAGCAAGGAACACCCTAAAGGTTATGGGAGGCCTAACCACAAGTGCGCAACAACTTATGAAAGGAGTTGTCAGCTGAAAATGACTACCTAATCCAATGATAATACAGGGAATCATGCACATCGGAAGGAAATGCAACATCTGAAGCTTCATGGTAACCAAGTTTGTGTATGCCTACAAGGACTATGACCAGGCAAAACCGTCCGATTTCCCGGAGTATTCAATTTAATCCCGCATCAAGCTATAGGCAAATGAACTTTTTCTTTGCGCAAAGTTAGAAGTCTCCATCATTTAAACGGGTTTATTCTGCAACTTTAATAGGGTTGTTACGGTAATGAGTCATAAATGTAGAAATAAATTCTCCCAGTATGTGGCATTAGAGATGCTAACATAAGGGTTGTACTTTTGTCTTCTATAAAGTCTGAAGTCCTACAGTCCAGAGGTTAATAGGTGTATAATATATCTAATTTATAGATATATCAGTTAATCTACTATAATAATAGTACATAAATAAGTAAAGAAATAGATATAAATATATACATCATGATAATTATGGATTATAATTATGATGTGTTGAATATATAACTATCTTATAATATATACTATATCTATGATATCCATATGATAATATATCATCAAGATAGAAAAAAATGGCATATAGAATACCTATAATATATAAGAAGACAAGAACGAAGAGAGAGGAAGAGAGGAAAGCAATAGAAATATTAATATGTATATGTATACATAAAAACCACCCCGCAATACAAAATCTGGTAATTTATATACATATATATTGACAATGTGTGTGTGTGTGTGTGTGTGTGTGGTGTGTTGTGGGTGGTGTGTGCTTTTGTGCCACTTTGGTACTTTTGACGTCACGTCAACACAATTTAATAGATGTCCAACCACACACACACCCCAAACACACACACCCACACACACACCACACACATATCATATATAATATATAGTATATATGTGTGTTGTGTGTGTGTGGTTGGTGTGTGTGTGTGTGTGATGTGTGTGCCCCTGGGGGAAAG